>NW_008348785.1:1639865-1651113 GCF_000622305.1 Nannospalax galili
CAATCAAATATACAGCACCAGCTCACCCTCCTTAGGGCAGTAAGCTATAAGGGGTGTTTATTTTATGCCAGGTCCCAACCAAGCCTTTTCCGGCCACTGTGAACACATTTTACCTGCTTGATTCCCCCTGACACTGCATGCATCCCAGTGACATCTTCTGCCCAACAGGCACCAGCCCCTGGATTGTTTTCATGGCCCACTGTCTGTGGCCCATGGTACCTGGGCCATAGCCCAGACACAGCTTCAGCTCCCCTCCTGGGTGCGGTATAGACCAGGCTGTGCTATGCTCGCTGCTCTTTGTTTCCCCTGAATCTGCGGTTGGGGCATCTGCAGATTAGCTAATGGTGATGCTCCATCTTGCCAAATGTTAATGGTGTAAAATGTGATCATTTTGCTGACAAATGTAAACAGGCTTCATTCTGACTCTTGGTAGAAATAATCCCTCAATTTTGCAACCTGGGAACAATAGATTTTGTTGATGTTGATTAGTCCATTTCCAGCTTCTTCCAGTGATACAGAGAGGCTCTCAATTGCAGCTTTCAGGTGATAGGTCTGTGATGTTTTCTTATTAACACCCTAATGATAGATCCGCTGAGTCCCATGCCTGCGTTGCACCATTTCAGAACCGAAAATGAATTTGTTATGGCAGTTGCTGCAAACGCATTTATTGTCTCACCTACTTGGGGAAGATTCTTTCCCTCTCCCAGAGTTGTGAAAATCTCAAAGTCTCTGGGAAGATACTCCCCGCCACACACACACACCCTTCTTTACAGTTCTATGCAACTCACGGGGAGGGGTTTGGGGTATCAACCTTGGGTTACTATTAATAGCCTGGGGACCTTTCTAGAGGATTTTATTTTGGACATGCAAAATGTACCACCGTGTTACTCTCATTAGGAGATGGCACCCCAAATTTTAGCAAAAGAATTGCTTAAAATTTCATAGACTGGCATAAAATCCCATTCTGAAGGATCCCATTTGTGGGGCTCTGCTTGATGGCCTCTAATTAATAATGAAGAGCTCGTTAATTTATACTGCATTTCTACTGCTGTCCCGGGCCCTGGAAAGACAGGAGTGAGCAGGAACATTCCTCAGGGACCTGTGGTCTTCCAAAGAGAGGGCTGCTTCAGTGACTCCAGACACTAAGGCACAACATCTCACAATGAGGGCTAGAAGGGACAATCCACCAGGCATGGTGCCACATGCTGGCCATTCCAGCACTCAGGAGTCTGAGGGTTACAAGCTCAAGGCCAACCTGAGTTACATAATAAGACTTCCTAAGGTTCTAAGAACTTCCTCACCTAGTTGTAAGGGTCAGGGAAGGTTTCCCTAGGGAGATTGATTGTGGGGTGAGTTCTAGAAGATGCTTAGACATGAAATGGGGTATAGAACATTCTAGGTAGGAGATATGCAAAGGCCCAGAAGGAATCAGGGAACAAGAGGACTGGAGGAGATTTATGTGGGTGGGATCAAGGGGAGGGGGAGAGGGAAGAGACAGGGTCACACAGGCCCCAAGGCCTGGGAGAAAGTGGATCTTTATCCTGGGTGCCAGGGGGAAGAGGGAAGGGGTGGCAGGGATCACACAGGCCCCAGGGCCTGGTACAAACACAGGTCTTTATCCTGTGTACTATAGGAAGCCAGAGTAAGGTGGGCCATGATGGAAATATGGTCAGACTCCTATTTTGAAAACAAGGCCTCTGACCTTGGTCTGGAAACCAGATTGAGGAAATTCAAGATTGGCCATGGTGGCTCAGTTTGGACATGTAGGCAGATTGGATTGGGGTTTAGCTGGAAGTAGGAAAGATGCCAACAGGTGGGAGAGAAGGTTAGGAGGCTAGTTGATGGGACTTGGCAGTGGATGGAGTCAAAGAAACATCAGGGATATCTCAGGTTCTGGCCTGTGCAAACAAGGTGGATTAAAACGGGCTCTGCTAAAGAGGACCTGGCTAGGGAGAAGGGTTGTGAGCTTACGCTTTGAAGATGTTTTCACGCATCCTTTGGTTCTCCCTGTAACAGATCTGAAGCTTACGTTAGTCCAGGGAGGGTAACCTATACCTGTGCCTGTACACGGCAGCGGGCAGCTGCAGGTAAAATTGGCTGAACAATACAAAAGAGTATCCCCAGCCTGGAGACTGCCCATCAGGGGATGATCTCTGTGGAGAGGGTGGAACAGGGTGATGGGTAAATCTTCCAGTTCCAGTGCAAAGGCAGGTCTGGGTGAGCTGGAGAATTGGAGGAACCATCTAGGAAGGCTCTCACGGTCCCTTCTGCTCAGTCTTCTTCTGGAAGCATTTGCTCCTTGGGCTAGACTCACAGCAAACATCCAAGATGGGCTTGTCAAGCAGCTAAAAGCGGCCATTGTTGGAAGCACAGAAACAAAGGCTGCTCTCAGTGAGTTGCTTTTCTTGGCCATTGATGCCTGAGAAAGTCATCTCTGCGCCCTTTGGTCAGTGGCTCCAGCACCTGATAGAAGGTCCAGGAGAGCAACGGTAGTGAGGGGAGAGACCCGGGGGCAGGACGCAGAAGGGAACCAAAAGGAAGAAACACGGAAAATGTTAGGGAGATGGCTCAGTGAGTGTCTGCCTCCAAGCATGAGGACTTGAGTTCAATCCCCAGAACCCACATTTTAAAACACTGGACACTGTGATGCCCACTTGTAATGCCAACACTAAGGTGATGACTCGCCAGCCAGTCAGTCCAACCCACTTGATGAACTCCAGATCAGTGGAAGACTCTGTCTCAAAAAAAAAAGGTGCACACCTCCTACGGAATGCTAGCCAAGGTTGACCTCTGGCCTCCATACCCACACACATGCACACACACACACTAAAACATGGAAAGACTTGCTACCTGTAATAGTATGATAATAAAACATGTACTGGAAACAATAGTAATTATAACCAGAAAACATTTTATAGATCTCTCATTTAAGGTTTATACTATGAGATACAAAGACTAATATTCACATTGTACAGATGAAGCACAGAGATCAGCAACATGTCAGTGGCAACGAGCTAGAAAGTAGGCGGGTTCGATTTGAACCCCGGCTGCTGGGCACCCAGGCCTGGACATTGGTGAGTCAGGATGGTGGTGGCCGAGGTGTGTCTTAAAATGGCAACAATTTCTCTCCAAGACCGGGAGCCCCTGTGTTATTAAAATCAGATCACAGCAGTGCCTAGGACTTTCATTTCAAAGGCTGATGTGCGTGTCCAGAAACGCAAGCAAAAGCAGACAGAGCGCAGAGTCCTTTTCCCGGAGAGAGGCCTCAGGGTGCAGAAGCGGTAAAGGGATGGTGAAGCCATTTTCTGAGGCCGCATGGGCAGGGTGGGACGTGGGCAGGACAAGACATGCTTTTCCGTGGGAGACTGTAAGAAGAAACTCTGAATAGGAAGGTCAGAATAGGGTGGCGATGGGAAGGGGAGAGCAGAGGCAGGAGAAGCCAGCGCTTACGGAGAAGACCCATAGTTGGCAGGGAGTCTTCTGGGGCACACAAGCTCTGTGAAGCTTTATCTGTCTTCATCCCTTCAGCCTGTCCTCCTTGTAAACCTGACTCTACCAGCAAGGCAGGGTGTGAGGCCTGGGACCACCTCTCCATCATTGCAGTGAGCCGGATGTGAAAGTCAGATCCTTCCCAGGCACCTGGTGGTGCAGGCCCCAACCACTGTAAATCTGGGTTCAGCGCAGAGCACTTTCTGTGCTTCCGCTCATCATGTCCCCCTGTGAGGTAGAGAAGGGAAAGATGCCATATAACCAGACCAGGAAATAGACTCACAGAGGTGAGTTCCCCTCCCACATGCACAGAGCTAACTCAGTCCAGCAAGAGGTAGACAGTGTCCAAACCCACACACCTAGCCAGGGCCACGCTATGAACTGCTACACCGGGCAGCCTCCCTGCCTAGAGAGCAGAGGACCCCACATCCACACCCACCAGCCCACACAGGCTACTGGATCCCACAGCCAGTGAAAGGTGAGGCGGAGCCTTAAGGAAGGGTCTCTTGGAGGCAAACAACGAGATGGAACATCAGGATGCTGAGGACAGCTTGGTGCAGTGGCGAGGAATCAGCACGGGGCCCAGAGGTTTTCTGTGCAGTCAGATGTGCTGTTTAGAAAGACATAAAGGGTCAGCAGCAGCAAAGGAACATGAAAATGAACTTGAGGCTTTCATGCACAGAAACATCTTGTCCATCTGAGGAGAGGAAAGGGACTGAGCCCGCAGTCATGCTCACACACACATATGCATCCATGCACATGCACGTTCACATATGTACTTGCACACATGTGTGCATACACACATATACACATGTACACATATATGCACACACATATATTTTGGTGTATTTGACACACGCAAACAGTACTGGGACAGCGTTTAGTTCCAGGGCAGAAACAGAAATGGAAGAAAGTGTACCAGGAAATGAAAAAATGTTTCCCGAACGCAAATGCAGATGTGCGGAAAAGACCTCAGCGAAGGTAGGTAGGGCGTTTCTGGGGGAAGGAGGGGGAGAGGAAGAGGAGCAGGTGCAGTGGGGAGAGGGGGAAGGAGGAACATGGCTGTGACATGGGTCGGCCAGTGACATGGGTGGACACCCCTTGCTTGAAAACCAGACAGCTGGTTAATGGAAGTGCAATGCAGGGAAAGGTTGTGTTTTAATTGGTACCTAAGTTGTGTTTTAATTGGTACCTAAGTTAACTCGGACCTTATGAGTCTGTGATAGTCAAGAGGACAAAGGACCATGGATGCAGTTCCAGTATGACCACACCTTGAAAAGTGTGGAATCTCGGTTTTCCTCTGGGAACTGGGTTTAAGACCACGGACCCCTCAGCTCCAAAATCAGTTTGATAACCAGTTTCCTCCTGGATCTTTTGATTTGGGGTCACTGAAGTTTGAAAACTACCCTTTTAACTCTTAGGTTTTCTGTTTGGCAGCATCAAGTACCTTCAAATTCTTGTGCCACCACCAGCTCCATTATCCATCCCAAAATGTCATCATCCCAAACTGAAATTTATCAAATGAGAACCCCCATCCTCTCCACCCCCTGGTCCCTATTGACCATGATTCTACTCTATGAATTTAATTGTCATAGGTAAATCATGAAGCATTTGTCCTTTTGTGCCTGGATTATTTCACTTAGCATGTTTTCAAGACTCATCCATGTTTCAACAAATATCCGAATTTTCCTCCCTTTTATGGCTGAATACTATTCTCCTGTAGGGATATGCCATATTTGTTCATTCATATCTGTTGATGAATGCTTGGGTTGTTTCAACCTTAGGGTTTCTGTGAATAGCGTCACCACGAACGTTGGCTCACAAACATCTGTTCAAACCACTGCATTCAGATCTCTTGGTTCTAGTCCCAAAAATGGGTTTTCTGGATCACACGGTGATTTCGTCTCATTTTTTGAGGGTCCCCACAATCTTCTACCACAGCTGTACCATTAGCCACTCCTACCAGCAACGTCTGATGGCTCTGGCTTCTTCTCGTCCTTGGCAACACTTGGTTTTCTCTGGGCTCTTTACTGTTAACCAGCAAAATGGGCATGAAGCAATGACTATGGAAAATATGGTATTTATGTCTTTCCAAAATTTTCAGTTATATCAAATCCAATTCCTGTATGAGAATATGGGTATCTATTTTAGAAAAATCTAGAAGCTGGGATCAGTCTGGAACAAAATTTCAACGTTTGCAAAGTATTTTCAAGTGTACGGTAGGTGTACTAGACAGTTTCACTCTTCAACGTGTCACAGCTGTGAAGAGGGAACCTCACCTGAGGAGTTACCTCAATTGAACTGGCCTTTGGCCATGTCTGCAGGGCATTTTCTTGATTATTGGGTGATGTGGGAGGGCCCAGGCCACTGTGGGCTGTGCCAGCCCAGGGCAGGTGATCCTTGGCTGTGTAAGAAGGCAGGCTGAACACAGACCAGGGGAGCAAGTCAATAAGGAGTGTTCCTGCATGGTCACTTCAGCTCCTGCCTCCAGGCTCCTGCCCTGAGTCCCTGCCCTGACTTCCCTTAGTGATGCACTGTGACCTGGGAGATGTAAGATAAAATAAACCCTTTCCTCCCCAAGTTGGTTTTGGTCAGTGTTTTTATCACAGCAATAGAAAGAGAACTAGGACCGTATGCATGTGCCTGGAAAATCCAGTAAGTCATGAGACCGGAGGGAGCAGTGGGGCTATTTCTACAGAGGAGGAAACTGAGGCAGGGAGAGCACACACTCTTTGCTGACATGACTGCAGCCAGGATTCACCCACAGGGCTTTTTAACTAAATGTCATATCCTTCCCCCTATACCACACTGTAGTTAAATCCAAACATCTAAACAAATTCTAGAAATATGGCTTATGCATATGGTACTATGTAAATATTTACATATGGTTTATGTATGCACATGAGTGCATGCACGCGCACGTGCGTGCGCACACACACACACACACACACACACACACACACACGTACGCCTGTTCTGAGTCCATGATAGGCTTGTGGATACAAAGTAGCCAACTCCTTTCTTCCTTCGCTGGTTGAGATTGTTCAAGAGCTCTCATTACAGCATCAAACATAAACTAGTTCTGAAACACACTCAAATAAAAAGTCTGTGAGGGAGTGAGAGAGACTATGTGGAAAGCATGGGCTTTTTTATTTTATTTTATGTGTGAGTGTATTGTCTGCAAGTCTGTAAGTGCACTCATGTCATACATGGCCCACGGAGGTCAGAAGAGGGTGTTGGATTCCCCTGGAACTGGAGTTACAGATGGTTGTTAGCCACCATGTGGGTGCTGGGAATCAAACCTGGGTCCTCTGCAAGAGCATCTAATGCTTTAACTGCTGAGCCATCTCTCCAGCCCTACAGAAACCTGTTTATGCTTGATCATGTCAGCTAAAGCACGTGCAGACACCAAATATCATTATTCATTTAAGGCACCAAATTATGGCACCACCAGGCCATGGAGCTCAGCTCACCTCTCCCTGCTTATCAATCTGATGGATGTGTAAAACCGGGTGTGGTGGTGCACACCTTTAATCCCAGCACTCGGGAGGCAGAGGCAGGCAGATCTCTGTGAGTTCAAGGCCAGCCTGGTCTACATAGTGAGTTCCAGGACAGCTGGGGCTACAGGGAGACCCTGTCTCAAAAAGACCATTAAAAAAAAAAGCTATGTGTGGTCCAAGACCTTTGCTATCTCTCATCCCATCCCAGCCAGTCTGTCGCCCCTCCCTCCTCCTGAAAGAATGTGTAGAGGACAGATCTAGAAGCTAGTGATGAGACTCACTGTACACCGAGAGGCAGCTGCTGTTGCGTGGCACGTGTCCTCTCAACTGCTGCCCATTCCTCGGGGCTCCAGGTCCATGGGGTATCCTTGACTCTTAGCTCCTCATAAAGTGTCCATGATGACTCCAGCAGGCTTGGCTGACAGCTGAGGGTTAATTTAACTGCAAGTCAGCCACCTCAACGGCACCAGCTCCTGCAAATTCAGGAAGAATTCTCTTTAGTTCACTGTACCTGATTTATGAAGGCACTAGTTAGCTTCCAAGAGTATAATAAATATTAATTAATTTGCAGTAATCTTACTTAACACTTTTATATTAGCTTCATAAAAAAAAAAAAAGCTATGTGTGGTCCAAGACCTTTGCTATCTCTCATCCCATCCCAGCCAGTCTGTCGCCCCTCCCTCCTCCTGAAAGAATGTGTAGAGGACAGATCTAGAAGCTAGTGATGAGACTCACTGTACACCGAGAGGCAGCTGCTGTTGCGTGGCACGTGTCCTCTCAACTGCTGCCCATTCCTCGGGGCTCCAGGTCCATGGGGTATCCTTGACTCTTAGCTCCTCATAAAGTGTCCATGATGACTCCAGCAGGCTTGGCTGACAGCTGAGGGTTAATTTAACTGCAAGTCAGCCACCTCAACGGCACCAGCTCCTGCAAATTCAGGAAGAATTCTCTTTAGTTCACTGTACCTGATTTATGAAGGCACTAGTTAGCTTCCAAGAGTATAATAAATATTAATTAATTTGCAGTAATCTTACTTAACACTTTTATATTAGCTTCATAAAGCATAATTAAGATAACAGACCAAAGACTATATCAATACTAGGTATTATTACCTTGCTACATTAATTTTCAAAAATACGTTGTCTAAGCAATACCTTAATCACCCAGTTAAGCAGAGCTGTGCCTTAGAGCTTTCCAAGGGACATGTCCCAAAGGACAAGGGGAGTCACCGTAGTTCTGTGCTGGAGCAACGGTGGAGATGAATTTATTGTCAGCATCTCTCATAGGTATTGTGACACCCAATGATCAGATAAAGAGACTGAGGCTCGAGAAGTCACATGCCTCAGGTGAGTGGGTAGCAGAAAAGGTGAACACAGTTCCCACTTGTTACAACAATCGATCCTGGGACCCTGGCAAGCAGTGCCTTTTCCCACAGTGCCCTGCCACCTAGAGGCGCCTTCCAAGTTGTTTTTTTAGACAAGGTCTCTCACTGGATGGAGAGGGAACTCACCAAATAGGCTAGGCTGATAGACCAGGGAGCCTAGAGACCTGTTTGTCTCTGCCTTCCCGATGCTGGGATGGTAAGTGTGTCATCATGCCCAGTTTTCTATACATAGGCTTTGGGGATCAAACTCAGGTCCTTGTGCAGCAAATCTTTTCCTTACTGATCTGTCTCCTTAGCTCCAGCATTTTAAGTTTTCCATTTCTAATCGCTGATTGTCTGTACATAAAACTACCGTAGACTCTTAAATTCTGACCTTGTGTTGGGAGTATTGCTAAAGTCACTGGTTAGTTTCCAGGACCCGTGTGGGGATGCCTTGGGATCTGCTAAGCATCCAACCACACCTTCTGAGTATAAAGATGATTGGTTTTTGTGTCTCTCTTGCCAGTCCATAAGCCTTTTCTTGACTCCATCACAGTTTTTAGGATTTGGGGTGGACTGTGAACAGAGTGGTGACGGGCATCTTGATCTAGTCCTGATCCAGGAAAGCAGTGTGTCTCCTGTTTCAGCACCAGATAAGACATTACCTTTAGATTTTTCACAAATTCTCTTTATCCATTTGAGGAAATCTCATTCATTTCCTAGTTTCTCAGAGTTTTC
This sequence comes from Nannospalax galili, assembly GCF_000622305.1. Classification (NCBI taxonomy): domain Eukaryota; kingdom Metazoa; phylum Chordata; class Mammalia; order Rodentia; family Spalacidae; genus Nannospalax; species Nannospalax galili. Next base: position 1,648,956 of record NW_008348785.1, read on the forward strand.
AGGAGCCAAACTATACTTTTTTCTGCATCTACGGAGATGACCATCTGGGCTTCTTCTGTTCGTGTAATTCTCAGTGATTCATTTTCTAATGACAAACCAATCTTGGATTTCTGGAATATGTGTTTTTTAATACAAGATTTAGTTTTATCAAGGATTTTTGGCTTTATGTTCATTCATGATGGTGATTCACAGTCTTGTTTTTCCCTCTCCTCCTCCTCTTCCTCCCCTTCCTCCTCCCCCTTCTTCCTCTGCCTTTATTTGGCATTCATATCCCAGTAATGCTGGTCTCATGAAACAAGGAGGGACCTTTCCAACATTCTGTTTTCTGAACAATTTTCTGTAGCATTGGTATTGTTGTTTTGGAGATGGGGGTCTCACATCACCCAGAGTAGCCACAAAATCATCGTGTATCTAAGATGATCTTTGATTTTATGATCACCCTACCTTCATTTCTTGGGTGTTAGGATTACAGATGTGCACCACCACACCCAGTTCTGAGATCGGCATAATTTCCTTATTGTGTTTGGTACAATTTACCACTAAAGTCATGTACACCAAGAATCTTTGGAATCATTTTGAGAATTGAATTTCTTTCATTAATATAGCACTGTTTGTATTTTTCTTACTGATCTCATTTTGATATCTTTCAAAAACTTTACAAATTTTGTCTAAGGTATGACATTTATTAGCAAAAAGTTGTGTGTAATAATTTTTAACTTTTAATGCCTGGAGTCTAGGAATGCCCCATCTCTAACTTGTGATATAGGCACATTTTATAGGGTAGAAGTTTTCTAAAATAATTGATATTTCCAAAGAAGAGCTTTTGGTTTTGTTCCACTTTTTTTCGTGTTTTAGTGCTGGTTCATTGACTTTGGTTTTCATTACATCCCTCTTGTCACTTTGGATTTAATTTCCTGTTGTATTTCTAGTTCATTCAGGTGGAATCAGTCTCAGGATGTTCACTATAGAGAGTTTTGTTTTTTTAAATACAGTCATACACATAAAATAAAAAATAATATTTTTAAATTTCTGAATTTCTCTTGAATTTTTAAAAACTATTTTATTTATTATTTTTATTTTATGAGTGTATTGCCTACATGTATGTGAGTGCATCCGTGTCATGCAATGCTTTGGAGGTCAGAAGAGGACTTCAAATTCCCCTGGAACTAGAGTTAAGGACGGTTCGTAGCTGCCATGTGGGTGCTGGGACTCAAACCCGGGTTCTCTGCAAGAGCAGTCAGTGCTCTTAATCAAGATGAGGAGGAGGAAGAGGAGGAGGAAGATGAGGAGGAGGAGGGAGAGGAGGAACAGGAGGAGGAGGAACAGGAAGAGGAGGAGGAGGGACAAAGAGAAAGATAGGGGACATGGGACAATCTGCTCAGTGTATAACACATACTTGTATGAAATGTCCATATGTAACACAGTACTGTGTACAATGGCTATGTGCAATGAAATTTTTAATGAGTTTTTTAAAAGATATTTTGTTTAATTTCCAGATGCTTGGAGTCATTAGAGAGATGGTTCTGTAACTGGGGAGTGATGTTGGAGGGCTTCATTAAAAGCTAATTGTGTCTGGTGATGACAGACTGAGAATGAGGGCAAAGCTAACAGGGCACTCTGATTGACTTGGCATTGTGGTAACATATAATTCCCCAGGCCTCAGTCATTTCTCTCTGAGGTTCATGCTTTCTGGAATGTCATAGAAGATTTATAGAAATGTTTACTTGGGGTATTGCACATCGTTTATCTTTTTTGGTCTTTTTGTTTTGTTTTTGTTTTGGTTTGGTTTGGTTTGGTTTGGTTTGTGTTTTGTTATGTTGAGACAGAATCTCCCTGTAGCCCCAACTGGCCTGGAACTTGCTATGTACTTGCACATCGTTTATCTTTTTTGGTCTTTTTGTTTTGTTTTGGTTTGGTTTGGTTTGGTTTGGTTTGTGTTTTGTTTTGTTGAGACAGAATCTCCCTGTAGCCCCAACTGGCCTGGAACTTGCTATGTAGACCAGGCTGGCCTCAGTCTCACAAAGATTTGCCGCCTCTGTCTCCCGAGTGCTGGGTCTAAAAGCATGCACCGTCATGCCTGACTACTCATATCTTTTAAAGATGAAGTTCAGGTTCTTTGGAGTAAGTTAGAAAACCCCAAAGAGTAGAAATCAGAAGT
>NW_008348785.1:1652687-1654841 GCF_000622305.1 Nannospalax galili
AGGCTGTTTTTATTCAGGCATCACTGTAGTGTGGGATTACGTACTAAATGCTGCATACATCAAATTTCATCATGACCAGTCTTTCAAAAATGGCCCTCCTCCTGGTTTCATTCTGCCTCTGTGTGTAGTCGGAGAGGTACCCATGCACATGTATGCGTATCCGTGGTAAGGCCAAAGGACAACTTCAGTTGGCACACCTGAGGAGCTCTCCACCTTGTTTCTGACACAGGGTCTCTGACTAGCCTAGAACTTACAAAGTAGGCTAGGCTGTCTGAGCCAGCTGTCTATCCTAAGAAATGAGGGTGTATTCATGTTTTGGGTGTGTTGAGTAGACTGTGATAAGCACCATCTGCATAAATCTTGGGTATCACTAATTACACCTCCCCACTTCCACTCTGGTTCTCAATCAGGAGGCTCTCAGATGGCATCACTAAACTTTGCTTTTTTCTGTCCTCATCTTCAGAAACTAATCTCAGTCCTCCATGCCACAGATCTACAGGTTGCCCTGGGGAGAGAGACCTGCCATTGTAAAGAAATGCCACCCTCACACGAAGGATGAATGGCCTTCTGGCATTACTGTGTACTTATGTCTGTGTGCCTGTCTGTCTGTCTGTCTAGTCTTTCCCTTTGCCTCATTCCCTGAGCAGCACACAGAACTCCTGCCCCTAAAGCCTTCTCATGTCCAGGTTTCCTCCACTGGCTAAGGAAACACTCCTCCTCCCAAACACCTAGGAAGTTACACACCTCTATCATTCTGGCTATCGAACCTCAGTCAGCAGTGCCTGACTGAGCACCACCCTACTGGGAGAGACCAGGGCAAGATCTGAGAGCCTAGAACCATGCTGCGGGCTCTTTCAGGGTCCAGGATTCACAGGCCCTTGTCCCCACAAGTCACCACAGCCTCTCACATCCTCTTTCCTACATGATTTCCAAACTGAGTTTGGTCTGGGAACACATATCATTCCTCCAGAACCCACACACATATACACACATTCCACCACTGCCACACATGTTTCCTTTCATGTATGTACTCACATATCTACCTGCCCCACATGCACACAAACATACAAGACTCCCCCAGTCTCTCTCACACACACACACATTTTGCATTCATATGCATGCATTGTTCTTGCATGCCTGTGGATTCCGTGGTTATTCTTGGGGGTCCGTTCTCTGGGCACAACATTTGGGGGCTCATCTGGGATCCCCTAGACCCCCCCCATGGAGCCCCAGAGCGCTGAGTCTGCCTGATCCAATCGGTGAGTGTCTCTTGTCTTTGGCTGAGCCAGCTGTCTATCCTAAGAAATGAGGGGATATTCATGTTTTGGGTGTGTTGAGTAGACTGTGATAAGCACCGTCTGCATAAATCTTGGGTATCACTAATCACACCTCCCCACTTCCACTCTGGTTCTCAATCAGGAGGCTCTCAGATGGCATCACTAAACTTTGCTTTTTTCTGTCCTCATCTTCAGAAACTAATCTCAGTCCTCCATGCCACAGATCTACCGTTTGTGCTTTTTGTTGTGTTTGAGACTCTTACTGCGTTAGAAGAGATGGGACAGAACCAAGTAACTCCTCTCAGCCTTTTCCAGGATCACTTCTCGGAGTTCAAAGCCCAGGCTGATAGCCCGGGGTTAGGAGTAAAGAAAGGGAAGCTCTTTATATTTTGCAGGAATGAATGGCCGACCTTTGGGGCTGGTTGGCCTGAAGAGGGGACGTTCGACCTGCCCACCACCTACATTATGGCCGTCCAGGCCACCCTTATCAGGTCCCTTACATCACGACTTGGCAAGTTATGGTGGAGAAGCCTCCAAAATGGTTAAAGCCATTCCTTCCTTCTCCCTCCTCCCGCCCAAAGCCAACTGTCCTCACCCTGCATGAGGATGAGCAGCAGAGAAATGAAACTAAACACTCTGCCCCTCTCTACCCTGTCTTGCAAGGAGGCACAGGGGAGCCACCCCCCGTGCATCCCTTGTAACCAATCAATTCAAAGGTGTGTTGGCACACGCGGGCTCCTTGGACCAATCAAGATGTGACTCTGTTATTCCCTCCTCCCTTGGTCTAAAACCTATGAAAGGCTTCCTCCCCCTGCAATCGGGGCTCTCAGCACAGATCCATTGCGTTGGTGAGGTCTGAGAGCCCGAGCTTTGTTCT
>NW_008348785.1:1655509-1659369 GCF_000622305.1 Nannospalax galili
GCTTGGCAGGTTATGGTTGAGGAGCCTCCAAAATGGTTAAAGCCATTCCTTCCTCCTCCCCCCACTGACCCAAAGCAGACCATCCCCACCCTGCATGAGGATGAATGGCAGAGAAATGAAACCAGACCCTCTGCCCCTCTCTACCCTGTCTTGCAAGGAGGCACAGGGAAGAACTTCTGCTTGAGCCATGCCCCCCCATCAGCCTGTCACACAAGCAGAGCCTCAGGACACCCCAGGGGAGGTGGAGGCAGCCCCACCCCAGGAGGTGGGAGAACACCCTCCCCAAACACAGAGGAGGGTCCAAAGGGGGCAGCCATGGCTGGTGGCAGACTCTACTGTCCTTCCCCTCTGGGCTGTGGGGCTACTCACTGAAGCAGGGGACCAAGAGATGCAGTATTGGCCATTTGCAACTAGTGACCTCTACAATTGGAAGCTGCAGACAGCTAAATTCTCTGAAAAGCCCCAAGGTCTAATTGATTTGCTAGAATCTGTTTTGTTTACCCACCAGCCCACTTGGGATGATATTCAGCAGCTTTTGCAGGTCCTGTTCACCACTGAAGAAAGAGACCGGATCCTGGTTGAAGCCTGCAAGCTGGTCCCTGGGGTGGATGGGACTCCCACCACCAATCAGGCCCTGATAGATGAAGCCTTTCTCCTGGTTAGGCTGAATTGGAACTTCAATGTGGCTGAAGGCAAGGAGAGGCTCCGGGTCTACCGCCAGACTCTAATGGGGGGTGTCCGGGTGGCCACAAGGCGTCCCACCAATCTGGCCAAGATTAGTGGTGTGCAGCAAGAGAGGGCAGAATCACCCGCAGCATTCCTAGAAAGGATCCTTGAGGCATTCCGTACCTATACTCCAATGGACCCGGAAGCACCCAAGAATAAGAATGCAGTGATCCTGGCATTTGTGAACCAGTCTGCACCCGATATTAGGCGCAAATTGCAGAAATTGGACAGAGTGGCAGATAAAATCCTGCCAGAGCTTCTGGCAATGGCTGAGAAAGTCTACAATCATCGAGAGAGTCCTGAGGACAAGCAGCGGGTCACCGCCGCTGCCAGTGCCAAGCAGACCTGTGACTTTGCCAAGATCCTCCTGGCCACATCGACCAGGTTCCCAGGTGAAAGAGAACACCAGCTGCGATGCCTATCTGCTGAACAAGGTAGGAGATGCCCAGAAAGGTGACCAAAATTGTTGAAAAACCAATGCGCCTATTGTAAGAAAATGGGCCATTGGAAGAAGGAATGCCCAGAAAGACCGGCCAGACAGGAGAAGGTCCATGAAGGAATGCAAGTCCTGGAGCTTGGGGACTGGAGCGAATAGGGAGGACGGGGTTTGGATCCCCTCCCCGAGCCCAGGGTAACTCTCAGAGTGGAGGGGACACCGGTGAGCTTCCATGTAGACACAGGTGCTCAAAATTGAGTGTTAATAGAGACCCTAGAGAAATTGTCAAACAAAAGGTCTTGGGTACAGGGAACGACTGGCATGAACCAATATTCATGGACCACCCGAAGGAAAGTGGACTTAGGCACGGTCTGGGTGTCCCACTCCTTCCTAGTCATGCCAGATTGCCCCTACCCACTCTTAGGTAGAGACTTGCTTACCAAAATTGGAGCCCACATCACCACTCCTCATGCTATTGAAGTTCTTAAGCAGCCACCGGACCCCCATTATCAGAGCTTACTTCTTAACCCTCCGAGAATTCAGTTCCTCCCAAGCACTGTCCTTAACCCAGCCACCCTGCTGCCCGACCCCGACTTGGACATGCCCCTGTACAATTGCGTGGGGATCCTGAGCCAGGTACATGGGCTCAGAAACAACCTGACCAATCAGCCACTCTCTGATGCAGAAGCTACTTGGTTCACCAACGGTAGCAGTTTCATGAAGGATGGGCAGAGGTATGCAGGGGCAGCGGTGATAACTGAGACTGAGACTGTTCGGGTGGCAGCTTTGCTTGAGGGAACCTCGGCTCAGAGGGTGAGCTGATAGCTCTGACTGAGGCCCTTAGGCTTGGAAAGAACAGACGATTGAATGTGTACACAGACAGCCGATATGCCTTTGCTACGGCACATGTGCATGGAGCCATCTACCAGGACAGGGGGCTGCTCACAGCGGAGGGAAAAGCTATTAAAAATAAACAAGAAATTCTTGACTTGTTGGCGGCTCTATGGCTGCCTGAGAAGTTGGCTGTTATCCACTGCCCCGGGCACCAGAAAGCAAACACACCCATAGCTCGGGGAAATCAGAGAGCAGACCGGGTTCCCAGAGAAGTAGCTTTGGAGGCCTTCCAGATTTTACCACTCCAACTGCCAGACCCTGCCCCCCCGTCCTACCTGATCAGCCTCACTATTCCCCAGAGGATATGAAATTGATACATAAACTTCCCATGACCCAAAAGATCGAGGCTTGGTGGCATACAGGAGACTGTAGAATTATTCTGCCAAATGACTTGGCCAAAGACCTCCTCACACACATCCACCGAACCACTCACCTGGGACCTGGAGACACAGCTGAACTCTTAAGAAATGCTCACTTAAAAGTCTTGAATCTCCTCCCACTGGTTAATGCAGTCGCCTCTGCATGCCTTAGTTGCAAGCTGACCAATGCTGAAAACCATCCTAAGGAACAAGGGGCTCAAATGAGGGGCTCTAGACCAGGGGCCCACTGGGAGATGGACTTTATAGAAGTTAAGCCATGCAAGGATGGTTATAAATATCTACTAATTCTGGTAGACACCTTTTCAGGATGGACTGAAGCCTTCCCCACGAAGCATGAGACCGCTCAGGTGGTAGCCAAGAAACTGCTGGAGGACATCTTACCCAGGTATCGTGTCCCAGCCCTTCTGAGCTCTGACAATGGGCCAGCCTTTGCATCACATGTAACCCAGGAATTAGCTAGGATATTGGGGGCAAGATGGAAATTACATTGTGCGTACAGGCCCCAGAGCTCAGGACAGGTAGAGAGGATGACTGGGACTCTAAAAGAGACCCTTACTAAATTAACCATGGAGACTGGTGGGGACTGGGTGGCTCTCCTTCCCTTCGCCCTGTATAGGGTAAGGAACTCGCCCTATCTGCTAAGATTGACCCTATGAAATCATGTTTGGAAGACTCCCCCCATCCTCCCCAGTCTAAGACCTGAACTAATTGCTGAGTTTGATAACCAACAGTTGCTTGATTCTTTAGAGACGGTGGCTCAGGTGCATAGGGACGTATGGCCCCGGCTGAAAGCTATCTATGAGACTGCTCCCCCTCCTACCCGGCACAAGTACCAGCCTAGCGATTGGGTCTACATCCGCAGACACTGCCAAGAGACCTTGGAACCTCGCTGGAAAGGACTGTACATAGTGCTCCTGACAACCCCAACAGCGGTGAAGGTAGACGGAGTTGCCACCTGGATCCATCGGCGATTGGGTCTACATCCTCAGACACTGCCGAGAGACCTTGGAACCTCGCTGGAAAGGACTGTACGTAGTGCTCCTGACAACCCCAACAGCGGTGAAGGTAGACGGAGTTGCCACCTGGATCCATCACACTCATGTCCAACTAGCAAGTTCCTGCCCAGACCCAGGCAACCATCGCCCTCCATCGACCTCTACGCTGGATCCAACAACATGGAAAGTCCACAAGAACGCAGACAATCCCCTCAAGCTAAGGCTGTGCTGCTCTTGATGTTTACTCTGCTGTTTGGAATGAATGTATGTATAACTGCTAACTCTCATCAACCTTACAATCTCACCTGGCAGCTCCTAGACACCTCTACTGGAGACATCCTGGTCCAGACATCCAAGATTGCCCCACTAAACAACTGGTACCCAGAGCTAGGCTTGGAACTCCTCTGCTTGCTCTCTGGACAGGGCCAT
>NW_008348785.1:1659465-1659987 GCF_000622305.1 Nannospalax galili
ACCCAAGCCCAGGGGGTTCTTCATGATCATCCTCAGAAAGGAAACCCCCACCTCACTGGTACCCCAAGGTGTTGACCCCCACCCAGTTTTAGTACCCCTAGAATCCAACCCCAGCCCTAAGCCCCCACCTCCGAGGGAAAGTACAACAGTCTTTGGGAGGACAGCAGTAGCTGTGGGGACACCTACAGCTTCACCCTCAGACCACCCTACTTGGCCGCTGATCACCTCCACTTTTGAGGTGCTCAGTACCTCCAAGCCGGGCCTAAGTGTAGAGTGCTGGCTTTGTCTGAGTGCCCAGCCGCCCTTCTATGTGGGCATAGCTGTAGTAGGTAACCAATTCACCTGGGAACAGCAGGGAAAACTTTCTCTCCAGCAAGTAACTGGGGCAGGGACCTGTGCCCTGCCCCCTGGTGCCCAGGTACCCTCAGGGCTATGTAACCACATAGTCTCTGTTTCAAATGGTACTTATTACTCTGCCACTTCTGGATAGTGGGCTTGTTCTGCTGGTTTGACCCCCTGCAT
>NW_008348785.1:1660045-1705591 GCF_000622305.1 Nannospalax galili
GATCCTCCTTAATTGGTCTAGGTATAGCTGGAGTGACCGGAGTGGGCATCTCAGCCTTAATTTTACAGGACCAAAACTACAGAGCCCTCCAGGTAGTGATTGACGCAGACCTCAGGAGTCTGGAACAGTCTGTAACTAAATTAGAACAATCCCTAAACTCACTAGCAGAGGTCGCCTTACAGAATAGAAGAGGTCTTGACCTCCTTCTTATGCAACAAGGGGGCTTGTGTGCAGCCCTAAAAGAATGTTGCTTTTATGCTAACCACTCTGGGGTGATTAGTGACTCTGGCTCTGCTCAGGAAACGTACCAAGGATAGAGAACAAAAGGACCCTGGATGGTAAGAGCGACTGTTTAGTTGGTCTCCCTGGCTCACTACCTTAGTCTCCGCCTTAGCCGGACCTATAATCCTCCTTCTGTTAATAATAACTATTGGGCCACGTATCATCAATCGGCTGGTTGCCTTCATTAAAGAACAAGTGAGTACATTACAACTTATGGTCCTGAGGTCCCAGTACCAGCCCTTAGAACCCCTATTAGGGACCCCAACCTAGACCCATGAGTGGGTCTTCTCTAAGTTACAAGGAGAGGGGGAAATGTGAAACCCTCCTCCGTGGCTCCCTGCCCAGACTCCTCAGACCCCTGCCCCTCTTTAGGAATTACGGCTCTTTCTAGCTTCTGTAAACCGCTTGATTGCACTGACCCCATTTTGACTAGTTGTTTCAGGCAAGCCTGGACCTGTCCAGGCATGTCCACCCCAGGAGGCTATAGGTCAAGTGAGCCCAGGCATATAGCCGCCTTATAAGGTAGAAACAAAGAATTCTGGCTCTACAGATAACAGTCAGCACATTCCACAGCTCTGAGGGTAGCATCCACCAATGAGAAGCCCCCAGGACTGCATCCTTCGTAACCAATCAATTCAAAAGTGTGTTGGCGCGCACACGCTCCTCAGACCAATCAAGATGTGACTCTGTTATTCCCCTCCTCCCTTGGTCTAAAACCTATAAAAGGCTTCCTCCCCCGGCAATCGGGGCTCTCAGCACAGATCCATTGCGTTGGTGAGGTCTGAGAGCCCGAGCTTAAGCCCAAATAAAGACTCTTTGTTCTTGCATGCCCTCTGGATTCCGTGGTTATTCTTGGGGGTCTGTTCTCTGGGCACAGCACTATGATAAATGCTTCTAACCAAAGGCAACTTGGGGTGGAAAGGGTTTATCTGAACCACGCTTCCAGGTGACAATCCATCACTGAGCAAGGTCAGGGCAGGAGCTCAGCAACCACAGAGGGATTCTGCCACCTTTGCTACCGCCGGGTCCCACACTTCTGGTGACCTTGTCTGTAGCCCCTGGCTCTGGGTGATGACAAGCCAATTAGCTCAGCTCACCTCTCTCTCTAGGTCCAAAGATGCTTCAGAGGTGGGCACGTGGCCCAGCAGGAGCAAAAGGGACATGTACAGGTTTTCTCCAGGCTGCCATGTCTCCACTGGTCCTCAACAAGAAGGGCAGCATCCTAGGAACTACTGGCAGCCACTGTAGGCCCTGGGGCGAGAGGTGGCTTGAGAGCCACTGCTCCCCCTCCCCCTGCCCAGCTATGGGGAGGGGTGAGAAGAAGAACAAGCCGAGTCCTGGTCATATGTCTGGAGCCCAGATCAGAACCAACTTAAAAAGCCTTACCACCATCTCTTTCATTATAAGTACCAACAGTGAAGCAAGTTTCACACAGGTGGACTTCGGTTTTCCGCACCTGGCAGCTGAGAGTCCTGGCTGGTTGGCGGGTCTTCTTGGTTCCTCCATCAACCGCCCTGCAAGGCTGGTTGTGAGGTTGCTTGCCTCCTCTAACGCTAGGTGACATCACAGGCACTCCATCCTGGCAGGGGTGGAGTCCAGGGGCAGAGGCTGAAGGATGTTTTGTCTCTGACTAGAGCACTCCCCTAATGCTGAGTTTAATTCTCTTCATTATAATTCTGCAGATACGGCAGGCTGTAAATTAGGTATAACTTCCTTCTGTTTTTTGCTCTCATTCCTCTATAAAATCCAAAACAAATTTAAAGATTAAATACAAACAAAACCATAAAACCTATAAAAGTCCAATTAAAAGCACAGATTTAATGTGACAGAGATGCTATGCTAAAAGCTAAGCAGTTTCGCAGGATGAGACTCCAGAGGGCAGCTTCCAGAACATCCCACCCTGCACGTCTCCTGGCAGTCCAGCTCTGCCTGGCCCTGAAGAAGGCCCTCCTCTCAATTCGGGTCCCAGAATCCTGGGTGTGTCTGCATGCGAGGACAGGCTCTAGGCCTTCTGGGAGAGATGCTATTTACACACAGCTCTCCACTTTGCATACAGTCTGTCCTGACCCTAGCACAGTCCTAGCTGTGGTTCAAGGACACATATCAGAGTCACCAGCAGCATTTAAATACAAAGCAAGATTCTAAAGTATGCTCACAATGGGCTTTGCGAGACTCTTGTCAGAATAAAAGAGCAGAATCTTAAAATCATCTTCAAGACTAAGAGGAATTCCCTAGGATATGTGTTTGAATCGAACTTGAGCCTCTCGAACTTGAGAGTGACAAGGGCTTGGGGACTGAGAGGGTGGGGTTTCAGCTTGACAGCATAAAACTGTAGGGGCCTAGGCATGTGGTTTGCCTTTCTGAGCCTCAGGTTTTCTATCTATAAATTGAAATTAATAAAAATATCTGCCTGATAGGTTGATGAGTCTTATTAAATGAATTTATGCATTGGGGCACATAGTAGATTAACTAGTGTCTTCCCCTCATTCATGTCCATCCACCCAGAGACAGGGTCTCTGCAGATGTAATCAAGTTCAGGCAAGGCCATACTGGTAAGGGTGGGCCCGATCATAGAAACACACACCCGTGGGAGCACAGGGGCGTGGATGAGAGCCATTGTTGCCACAGTCCCGGGAATACCAGGCAGGCATTGCTGGGCAGAATCCAGGGGAGCTGGGGAATAGGCGCAGAACAGATCCTCCCTCAGCACCTCAGAAGGAGACCGCCCATACCTTGACTCTATGGGTGTGGTTTCCAGGACTATGAAACAATGAACGCCCATTGCTTTCAGGCTTGTCCAGCCTGTAGCTCACAGGCCACAAGCAGCTGAGGTTAGCTATAAATGTAGCCCAAAACAAAGTCATTATGAAATGTTTTTGTGATTTTTTTTTTTTGTAACTCAATTGAGTGTGACCTTTGCAGATATATGATAACATTGTTTCCCAATGTCAAAAGATTGGATGTGGGCTAGAGACTTAAAGTGTTAAAGACACTTGTCACCAAGACTGACAACCTGAGTTCAATGTCATGAACCCACTTAATGGAAAGAATCAGGCCCTTCAAGTTGTCCTCTGACCTCCACATTTATGCCATGGTACATGCACACACACACACACACACATGCAATAAATGAACAAATAAGTGTAAAGAATTTTAAGAGGTTGGACACAACCACAACCCACCTAGTTTGTGGCACTTTTGTACCAAAGTCCAGGAAAACCAAGAGATTCTCTTAATACAGTACTTGACAGAATAGTAAACACTTAATATTTACCTAATCACAGCTGCTTATTAGTCAAGGAGACTTCAAAGCATTTAAAGGGCAAAGTGTTATATGTATGCAAATTTCTATTATCTTTTGTTGAATTCTTCCCACAGGTCTAGCCCCACTTGGAGTATCATTGTTACTATCACCCAGGGTCAGACAGCACTTTACATTGTACAGAGCTCTTCCCTACTGATCACCCTATGCTCAGTGTGACTAGATAAAATGGACAAGTGTTGAATATTGGCCCTGGAATCCTCCAGAGCTAATTGGCTAAATACAGCATGGTACATCATACTGGATCTCAGAAGAAAAAAAACAGGATGTTAGTGGGGAAAATGCTGAAAACCAATTAAATTTTGTGACTTGGTTCCTAGTAATGAGCCAGTGTCCCTTATTTTCAACCAAGGTAACATGTTGCTGTAAGATGCTGGTATCAGGGAAACTAGGTGAGCAGAGTAAACTCTTCACTGAACTTTTCTCTGCATTTCCAATCATCCAAAATAAATGATTTTTTAAAGCTTATTGGAGGGAGCTGGAGAGGTGGCTCAGCAGTTAAAAACGTGTACCTCTCCTGCAGAGGACCCAATAGAGGACCCATAGCCAAGGACACCATCCCAATGGCCCTTTTTCTACACCCATGTGCTCGTGTGAACTGCAGAAAACAAACCTAGCTCCTGGGTTAGCACCATGTCCATGGTGAATGCCACTGTCCTGTGTTCTGTCCTTTGCCTGGCCAGGAGCTAATCTCCATGCTCCCTCTTTAATCCCAACAACATACCAAAGGTCCTCGTCCTGGTTTGAGGGGACCAAAGTCTTCCCTGTGCCCTATATCCCCTCTGGCTGTCATCCTTTTCCTCTACTCAGAACAGCTTCTAAGAACCACCCCAACTCCTGCCCCTATTTTCTCACCTCCTCATACCTCGATCACCTTCAGATTTTTCTCATGTTAATTTATTTGCTTCCTGGTGGCCACTCTTCATCCATTCCCACCTCCCATTGATGTGTGTGTTCCTCTAGACACAGAGCTCGCATGCCTTGTGCATGATTCTCTTTTCTGAGCCAGCAAGGATGCCTGGTACATGACCAGTGTCCAAGTAATATTTATAGATGGGGCTGGAGAGATGGCTCAGCAGTTAAGAGCACTGTTGCTCTTGCAGAGGGCCTGGGTTCGAGTCCCAGGATCCCCATGGTGGCTAACAACCATCTACAACTCCAGTTCCAGGGGCTCCGTCCCCTTCTTCTGACCTCTGTGGGCAGTGCATGACATGGGTGCACTTACCTACATGCAGGCAGTACACATATAAAATAAAAATAATAAATACTTTTTCTTTGAAAAGAAAAGAAATATTTATTGCATGAATAACAAATTTGCATGGGGGATTCCTTACCAAACTTGCTACTGAACAACTTCCACCCTTTCAAGTATCTCTTCCAACAGCTGAATTATTACATGTGCAATGTTTGAATGCTGGTGTCCCCCAAAACTCACTTTCTGAAATCCTCGGTCCCTGGAGGATAGTATTAGGAGATGGGGTCTTTAGAAGATAATTGGGCCATGATTGTGAGTGGGATTAGTGCCCTAATTAAAGGGACCTCAGAGAGCTTTGCTGTGTGAGGACGCAGCAAGAATTGGCAGTTTGCAGCCCTCTCCACAGCCCAGCCCTACTGGAACCTTGATCTCACCCTCCTAGCATCTGGAACTGTGTAGGTACATGGCTTGTCAAGGCTGGTTTACTTATGCAAAGCATGCCTACATCTGGATTACTTAGGGAAGGAAAGCGGCTCATGTCGTCCAAATTCCTCAAGGGACCGAAAAAACAAAAGGAGACTGTTGGAATGCAGATTTGAAGTGATTTTATTTTTAATATTTTGGGTTCTGCAACATTACTGTAAAACTTAAAGTTGCTGTACAATACTTAACTCAGACAAGTTAACAGTCGGGGGGGTCTAACACTGGGCTGGGGTCTATGCATCAAGCTTTTCTGAGCATACTCTAGAGCTTTTAAGTTTACAATGTCTGAACTGTGACTTCTTGCTTATCCTGTTTTCCTTCATTGGACTGTAGTGTATGGCCTGTCAACCTGTGACTCTTTAAAGTATGAGTCAAGTATTGTATTCTTTCCTATAGAATAAAAACGCTTTAAAAAATGATTTCCCAGCTGGGCATAGTGGCACACGCAATTTATCCCAACACTTGGGAGGCAGAGGCAGGCGGATCTCTGTGAGTTCAAGGCCAGCCTGGTCTACATAGGGAGTTCCAGGCCAGCTGGGGCTACAGGGAGACCTTGTCTCAAAAAGACCAAAAAAAAAAAAATTTCCCTTGATGATTACATGCCAAGATCAGACAATCTTATGATGCACAGAGCAATCCCTCAGAAGCAAACCCAATCCCTATCTGTCAGGTATGGGAGTCTTGCTAGACACAACCATTGTTGACAGACCCTCTCCTAAAGAGGCAGATCAACCAACACAGGAGAGCTGGAAGGCAACAAGCACGTCCACGTGACTCTCCCTTCTCCCCTTCCAAGCACACATACTGCTTTCTAAGTGTGGGGGATTATTCTGAAGTTATTAAAACCACAAGACAAAAAGACAAACCAACACCTTGGTCACTGTCCCGGTGGGCAGGATTTTGGCAACAGGTTGCTGTTATCTTCTATTTATTCAGGCCAAAATGGCAGTCTTGAGGATGCCTCTGGGGTCTGGGATATTCATACACTCTGAAACATGACAGGGACCATAATTCACACTTACAGCTAGGGGTGTGTGTGTGTGTGTGTGTGTGTGTGTGTGTGTGTGTGTGTACTTTTCTTCTTAAGCTAGTAATGAAGTTGTAACTGTGACATTTCTTTCATTACCTATTCATTAAAGATATGACCTGAAAACAGTTTCCATGGCAATGGCTTTGTGGATTCTAAGTACATAAGAATTTCATTGTTTACACTACAGCTCAGATAACTGAAGGGTGCTATTGTCCCCAGTCAAGTCTTATTTAGCTTCATGAATGCATGGCAGGGCAAAGGGCACCACGCCGGTGCTCAGCAGGGGCCGTGTGTGGGGCAGAGCCTTGGCATCTGTGCTGTGTGTGTACTTTAGGATAGGAAGGATGTGTCAACCACACCTTTGCAGTACACTTGAACTTAAACATTCTTAGAAAAAAAAGAGTCTTTTCTGAAGGTCCTGCAATATTTCCACTCAGTATTTAATGCAAGTCTGTTTCATGTAAAGGAAGATTTTTCTCTGCTCATGTTTGGCTATGAGATGAGTCTGCCTGGGCACAGAGCTTCATACTTAAACCTATTAGGTTAATCTTATGAACAGCAAGTGACTCTAAGCCTTGGCTTTCTTATCTGTGAAATGGACACAGTCTGCACTGTTTGAGACCGCACATACAGAAAGCACATAGAAGGTGCACGCCCCTGGCTGCTGTGAGCATGCAATTGCTTTGCAGCACTGTGCAACTGCCTGGTTTCTGGAAGAGCTCCTGTCGTGACAGGCTGTGTCATTATCTGCTGTGACAAGCTGATAAAGATTCAGAACTTTTGGCTGGCAAGATGGCTTGCCAGGTAAGGGTGTCTGCTATCAATCCTGATGACCTGAGTTCAATCCCCTAACCCATGTGGTAGAAGAAAAATACAACTTATCCTCTGACCTCCACACTCCCACAGTGGCACAATCTGGTCCAGACACAAAATGAATAAAATGTAACTTTAAATTTTTTTTTAAAGATTCAGGACTTTGAACTCCAGGCCCAGCTCATCCCTGTGGGTGTCTGCCCCGTAGCACAGGGCGGGTCTCCCACTCCTCCAGGCCATCTTCCAGCACGTTTTTTGCCTCGTGATTCATTGGATTATTCCTCTCTGCTTTCACAAAGGCCCTGTTCTCTTATAGAGACCCAAAGTCTGGCACAGAACTCCCATCCTCTGAAAGACAGCACAGGGCGGGTCTCCCACTCCTCCAGGCCATCTTCCAGCACGTTTTTGCCTCGTGATTCATTGGATTATTCCTCTCTGCTTTCACAAAGGCCATGTTCTCTTATAGAGACCCAAAGTCTGGCACAGAACTCCCATCCTCTGAAAGAAAACTAGTTTATAAAAAAAATAATTAATTAAACCTACTGCATAAGCTAACCCCAGAGAATGAGGGTCTTATTGCCATTGCTGATGCTGCTTTGGATGGGAATGGGGTTAGGACAGCCTGGGAAGCCGAGACTTTAAATTGATGTAAACCAACTGAGGGAGTGTAGGACACTGGGGAAAATGGGGGTACAGGGCACTGAGGCCACTGCAGCTTTTACCATCCCTCTGGCTGTCATCCTCACAAAACCAGAACGAGAGTGAGAGTGACCAGTGCCCAGCACTGAGGATTCAGAACATAGCAGCCTTGATCTCAGCTGTTTGCGGGTGTTCCAGCTCGTCCCCTCCCTCCGCACCTCGCACCTCTCACCCTGGTCCTGACTGGAATCGAACACTACACACGGGTCGGGCTTTGTGCCTGCGCACGCTCTCAGATCCAGCCACACAAAGTCTGTCCCTGACATTTCAGAGGGAAAAAAATGAAAGAACAAGATGGACATGGTAGACAGGGAGGTGACCAGGTGACACAGTGCAGACACAGGGATGACATCTGGGTGTTATTTATAAACTAGATGTGAATCTGTTCTGCTTGACTGTGGTACAATTTACTCCCAATACGCCCTAAAGTTTTCTAGTCTATTAAAGTTAGCATTCCAGACTCCCTGAGCACTAAGGATCCTGGTCACGGCTTCTCAATGAGAGATGCTGGGCTGTGTAGACCCACTTGCCTTAGGCTACACCCAGAAAACGAGAATATTAATTGCCCGAAGTGTTGCTTTAGTAAGTATGTGAGTTAGAGGCAGAGGTGCAGGGAGAGAGAGAAGGGCAGAGACATGGGATGTCATGTCCTGCCCTTTGTTTACACAGCAGAGGAGTCAAGCTCACCATCCTGCTGGGGTGGGTACCCAAGAAACCCAAAATGCCCATAGGAAGACTGACAGGAGGAACAGGGCTGGCTCTGAAACATACATGCAAATACAAAGGACCTGGGCTGTCCAACGCAACTTTGAAGAGCGGGGTTGGAAGATGCACACTAGCTGGTTGCAAGATTTATTAAAAAGCTGCAGTCCCCAGAACAGCGTGACGTAGTCATGAAGATGGAAACAGACCATAGGAGTGAAACGGGCCAGGATTCCAACCATGCATAAATGGAGTTTTGTTTTGTTTTTCTTAGCAAAAGGGTCCAAGGTGATTTAATGAGGAGGACAGCCTTTTCAACACAAGATGCTCGAACAATTGGATCTCCATAAAAAAACAAAATCTCTAAAAGGCAAGCCAAAGACTGGGAGGGAAAAAATCTGTGACAATTTCACTGACAAAAGACAGTCATCTAGAATCCACAAAACCTTTTATAACTAGACAATGAATATGCACAACCCAGATTGAAAATGGGAAAGATTCAAGTACACACTTCACTGAAGATCTGCAGTCAACAGAAGAGTGCCCAGGAGGAAGATGCAAATTAAGACCTGAAATGTGCTGTCCTCACACACCCATTGGAACGGCCGAAATGAAAAAGGTTGACCACACCAAATGCTGGCGAGGATTTCAAGGATCTGAAATAAATCCTCAGATGCTGTCAGTTGGAATAGAAAATGATGATGCTCCCTTTGGAAAACATTTTGGCAGTTTCTTAAAAAGTTAAACATAGGCCTACCATATGACTTAGCCACTCCATCCTAGAATTTACCCAAAACAAATGAAAACATACACTCACACAAAGGCTATATACAAATGCTTCTAGCAGCTTTGTTTGTAATAACCAAAACCTGGGGGAAAAAAACATAAAGGTCCCCCAGCAGGTGATGGTATGTCCCTGTGCCGGACTACTATCCAACACCACCACGGACGAACTATTGGTACAACATAGATAATCTCAGAATAACCAGACTACACAAAGAAGACAAGAAGAGGATGTACTGCGTGGGTCTGTCTATGCACAGTCTATGAGATCCACCCTCATCCACGATTACATAAAGCAGATCTTCCAGGGGATGAGGGCAGCTGAGAAGACTGGGGTAAGGGCCTACAAAGTATGCAGCAACAGGTTGGCGAGAGATGGTCATGTGCATGGTCCCATGGCCATAGACACACACCCAAAGTCATCAAGTTATATGCTTTAAATACGTGCAGTTTATTATGTGTTAATTCTATTTCAATAAGGCCAGATTTTTTAAAATTAACATGGCAGAGAATAAATGTCAGTCAGCTTTCTGTCACTGTAACCAAATAACTGAGGAAGTCAAATTAAAGCACAAAAGGTTTATTTCTGCTCAAGTTTTCTGAGGTGAGGGCCTGTGACAGAGGAGGCCACTCACCCTACAGTGGCTGGGAACCAGAACAGAAGGTGAGCCAGAGGGAAATGCACCCTTCAAAGTCTGTTATGCACGTTGTATACAGCCTTTGTGTGAGTGTATGTTTTCATTTATTTTGGGTAAAATCTAGGGTGGAGTGGCTAAGTCATATGATAGGTCTATGTTTGACTTTTTAAGAAACTTCTGGAATGGTTTCAAAAGGGAGCATCATTTTCTATTCCAACTGACACCATGTAAGGACTTTCTCAGTTCCTTGAAATCCTCACCAGCATTTGGTGTGGTCAGCCTTTTCCTCCTTAGAACTCAGAGATCTGGTCTTTGTCTACATCCCAGAGGCAAGGTGTGTGGATATTCCTCACACGAGCCACAGTGGGGCTTCCCTTCTGGACCCCATGGACCTCTTTCCATCCTTAGGACTTTGCACTTACCAGTCCTTCTGCCCATGAGAGTCTCCCCCTTTGAGCTTCTCACTGCCGACCTCCTGACACGTCCTTTTCACCAACCATTATAAGCCTTGCAGACCCTAAAAAGAAAGACTTGCATTAGCCAGCATTCTCTAGGTGAACAGAACCAACAGAATGAATCTATACACTAGACAATTTATCAATCAGCTCATTTCAAAATAGTAAGAACAGCTGAATCCCACCTGATGGACACAGTAGTTGCTCAGTCTGCAGGGCCGATGTTCTAATTTGCTTTCTCCATTGTTGTGACAAAACACTCTGACCAATACCAACTTGGGGAGGAAAGGGCTTAATCGGCTTACATCTCCCAGGTCACAGTTCATTATGAAGGAGCCCAAGGTAGGAACTCCGGGAAGGAACCAGGAGGCAGGAGCTAGAGCACAGGCTGTGGAGGAACGCTGCTTCCTGGCTTGCTCCCCTGGCCCCTGCTCAGTCTGCTTTCTTATACAACATAGGCCCACCTTCCCCAGGGAGTGGCACCACCCACAGTGGGCTGGGCCCTCCCACATCACTTAATAATCAAGATGCCCCACAGACATGGCCACAGGCCAGTCCAATGGAGGCAATTCCCCAATCGAGGCTCCCTCAACCCATGTGTGTCAAGTTGACACTAAAGCTCTCCAGCACAGCTGGGTACCTCAGCAGTCCCAATCTGACCCAGAAAACCTGGGGATACCTAGAGAACTGCTGGCCCTTAGTGACAGAAGCCTGGAAACATGGGTTCTGGTATCAGGAAGGAGGCAGCAGCAGCAGCAACAAGATAAATTAACTCAGCCAAAGGGAAGACAGAAGGAGCAAAAGGGGACTAATCTTCGTTCCGCCACACCCTGTTCATCCGCTGCGACCAGAAGGTGCTACAGCCATGTTTGTGGTAGGTCTTCCTACAGAAATTAGGCAATTCCTCAAGTGAGGCTCCTTAGTCAGATTATTCTAATTTGAGGCAAATTGAGATTTAAACCAACCATCACATTGCTCCATCTCCCCTCCTGCCCCCACCTCCTCACTCGCCCCTTCTCTAAACATCCCCCTGAGACTCAGCTGACATTCTGTACCGTGTGCACCTCCTCAGTGTGCCCCTTTTTGGCCCTTTGCTGGTGTGCCCCCCCCCCCCGTTCACCTGTTAGCACAATGTCCAGACCATAGAGCTCAGAGTTGGGTCTTAAATTGTGCACAAGGGTTTCCACAGACAGGGACTAAGTAGACACGGCCACCACCACCACTGCTGCCCAAAAGCTTGAGAGAAAAGGGAGAAACCCAGAGGGAGGCAGCCCGGGCTGGAAAGGAAGGCCTTTGCTCCCTCTGTCCAGGAGAACCTCCCCTCACCTCCTCAGTGCAGACGTCACCCCCTCAGTGTGGACGTCACCTCCTCAGTGCGGACATCACCTCCTCAGCGCGGACGTCACCCCCTCTGTGCTGATGTCACCCCCTCAGTGTGGACGTCACCCCCTCAGTGCGGACGTCGCCCCCTCAGTGCGGACGTCACCCCCTCAGTGCGGACGTCGCCCCCTCAGTGCGGACGTCACCCCCTCAGTGCGGACGTCGCCCCCTCAGTGCGGACGTCACCCCCTCAGTGCGGACGTCGCCCCCTCAGTGCGGACGTCACCCCCTCAGTGCGGACGTCGCCCCCTCAGTGCGGACGTCACCCCCTCAGTGCGGACGTCGCCCCCTCAGTGCGGACGTCACCCCCTCAGTGCGGACGTCGCCCCCTCAGTGCGGACGTCACCCCCTCAGTGCGGACGTCGCCCCCTCAGTGCGGACGTCACCCCCTCAGTGCGGACGTCGCCCCCTCAGTGCGGACGTCACCCCCTCAGTGCGGACGTCGCCCCCTCAGTGCGGACGTCACCCCCTCAGTGTGGACGTCACCTCCTCAGTGCGGACATCACCTCCTCAGCGTGGACGTCACCCCCTCTGTGCTGATGTCACCCCCTCAGGGTGGACGTCACCCCCTCAGTGCGGACGTCACCCCCTCAGTGTGGACGTCACCTCTTCAGCGCGGACATCACCTCCTCAGCACGGACGTCACCCCCTCTGTGCTGATGTCACCCCCTCAGTGTGGACATCACCTCCTCAGCGTGGACGTCACCCCCTCTGTGCTGATGTCACCTCCTCAGTGCGGACATCACCTCCTCAGCGTGGACGTCACCCCCTCTGTGCTGATGTCACCTCCTCAGTGCGGACATCACCTCCTCAGCGTGGACGTCACCCCCTCTGTGCTGATGTCACCTCCTCAGTGCGGACATCACCTCCTCAGCGTGGACGTCACCCCCTCTGTGCTGATGTCACCTCCTCAGTGCGGACATCACCTCCTCAGCGTGGACGTCACCCCCTCTGTGCTGATGTCACCTCCTCAGTGCGGACATCACCTCCTCAGCGTGGACGTCACCCCCTCTGTGCTGATGTCACCTCCTCAGTGCGGACATCACCTCCTCAACGTGGACGTCACCCCCTCTGTGCTGGCATCACCTCCTCAGTGTGTACATCACCCCCTCAGTGCGGATGTCACCCCCTCTGCGCTGATGTCACCTCCTCAATGCGGACGTCACCTCCTCAGCGTGGACGTCACCCCCTCTGTGCTGACATCACCTCCTCAGTGTGTACGTCACCCCCTCAGTGCGGATGTCACCCCCTCTGTGCTGATGTCACCTCCTCAATGCGGACGTCACCTCCTCAGTGGGCCCTTTCTAACCTCTGGTATTTGCTCACCTCTGCCACACACACCCCAGTACTGTGTGTGCAGAAACACCCGCAGGTGCACACTCGTGCACACACGCACACACCTTCCCAAGTTCTTTCCTTCGTCCTCTGTCTACTACTTGCCCTGCACTGGAAGAGAAGCTGACTGATGGCCGGGATCTCATCTATTCCATTCACTCTCCTGCCTTTAGCCCCTACCTCAGTGCCCACGTCAAGAATGGGCTTTGGAGTTCTGAAGCCGGGGACTGGGGTTGTTTATCTCCCTCCTTCATACTGTAACCGCAATGACAATGTTCTAAAGGGACTTGTGCCCTCCCTCTGGCTATCAGACAGTGGGAATTCAAGGAATTGGAATTCCCTGGGACTCACACTGGGGAAGGGAAAGGCTGAAGCCCGGTGCCAGCCAGAGGGGGAGTTTGTCTCCCAGGAAGAGCTTTCACACAGTGTTGAGGACTTGACAGACACCTTGCAGGAGGAGCTGGAGCAGACACAGTGATGGTGGGACACCTTCCCAGGACTCTTAGCTATGCATACCTCTTGCCCTCTGTTTAAACCTCAACCTCATGTCAGGACCAGAAGATGGAGTAGGGCATCTCCTTATGTGGGTCTCTTCCCAGTGTGGCCACATTGAATAAACTTCCTTTCCGTGCTTTTCACCATTACTTGTTTATTTATATTGTCTATTTATTTATGTGTATGCATGTTATGCCTGTATGTAAGTGCACTCGTGTCATACAGTGCTCACAGAGGACAAAAGAGGGCATCGGATCACCTAGAACTGGAGTTACAGATGGTTGTTAGCCCCCATGTAGGCGCTGGAATTCAAACCTGGGTCTTCTGCAAGAACATGCTTTTAACCACTGAGCCATTTCTCCAGCCCCCATTACTTGTCTCTTTAATTAGCAGTTGAGAATAGGTGGCTGAGCCTAGCTTACCAGGGCTGCCAGGGCCCAGGCTCTAACCCTAACAGCTTCAGTAGCAACCTAGGCTGTAAAATGCTGCCTGGGGTCCTGGAGTTTGAACATCAAGTTAAAGGTGGCTATGGGAACAGTTTTCATCTAAGATGTCACAGAGGCTGCCAGATACTATGGATGGGGACGGGCCTGGGGTCCCCACTCTACCCTCAACCTATGGCTGTCAGGAATACATCTGGCTCTTCTTATCAGCCATGTTCTGCAGAAATGACTTGGTTCGGGAAAGAAGATCCAAATTTGGGAGTGCCTATAGGAAGTGCTCCCTGCCACAGCCACATGGAGAAAGGAAGTGGGCCTGGGTCAGATGGACATCCAAGTGCAGACCTGCACAGAGACCTCAGTCAGGATACAGGGCTCAGGAGCTAGAACAGTCCTCAGGTTTGTCCTGATCCAACCCCCGAGGACAAAGCTTCAGTTAAGCGCTGTCGTTGGGGAAGAGTGTGAGCTGGGGAGACAGCACTCCCCCCCACCTCTAGAATGTAACTTCAGCAGCTCACAACTCCTGTGACCAAGGGAAGGACATCTCAGTCATAAAAACAGGCTCAGACTCGGCTCCATGACACTATCCACACAGCTCCAAGGCTCGACGCCCATCTGTTACAGAGAGAAGGACTTCCATCTCAGGGTCCCTGATGTCCTGCTGGGGAGCCCCTGCTGGAGAGCCTCTGCTGGCTCCGACACTCCTTCCCTGGAGGTGAGAGACGGAGTTTGAGCTCCTGGCCGTTGGAAAGACACACAGTTCTCTGAGTCAGGAAGCTATGCATTCTTGCTCTGGACAAGCCAGCCACCTCCACCTCCCCTCCCTGCCTGACCTGAATGCTGAGACTTCATCCAAACTCCTTCCTGTGGTGATCCTTCTCTGTCAGGTGTCAGTGGCTCTCTCTGCACATCTTTACCCACTCCCTGTGGCCATAGCAACAAGGAAAGCGGCAGGCATAACGGCAAGATGATACTTTCTAATATCATGATTCAACACTAGTAACAATAAGCAATCACTAACTATTCTCTTACAGTTCAAGGAGAACTCCCGTGCCTCTTAGCCCATATAATTAGTAATAATTAAGTGGCCTGTACAGGCTATGTGATGAGGAAATGGCAGAGTTCAGGATGAAGTTCAAGTCTGCACCACAGGTCTTATTCAGTATTTTCCAAACCTTGGTGAATTTTCTACACCCCTGTGCTCTCACTTAATTAATATTTTTCTTTTGACTGATTACATTTCATAAAATAATATATTGATTTTAAAGTTCCATGTCATTCACACATGGAAAATAAGTATCGCTGGACACATGTAGGGGAAAATAATGTTACAAACAAACGCAGTGAACACAAAACAATGGGATTAGCCCTCAATCGGTGCTGTTGTCTGCAGAAGGTGCCAGACCTGCGATGGCACTAGAAAGATGCCAAAGCCTGACAGCTGCTGCAAAGTGACAGGAAAGAGAAAACTCCCATTACCCAGTGTGTTCGTGCCTTTCTATTGCTCTGACACAACACTGTGGCCAAGGCAAATTATAGAAGGAAGAGTTTAGTTGGCTCATGGTTCTAGAGGGATAAGAAGAGTCTGGTGGGTAGGCATAGCGGGGGCATCCGGGGAAGCATCCGGGAGGTGGGGAGGCATCCAGGAGGCAAGTCGGGGAGACATGGCAGGGAGGCATCTGGGAGGCACAGCAGGGAGGGAGCCGTGCACTTCCTTGAGCATGCACAGGAAACAGAAAGAGAGAAACTGGAAGTGGGGAAGGCTACGAACTCTCAAAGCCCACTCCCAGGGATGTGCTCCTCCAGGAAGGCCTCACCTCCTAAAGGTTCCTGACCCTCCCCAAACAGCGCCACCAACAGACCAAGTGCTCGAATGCTTGAGCCTATGGGGGCCACTTATTCAAACCGCCATGCCCAGTCAGCTCACGTGGCCATCATGGCCCATCTCTGTGCCACCTAAAATCATCTCAGCAGCTTTGAGTGGCACACAGTCACCTGTCCAGCAATTGCAGGATCCTGTGTTGAGTAAGGGACACATCCTGCTGTTATGTTCCCCTTGAACTACAAGGAGTAGGTAGTGTGGCTGTCACCACCACTGGAAGGTCACTAGCTTTGTGTCAGGCAGGCCAAGGCACAGCCCTGCTCCCAAACCCCCTTCTGTGGCAGACACTCAGCTACCATCAGTACAAGGGCGGACACAGGCACTGGTGTGGCAGGCAATGGGGAGAGGTCTCTGCAGGCTACATGCTAGCAGTGAGCAGGACACCTCTGACCTGCTGTGTCTCCAGTCAGGCCTCGCTGAGAGTCCCCACTGACCCTGGGTCATAGTTGAAGTCAGCATGATGTGAAGGGGACAGGAAAAATATCTATGGTATTATCTCCCAGATTCAGAAAGAGTGAGAGCTTTCTCCTATAGGTTGCTTTTGGTCAGGGCATTTTATCACAGCAACAGGTTTCGTGACATACAGAGGCTTGTGTGCCTTTATTTTTCACTCTGCAATTCAATTTTTCAGGAGACTCCACCACCCTAAACACATCTCCCAGATGACTATCCCCCACACAATCACAAAAGCAGAGGGTGGCGAGATCGTTCCCCTGCACAGAACCAAATGATGGGCACTGCGTGTTCTCATGGTTTATTTTGAGTTTGGGAGACAGGCTCAATTACCGGAGGTGAACAGAGTATAAAGGAACTTAAGGTCACATTATCTGCTTGGTGTTGACGGGTAGCATTTTTACCTGTCAGTTCATCTACAGCCCATTGATAACCATGCAACAATCTGACTTCATGAATAATTCCATTTCTCCTGTTTTCCCAGAGAACTATAAATTGTAGTTATTTGGCATTATGTATAATCATTTTCATAGAAGGAGTGCTTTAAAAATTTATGCTGCACATTTCACACATTATCTCAAAAATACTGAAGTGTTTGGGAGGCAGGTATTCTGTGGGACAAACGAGGAAATGATTCTAAGTCCAATTTTCAGCTTTGACCTCTGATTTGGATTCATAACTAATAGCAAGAGGCGGAATTCCTCCCAATACAATGAACGTGGGTGAGCTCCTAAACTAGAAATATCCCATCGATCTCCTGCCCTATTTCTTGGCCTCACCTAGTGCAGAGATTTGGATTGCTGGCAGCAGGGACTGCTGGGATTCTCCCTTCATACGGTTTAAATAACGCTTCTTTGTCTTTTGCTCTTACAGGACATTCCTCTGACAGTAATCAGGAAGGAAAGGGTCTTTGGGCAGCATTGTGTGAAAGTCTTCTTTGCAGAAGAGCACCTCAGCTGGGAATCCAGCTTCTCCAGGGATCCACTTTGCTGTTCTGTATCTGACAAATAAAGTCAAATGATGGATCTCTCAGCTTAGGGACAGCCTACGTAGGTATGGAACGACCTCCTTCTCCATCAAGAGTCATGGTCCAGATTTTCAGCTTCCAGGGACCTCGACCACTGTTCTAGAAAGTGGTGTATTAATAAGACCTTCACACCATTCAAGTTCAAAGACAGCAAGCACAAGTCAGAAACGTGAATACAGAATGGATAGGCAACAAACCACTGCTCTTCGGATTTCAAACAGCATGGCAGAGAACCCATCACATGTAGGAAACTTAAGCACAACTCAGTGCAAATTTTGTAAAATGGGACTTTAATTTTTTGATCCAACATATTTCTTGAAGCTTGAATTTAAAATGAGTTTACTAATCATTTAGCAAACTCTCTCAAAAAGGACAGTCTGTCCTATGTTGCAACTGTGAATTTAAAGATCATAGGCTATAGTGAAGTGGGTAACGGCACCTGCCGCCAAGCCTGATGTCCTGAGTTCCAGCTCCAGGACCCACATGTAGAAGGAGAGAAAAAACTTCAAGTTGTCCTCTAGCCTCTGTGGGTGTGCACAAGTGCTGTGGTGTGCACACCCACACAAATAACTAATTAGTTGATCAACATTTTAAATAAAGGGGCTGGAGAGATGGCTCAACAGTAAAGAGCACTGGCTGCTCTTGCAAAGGACCCCAGTTCAATTCCCAGCACCCACATGGCACCTAACAACCATCTATAATTCCAGTTTGAGGGGAATTCGCCACTTTCTTCTGACCTCCTTGGGCATTGCAAGACATGGGTGCACTTACACATGTGCAGACAATACATTCATACACATAAAATAAAAATAATAAAATATTTTAAATAAAAGACGTTGCAGGTTTCCTCATGGGTCCAGCCCATGAGGAACTGCAGGGAACGAGGGTTCTGGCCGAGGTGGGGGTGAATGGTGTGGAATCAACACACAGACTCCGGGAGTCGGGTGGAAGCAGGCACTAGGCGGGGTGCTGCAGACTCATTTATTGCTGGTAAGTGCAAGCCTTATATACCTCTCCCCCTGCCCCTAGTGTCCCATAAGTTGGTGTGTCACTTCCTGATAGATCCCCTCATCCGAGCAGGATCCCCTCATCCGGGCAGATCGTAGGTTGGCTATCTGTGGAAGTGTGGGCTGTGCTCTCAAAGCGGAAGCTGTGTTCTCTTAGTGCAGCCTGTGCTTAGACCTGGCACTTCCTCTCCTACATATAATCCATGTTTCCACATTCAGTAATTAAAAAGCTAAATTCTGAGGTGAGATTTAAAATTCCAATGTAAAAGAATATAGTGATAAACCTTAATTCTTTTAGGTACCTGGTAGGCTGGGGTATACTGTGTATACAATAAATGATATCTCTCCCACAAAGAAAGCTAGCAGTTAGTATCATTTCAGGATTTGTTTCTTGAGATGTACTTAATGAAAACGGGAGCTCATACATGACTGTTGAATTGGTGAGACTGAGAATCTTATTTAGCTTTATAACTGCTATTAGTTTTCAATGGAAATTGATTACTTGAATGGCAGTCAGAATATCATAATTCTGTGGCAGAAATGATATTTAAGAATTGTTAAAGGGTGATTATTTTTTCTTTTAAAAAGATTCATTGAAACTACTGAGAATCCTGTTGGTTAAAACAGGATTTGGCAATTTTCAGAGTACTATGCCCATCCAGGAGAATTCATTATAATAACGGAGTACCAGGCCACTCTATTTGTGTGAAACAATGGCCTCTTCACAGCACTGGATGTTTAACAAAGTGAATGTGCACTGTCCTTGCTGAGAGAAAAGTATTGATCTTCAGAGCACCACAGCCCAAAGACTACAGGTTATTAGAAAATAATGCAATCTTCCCTCTCCGCTTCAGCATCTTGCCCCCTGATTATCGCCAGAGTACTTAATTATCCAGGAAGTAGATCTTCAGTAGTGGGCAGAGGTCCAAACAAAAGCAACCAGAAATTCTTGATTTGATTTTGCCATTGTAGTTGTTGTTATTATTTTTGCCCCCGAGAGGTAGAAATTAAAGTACTTTTCTTTCAGGGCCTATGAAGCATTCTTGAATCAGGACTGTTGAGAAAACATGAGGCCAGAGGATAAGTAAGATGGTGAATTCAGGCCATGTGGATAGTTGGATGTAAAACGCTGTTTGTTCCAATTTAACAAGAGAACTTGTTGGTTATTACTAGCATCTAGATGCATTTTGGGGTGACATGTTCTTTATTCTGAGTTGACTTTTCTTGACCTAATTCCACTGGACTCAGAATCCAGGGATACCAATCTATTAGTGCAGTATAATAATTTCACTTGATACATAAATACTACAAAGGCATTGATGAGTTAAAAGTAAATGGGCAGGAAAAGATATCCACAACCTTAGCTGTATGTATAAATTATAGGAAAGCTAATTAAAGACAAGAAATATTAAAATACAGGAATATTTTTAGTGATAAAAAGGTCCATTAATCAGGAAGATAGAGCTATCCTAAACATATTTGTGCCCAATCACCATGAACTCTGAGAAGTCATTGGCAAATAAAATCACTCTATGGAACTTTTGTGGGGGAGAGGAAAGTAAGCGTAGTTAACCATTTAAATACCCCATTCTTAGAAAGTAATGGAGCAGGAAACACAAATCAAACTAAAGAGAATATCATTACCAGCAAATTTAAGTTAGTGGGGTTTACGGCAAACTTCACTCAAAACACAAATTCATTAGGGAAACGTAAGACGTTCATCCACCAAACCAAGTCTTGCTAAATTTGAACTTATACATGATGTGTTCTCTATAATGCTATAGCATTTATTAGAAATCGATATAAATTATATCTTCAAAAGAACATCCAAACCTTTTGAAATTAAACAGTGCACATCTAAACAATCCATGGGACAAAGAAATAATCACAGGACAAACTGAGAAAGGTTTCAAACTGAGTGATAATAAAAAAGGAAAGGTGGCAGAGGTGGCTCAGCAGTTAACAGTGTGTACTCTTCTTGCTGAGACCCAGAATTTGGTTCCCAGCACCCAATTTGGATGGTTCACAACTGTCTGTAACTCCAGCTGCACAAGATCAGACACGTTCTTCTGGCCTCCTCCGGCCCCTGCTCTCACATGCACATACACACACATATGCATGTAGTTAAAAGTAAATCTTTTAAAAAATGAAACTATTTTTGGAGGTTGAAGTTAATGCAGTGTTTACAGGAAACAATATAGTTTTAAATGATTGTTTTAGGGAAGAATATTGGTCTAATCTTTATGATCTAACCTTCTGCTTTAAGAATCTAGAAAAGAGGCTAGAGAGATGACTCAGTGGTTAAGAGCACTGGCTGCTCTTGCAGAGGACCCAAGTTTGGTTCCCAGCACCTACATGGCAGCTAACAAGTGCCTGTGACTCTGGTTCCAGTGGATATGTTGCCCTTTTCTGGCCTCCGCAGGCATTACACACTCATGGTGCACTTACATACATACAGACAAAATACTTCATACACATAAAATAAAAATAAATAGATAAATTTTAAAAAGGACCTAGAAAAAAAAGCAAATTGAACTAAACAGAAGGGGTGAAATAATAAAGGTATGAAGTAGAATTGGTAAAGTGGGAAAAAAAATCAATAGAAGTAAATGAATGAAACCCAAAAGTCGTTCTTTAAAAATATTAGTAAAATGGTAACACTTTGATAGTGAACTGAAAAAGAGATGACACTTGATCTGCATCAGGAAGGAAGGAGGAACACCATTCCAGAGCCTATAAATAATAAACCATTAAAGGGAATAAAGAGTATTAACAACTTTAAGCCAATAATTTTGAAAATTGGGATAACACGGATGAACCTTTGAAAGGAAAAAAATTATCAAGATCTGGGCTGCAAAGATGGCTCAGTTGGTAAAGTGCTGTCAGGCATGAGAACCGGAATTTGAATCCAGCACCCAGGCACACACCCAGGCATGATCGTCTGTAACCCTGGAACAGAGGAAATAGAAACAGAGGAAATAGAAACAGAGGACCCCCCAGAGCTCACTGGTCAGCTAGGCTAGCCAATTGGTGAGAGCCAGGTTCAGTGGGAGACCCTGTCTTAAAAGGTAAGGTGAGTAGAAATCAAGGAAGACACTTCCCATCAACCTCTAGCCTCCCCGTGCATGTACACACATATGTACATGCATACACACTTAAAGATCATCACAAGAAACAATAGAAAATCTGCTCAGCTCCATATCATTTAAAAAATTTTTGGTTTATTTTTTCATTTTCTGTTATGAGTGTTTTGCCCGCATGTATGTAAGTGTGTCTGTGTGGTGCAGTGCCCTCAGACGCCAGAAGAGGACATCAGATTCCCTGGTTCTAGAGTTGCAAACATGCTGGAACTCACTATGTAGACCAAACTGGCCTCAGTCTCACAGAGATCTGCCTCCCTCTGCCTCTCAAGTACTGGGATCAAAGGTGTGCACCACCAGGCCCTGCTAGATGTTATTTTTCTTTAATAAAGTTATTTATAAGAAACAGCTTGGAGTTGAACAGTTGGTTCAGTGGTTTACTGCACTGACTGCTCTTGCAGAGGACCCAGGTTTGATTCCCAGCACCCACATGGCAGCTAACAACTGTCTGTAACTCCAGTTCCAGGGGATCTGATGCCCTCTTCTGACCTCCACAGGCATTGGATGACACAGGCGCACTTACACACATGCAGGCAATACACTCTTACACATAGAATAAAAATAATAAACAAAGTTTTTTTTTTTAAAAAAGAAACAGCTCAAGTTGAATTTTGCTTCTGTTTGTAAATCAGGCAGGTTTGGGTCCCTGAGGAGCCCTTGACTTATCTCCCCAGGGGTTCTTCAGATCTGGTTGTCATTTTAATTTACTTTAGAGGTAGCAGTTTTATACTAAGGAAAGAGAGAAGGAAGATACATTGTCCAACACATCACAAGAAGCTAAAAATGACACTTTACTGGTCATTTTACTGTTGCTATGATAAAACACCATGGCTGAAAACGTTAAAAAGGGTTTATTTTGGCCTACAGTTTCAAAGGACTAGAGTCCATCATGGCACAGAAAGCATGCTGGCAGGAGAGGAAGTTTACAGGAATCAGAGAGAGAACAGGAAGTGGGGCGAGGCTATGTAAACCCTCAAACCATGCCTCCAGTGAGGCATTCCCTCAGCAAAGCCCCACCTCCTAATGGTTCCATAACCTCCCCAAAGAGCAGCACTGACAGGAAACCAAGTGTCCAAATACATGAGTCTGTGGGCACATTTGTCATTCACAGACATTGCAATCAAAGCTAGGCAAAAGTTTTATAAAAATTAAACTATTCCTCATTAGCATGGATGTGAAAAACTAAACAAAGTATCAACAAGCGAAATGTGTTATCACATTAAAAGGACAGTTCATGCAAGGTGGTCCAGCATTGTATAAGAAGAATAGCAGAGACCTTGTCAGTGATCTTAACCATGCTTGGTTTCCAAATAGAAGCAACTCAACTCACTTTTGGTTTGATTGACTTCTTTTGACTATTGTTTTTCCATTTTATTGAATTCCATTTATATCCAGGAATACAAGGTTAATATAATGTTTTAAAAACCAATCAGTACATTCATCCCATCATACTAAATGAAGAAGAAAACCATTCGATCACCTAAAATAGATTTGAAAAGCAGTTAAGGAAATTGAACATTCATTTGTGGGGGAGTTTTATCAAGCTCTGAACCAAAGGGAACATTCTCAGTCTGATAAATAACATCTGCAAAACCCTACAGATAGGGGCTCCAGAGATGCCTGAGTTCAGTTCCCAGCACCCACATTAGATGGCTCACAACAGCCTGTAACTCCAGCTCCAGGGGATCTGATGCTCTCTTCTGGCCCACCAAGCACCTGCACACATGCACACAAACCCACATGTAGGCACACACATACACACATAATTAAAAATAAAGTAAAAATCCTTAAGGGAAAACTACAGAAATGTCACCCTAAATGAAAAAACACTGAACCCTGCTCTCACTGTTTTACCCCCTTAATGTCACTCTGAGTGCCTTAGCCACAGGAATAAAATAATAATAATTACAGAAGCTGTATAAATGAGAAAGGAGGTGTGACAGTCTTCATGCAACACAGTCGTCTATAAAGAAACTACAAAAAGTGAACATTAATAAGCAAGTTTAACAAATTCATGTTACATTATTAATGGCTTAAAAATAAATCCACTTTCCCCACACTAACAATGAGCAATTGTAAAATGAAGAATTTTAAAAGGTGCTTACAACAGTATCAAAAACATGATGTAACTAGTAAATATAAGAAAACATACAAGACCTACATGCTGAAATGAATAAACATGGCAAGGAGCAAAAACAAAGGCCTCCTTCAAGGGACAAAGGAGCGTTTGTGGATCGCAAGATTTAAAACTCCTTAAATCAAAGCGGGTGTGGTGGCGCACGCCCATAGTCCCAGCGCTTGGGAGGCAGAGGCAGGCGGATCTCTGTGAGTTCAAGGCCAGCCTGGTCTACATAGTGAGTTCCAGGACAGCTGGGGCTACAGGAAACCCTGTTTCTAAAAAAAAAAAAACCTCCTTAAATCAGGCTACGAAGTGGGGCCAGACACATTTATGCTTCTAGTCAACTATGCGTGTACACACACAAGACCACTGGTACATGTCTGTATGTTTGCACTTGTAAGCTGTTAAGCTGTAAAATTTGTAAGACCATGCTTGGTGTTGCACGCTTTTAATGCCAGCCCTCAGGAGGCAGAGGCAGGCAGATTTCTGTGAGCCCAGGGCAAGCCTGGTCTACATAGACAGTTCTGGGCCAGCTGGGGCTACAGAGAACTCTGTCTCAAAAAAATAAAAATAAATAATAAATAAATAAATAAATAAATAAATAAATAAATAATTTGTATAGAAATGCATAGGACCTAAAACAGAGTTGGGAGACATACACTTCCTTACTTTAAGACATTATAAAGTCAGCCGGGCGTGGTGGGGCACGCCTTTAGTCCCAGCACTCAGGAGACAGAGGCAGGCAGATCTCTGTGAGTTCAAGGCCAGCCTGGACTACATAGTGAGTTCCGGGCCAGCTGAGGCTACAGGGAGACCCTGTCTCAAAAAGACCAAAAAAAAACCAACATTATGAAGCCACAGCTGTCAAAGCTTAGCAGGGTGACTTTAGCATAAGGGCAGGCAACGAATTACTGAACTTGAAATACAAGTACAAAGACACATGCTGCTGTGGCTCCTTGAACTTGACCAAGGCACCGAAGCGATTCAACGAGAAAAAGAAAACCTTTCCAACACATGGTACTGGACCTCAGCACTGGCCATAAATAAAAGTCCATTTTAACAATAGGAAGAATATTTTCTAAAATATCTATTATGAGGGACCAGGAAGGATTAACCAAGAGAAGAAAATACTGAGAAATGATGCTTCACTAGAATTTAAAATTTCTGTTCATCGAAAATATTACCAAAAGGAGATGGAGAGCTGGCTCAGCAGTTAAGAGTCCTGGCTGGTCTTACAGAGGGCCTGGGTTTGATTCCCAACACCCATATGGTGGCTATGATTGTCTGTAGCTCCAGTTCCAGGGGGTCTGACACCCTCTTCTGGCCTCCATGGGCATTGCATGACACTGGTGCACTTACACGCATGTAGGCAATACATTCATACACATAAAAAATAAACGAATAAAATATCAAAAAATATATTACCAAGAAAAAAGAAAGGCAAGTCACAGAGTAAGAGAAAATAATTTTAACACAACTATCTAGGAAAAGGATTTAATCAGAATGTACAAATCATTCCTACATCTGAGCGACTGGGATGCGTTCTGAAAAACACACGTGATTCTGTCCCTGTGTGAACACTGTGAAGTGCACTTACACAAAGGAGAAACCCTAGGATGCCACTAGGTAATGTAATCTATGTCATCACCTTCAGACATACAGTGACTGGGGCATCATTGGGTCATACATTCCTGTATTTAAAAGACAGCCCAATCCTAAAAGTGAGCCATGGGGGCTGGAGACATGGCTCGGTAGATGAAGTGATTATTGATCAAAGTTTGGATAGAGTAAAACTGGATTTTGGTGGCATGTATCTCTAATTCCAGTTCAACCACAGTGAGATGGAGGCAGAGAGGAGAATCCAGGAAGCTTGAGGACCAGGTGGACTGGAGCCTGCAGTGGTGAGCAGCGAGAGACCCTGTCTCAAACAAGAATGAAGGCAAGGGCTGACCTGAGATTATCTTCTGACTTCCACATCCGGGCGGTGGCATGCACACCCACACTCACACACAAATATGCACACACACATTTAAGAAATGATCCAAGGACCATAACTGGATACTTTATAAAAGAAGACAAAAGGTTAACAGCATATAAAAAGATGTTTCACATCATTACTGTTAAGAGAAATGCAAGTTAAAACCATAATAAGAAAACACTTGATAGGCACTCGTTTGGCTGAAGTTTAAGAGGCTGACAATACCAAATGTTGACAAGAATATGAAGTACCTTGCCCTCTCCTACACTGAGAGTAGGGGCATAAAATGGCCTAAACCCTATAGGAAACCTGTTGATAGTTTCTTATAAACATGCATCTGCCCTAAGACTCAATAATTTTGCTTCCAAGTATTTACTCAAGAAAAAAATGAGAAAATATGTCTACCTAAATACTTAGGTAAAAATGTTCCTGGAAGCTTTATTAATAAGATTGCGGGGTAAAGGAGAGATGTCTATTACCAGGTAAATGAATAAACAATCCTTAGTTTCAATTACACAGTGGAATACTTTCTGGGAATGAAAGAGAACTGACTACCAACTGATCTGTGACTAAAACATGAATTTCATAAACACGCTTAGTCACAGAAGTCAGAGATCTTTGACAAGAGGCACAAGAGTTCATGGTGTGTGATTCTACTTATGTGGTGCCAAAAAACAGAGAGAACTAAGAGGTGTAGAGAGCCCAGTAGCGATTATGAACAAGAATGGGGGATACAGGTATGGCAAAGATTGACAGAAAGAGGCAGCCTAGGGATGCTGTGGAAGTGCTCTGTGTTTATTAGAGTTAGAGTTATATAAGAATCTATAATTGTCAATATTCACCAAACAGCTCACTGAACATCATGCATTTCACAGCATATAAATTATACCTCGGTGAAAAATATTTAATACAAAGCACAGATTAAAATTGAGGCAAGAATTTAGAAAGTGAGGTTACTGAGCAATTCAAAGCAGATAAGGTAAAAAAAAAAAAAAAAAGAATAGAGACTTTTTATTTCCCTCCTCAACAACCCCCCCAAAAGTCTTATGTTTTGGTTTTTTAATGTATAAGTGTTATGCTTACATGTGTGTAAGTGCACCCATGTCATGCAATGCCCATGGAGGACAGATGAAGGTGTTAGATCTGGAGTTACAGATGGTTGTTACCCACCATGTGGATGCTGGACTTCGAACCTGGGTCTTCTGCAAGAACAGCCAATGCTCTTAACCACTGAGCCATCTCTTCAGCTCCAGTTATACTGAGGCTGGAGAGATGGCTTTGTGATTAAGAGCACGGACTGCTCATACAGAGGACCTGGTTCCATTCCCAGCCGTCTTATGGTTTTACAAGGGAGTTATACTGAGACTGGAGAGATGGCTCTGTGATTAAGAGCACGGACTGCTCATACAGAGGACCTGGTTCCATTCCCAGCACCCACAGGGCAGCTAACAACTGTCCATAACTCCAGTGTCAGGAGATCCAACACCCTCTTCTGACCTCTAAGGGCAAGCACTGCATGACACAGGTGCACTTACACACATGCAGGCAATACATATATACACATAAAATAAAAATAATAAATAATTTTTAAGTGAGTTATGCCAATCTTTCAAAAAACACAATTTATTTTTTAAAATAAGCTGTTCTGAAGGTAGAAAAGATTTCCTAAAGTGAAAGAGAAAGGACGGACAGAAGGGAGGGAGGGAGGAGGAGGGAGGAGGGAGGGAGGGAGGGAAGGGACCAGGTAAGAAAGACAAAAGAGAATTCCACGTCCACTTCACTTACAAACATAGGTGGACAACTCAAAAGATAACTGAACCAAGTTGAACAAGTGCCCAATAAGGATGGGTCAGTCTCAGAATACCCACAGGTGAGATTCATTACACTCGTACATTAACAGAAAAATCACATCATGATCAAAACTGATCCCTAAAATGTATACAAAAAGAACAACTCTGTGGTTTTATTTTTAGTTTTTAACAAATTAGGAAAAGAAAACATTTCTTTAACTTTGAAAAGATTACATATAAAAAACTTATGCTTTTTTTTTTTTTTTTTTTGGTCTTTTTGAGACAGGGTCTCCCTGTAGCCCCAGCTGTCCTGGAACTCACTATGTACACCAGGCTGGCCTTGAACTCACAGAGATCTGCCTGCCTCTGCCTCCTGAGTGCTGGGATTAAAGGCGTGCGCCACCACACCCGGCTTTATTATGCCTTTTAAAAAAATTTTATGTTCAACTGTATGTGTGCACATGCATCCAGTGTCCTCAGAGGCCAGCAGCATCAAATCCTCTGGAGCTTGAGTTACAGGTGCTTGTGAGGAGCCTCCTGCCATGGGTGTTGGGAACCAAATGCCAGTCTCCCACAAGAGCGGTACATGCTCTTAACTGCAGAGCCATCTCTCCATCCCCACTTATGCTTAATGAAGAAACATTGCATTCCTTTCCCTTAAGATCAGTAACAGAGAATGTCCGTTCTTACCAGTAATGTTTCACATAGAGACATGAGGTGAGAAGGGTCTTTTCAGATAAAGTGATCACCTACTTAGGACAAGAACAAAATATCAGAGGTGAAGACAAACTTACTAGTGACACAGTAGATTTTTGAAATGTAATACAAAATACCTATGCAACTTTGCAACTCAATTTTTGGCAAAACAAATATTAAATAAATATATTCATTTTAAAAAACAAATAAAGGCTGGGGACATAACTCCATGGCATAACATTTGCTTAGGGTATGTGAAGCCCTAGGTTCAATCCTTAATCATGAAAAAAGCAAATAAATAAATAATAAAATACTGAGTAGGAAGTAGTGATTTGTCACTAACCCATTAACAATAACAACTAATACTATAAAATGTATTTTTTAAATGTTTTATTTTTATTTTATAAGTGTATTGCCTGCATGCATGTGAGTGCATCCATGTCATCATGCAATGCCCATGGAGATCAGAAGAGCGTGTCGGATCCCCTGGAACTGGAGTTTCAGATGGGTGTTAGCTGCCATATGAATGCTGGGATTTGAACCCAGGTCCTCTGCAAGAGCAGCCAGTGCTCTTAACTATTGAGCCATCTCTCTAGTCCCAAAAGTGTATTTTTAAAAGAAAATACTATTTACAATATTAAAATCTCCATAATGTGTCTAAGAATTAACAAAGAATAAGTGGTAATTTTATGGAGAAAACTTTAAATTACCAGTAAGTTACATGGATCAGAAATTACATAAATAGCAGGACTTTGAACAGGATGATGTTCTGCTGGTCAGTTATTGTCAGTGCGACGTAAGCCTAGACACACCTGGGAAGAGAGCCTCAGCTGACAGATTACCTCAATTGAAGAATTTCCTCCAATAGATTTGCCTGTGGATGTATCTGTCAGTCATTTTCTTGATTGTTGGTTGAGGTAGGAGGGCCCAGCCCACTGTGGGCAGTGCCATCCCTGGGCCTTGGTTATATAAGAAAGGTAGGCGAGCAAGCCAGGGGAAGCAAACCAGCGAGCGGCGTCCCTCGGTGGTCCCTGCCTCAGCTTCTGCCTCCAGGTTCCTGCCTTGGTTTTCCTCAATAACGAACTGTAACTTGTAAGTCAAATAAGCCCTTTCCTCTCCAACTTGCTTTCTGTCAGTGCTCTATCGATGTCACAGAAAAGCCAGAACAACTATGAAAATCTCAGTTGTCCCAGATTGCTGTGTAAGTTCAAAGCAATCACAGCTCTCTAGAATTTTTTAAGAAATTTCTCTGACACATAAAGGGAGTGGGCTCCTGACTAGCTAAATTAACTCTGAAAAAGAAAGGTTAGCATTCAAAAGAACTACCACTGAGCTGAAGGGTCAAAGAAACAATGCCAGTCATAACAGGCCACAGACTAGGGGATTGGGCAAGACGTAGTGGGCCAAGGTCGGTCAGCATGGACAGAACACATTGTTGACGGATAACATTTGGAAAAGCTCTTCACTGTGTGGAGAAGAAAAGAACCAGGTTACTACCCATCACTCTACTCAAAAGCAAACTCCAGATAAATTAGAACATCTCCACACCGATTTGCTAACTGGATGGTTCCTCAGCTCTGAGTAGTGTGAATCCTGGCTTTGACATTTCCACATGGCACAATTCTGAGTCAGTGGGCTCAATGGCAAAGGGCATCTTAGCTCTCCTGTTGACTTGGGTGAGGCTACTGGAGTACTCAGAAGTTTGGAATTGTGTTTATGGACACCTTAAGGTTAGACCTTGAAATAATTGCATTAACAAGCTGAATCTGGAGCTGAGGGAATGAATCAGCTGGTAAAGTGCTTGCAAACCTAAGGATCTGAGTTTGATCGCTCGGCACTCAAGTTAAAAAGTCAGGTGTGGTGAGCGGCTGTGATCCCAATGCTGGCGAGTTGGACAGGAGGATCTCTGGGCTCCCTGGCCAGCCAGTCCAGTCAATTAATGAATTCCAGATTCAGTGAGACACCTTGTCTCAAAAAATAAGGTGGAGCCAGGTGCGGTGTCAAAGCGTTTCAATCTAGCACTCAGGAGGCAGAGGCAGGTGGGCCTCTGAGTTTGAGGCCAGCCTGGTCTACGTAGTGAATTTCAGGCCAGTCAGGGCTATATAGTGAGACTTCGTCTCAAAATTAATTAACTAAGATGGAGAGTAATTGACCTCTCACCCACACATGTGCACACATACACCACAGTTGAATCTGTGTGGCAATGACTGTGGACACTTCCCAAGGATTGTCAGCAAGTCCTCCAAGCTGGGCCAGCATAAGGAAGGGTGAGTTGTATAGATTTTTCCTTTTCCTTTCCTTGTTTAAATTCCTACCGTGATGGTCCCTCCCACCACATGCACAGGAATGACGTGGTAAGACAGACTCATCTTGAGGGATCCACTGCATTGCCTCTGCTTCCCGCTTTACTGCCAAACGTCCTGAATGTGAACAAGAGCTGCTTCCGTGGGAAGAGATGACTCTCATGTGAAAGAGCCAATGATTGGAGAGGGCTCCGGAATGCTCAGGTATCCCAGTGTGGTTAGACCCACAGCTGGGGCTGTTCTGTCACTTTCTGGCCTAAACTCCAGCCCCTATTTACAGAGACATAGAAAGCATGCATTATGATTGGAGACAAAACCGTGGAATTGAATTTGTGAGGGGTCTTTTCACAGAAGCTGTGCACAGCTCCAGACACCAGCTTTAGCCCTGCAAGGAAGGAAGAACTCTCAAATACCAGCCATAGGCGTGCAATAATCAGAAACCGCCCACATGAGAGGAAAGTTCAGTTTCTTCTTCAACCCCCTCCTTTTCCTCATCTCTTCCTGCTCTCCCCTCTCCCCTCCGTCTCTTGAGTCATAATCAAGGGATGTCTCTGGGTCTTATCAGACATTCGCAGTTTTCCTTTCTCCCCATAACTGCCAGAAAAAAGAAAGTGCCCAGTACTTATCTGCCTGGCAACCCGTATTTCACCTTTACTATCAGAACTCTACACTATCCTAGATCTACCCCTTGATGGTAATAAAGAGGTCTTTTTAAGGAATTGATCGGCCACTGTTGCCTAGTCTTCACAAGAAGACAGGATTCTTCCATTAGAGAATAATGGTCCTTAGGCCAACATGCGTGGTGTAATA
The DNA here is from genome assembly GCF_000622305.1 of Nannospalax galili. Lineage (NCBI taxonomy): Eukaryota > Metazoa > Chordata > Mammalia > Rodentia > Spalacidae > Nannospalax > Nannospalax galili. The sequence goes on from NW_008348785.1 coordinate 1,691,303, forward strand.
TGCTAAACTACGCTCTCTACAATTTCCCAGAAGTATGTCAGGGTACTTGGAGGACTTCTGAACCTCCTTCAGTGGTATGGGAAGGGCTTAGGTCAGTGCAGATGACCTCACCACAAAGAACCCTGATAACATGTTGTGTTTAAGCAGCTCATTCAGTGAGGAAAACTGCTGTGGTTAAATTCACCTTTGTACAGCATTTTTAAATTTTATTTACATGTACGTTCTGCCTGCCTGCGTATAAGTGGACCACGTGTGCAGTGCCTGCATGGGCCGGAAAAGCATGTCAGAGCCCCTGGAGCTAGAACTTCAGACAGTTGTTAGCCACCATGTGTACTGGGAACTGAACCCAGGTCTTCTATAAAAGTAGCCAGTGCTCTGAACTGCTGAGTCTTCTCTCCAGCCCCTATACATTTCATTTTTTAAATTGCGTGGGTAAACAGTTTTGATAATAGTGTCTGGAGCAGAGGTTTTTAAATTGCATTCTGGGGAGCCCCTGGGAGTCCCTAGACTTTCATAATGATAATGATGTCCTTTGTCTTTTCCACCATCATTCTCTTAAAAGTCTGTATTAGAACCAGGCATGGCGGCATACACCTTTAATCCCAGCACTTAGGAGATCTCTGTGAGCTCCAGGCCAGCCTGGTCTACATAGCAAGTTCCAGGCTAGGGAGACCCTGTCTCAAAAAGACCAAAAAAAAAAAAAAACACATGATAACATAGATTGAATAAAGAAACAGATAAGAGAATTTTTAGATTAAGCCAAACATTAAAGATATTTATAGCAAAGTAAAACAATGTCACTCTGTTTTAAAGTTTATCTCTAGAACATAGCATTATTTGGGGGCACTTATCAACTGGTTCAGTTGATAAGAGGCTTGTGTAGCACGCACAAAGCTCTAGGTTCCATCCCCCAGCACCTCACTAGTATGGTGGGGCACACCTGTAATCCCTGTACTTGGGAAGTGAAGAAAGACAGGAGGATCAGAAGTTCAAGGTCATCTTCTGATACATAGTTAGGATGTCTGGGCTACATGAGCCCCTGTCTCAAAAAAAAAAAGCTACTTTTCTTCATAACAGCAAATCCCACATTTACATAGATTTCCCTCTTCATGGCTCTGGTTAGTACCTCTATCTACCTGCCTCACAGCAACAAGGAGTCAAGCTGAATGCTTAAGGGTTATTGAACCAAGAAGTAGAAACAAAGTTGGAGACTTTCAATCAAGGGGGTTAAAAAGTAGAGAGCCACAGAGGAGGAAAAGTTAGAATGTAAACATAGACTTTCTTCAGATCCTCAGCTCACTCCTCAGCAGTGCATGCCCAGGCTACACCCCGAAGACCCCAGGAAGAAAGTGATGCTCAGCTGGTAGAGGACTGGTTAGCATAGGAAGCCTCAACGCACACGTCATAAAACCAGGCTTAGTGATGCACATCTGTAATCCTAGCACGCAGGAGGTGGAGACAGGAGGGTCAGAAGTTCAAGGCTATCCTCAGCTGCATAGTGAGTGCAAGGTCAGCCTGGGGTACACAGAATCCTGTCTCAAGAGAAAAAGAAAACAACACCTGAACTGTTGGAGCACCTGAGCAGAATTCACCTGCTGGTTGGCAGAAAAGAAAGCTAAGGTTCAAACGTTACCAAGAGAGATGGATTTGGTAAATCCCTTGGGCAACCTACTAAAATCTCAGAAGGGCCATTTCTTGGGAGAAAAAAAAAAATGTCTTGAGATGTTCACCCCAGTATTAAGGGAATATCTAAACAGAGCTATCCAAGAAAGTAGAAAACCAACTATGGATTAAAGCATTATGCCAGTAACTTCTACAAGAAAACAAAATTTAAAGGAACACTAAAGAATCTCTTTTCGTACATTCTATCACCTTTCAGGCTCTGGCTCAACTATTTCTTAGCTGTGAATCAGATAAGTTCATCTACATAGAGCTTAGTGCCATGCCTGGCATACAGTTCCTGTGAGGCAAATGTGACCTATGATTTTTTTTAACATTCGTCTGGGATTGTTTGTCATTTCTATTGGAAAATAGAAACAAGTAATATGTATACATATTTGAAAAGAGGAGATCAAATAATTATTTCAGATATGATTATAAATCTTACGTGGACTGAAAATAAGAAGACTTGGGGTTAGCTCAGTGGTAAACACTTGCTTAGCTTACATGAGGGTCCTGGGTTTGGTCACCAGCACTACCAAACAGAAATAGAAAAAGTAATATAATTTACTAAGATTACTGATTTAAAAGAGTTACCAATAGCATTTAACAGGTCGCCAAAAATCAGTTTAAAATGGGTAGGATTTAAAGAAATAATTGGGAAGCCACAATATCAAAGACAAACACTCATAAAATAAAGAGTTGGGTGTGGTGGCTCACATCTTTAATCCCAATACTCAGGAGGATGAGGCAGGAGGATCATCATGAGTTTGAGGCCAGTCTAAGCTACAGAGTAAGAAGACCCTGTCTCAAAAAACAGAAGAATAGAAATGAAACGAAACACTATTTCCTTTTCGCTCAGACTAGAGTTCAACAGAGTCTCAGTCAGATGTACATGGAATTTGGGGGGACTTGAGTAATACTTTTAAAACCCATTTGGAGGAAGGAATTTCTGAGAATAACCAGGAAAAGAACTCAAACCAGCAGAATAATGATGGATGACTTGCCCCAGAAAATATGGGAGCCCAGGTTGTTGGCACAGCCATGGTAGGACAAAGGGAGATGTAGAAAATCACGCCTGAAGCCGCAAAGGGAAATAACGTGGAAATACGGCCCCTCAAAGCAATGGCAAGAGAATGGATTGTTCAGTCACTAGGCAGCCTGAGAAACCTTGGCACCCACCCATCCCCCCACCTTGGTCCTGCCCACAGTACGCACTGCAGGTGTATCAAAGCATCCAATATAAAGTTGCCAACAAAACTACAAAACTGTTAGCGGAAAACAGTGGGGGTGAGTGCCATGCTCTTGGAACACAGGCCTCCTCGGTGTAAACACCAAGCAGAAAATATTAATGCATAAGATCGGATATTTTATTATATGGAATTATTTAAGTCCTTTCGTGTCAAAAGAGACCATAAACAAGATTAAATACCAACTACACACAGAGAAAAAGATTTGCAAGGTATATGACAGGGGCTGTTAATTTACAAATATAACAATCAAAGAATATCAAAAGAACAGGCAAAGGGCTGGAATGCATTATTCACAGTAACTCAAATGGCTTAGAAACAAAACTTCAAATCAGAAATGCATAAAGAAATTATAATTAAGGGGCTGGAGAGATGGCTTAACAGATAAGAGCATGTGCTGCTCTCCCAAAGGACCCAAGCTCAGTTCCCAGCACCTGCCTTGGGTGCACCAGCATCTCCTGTAACTGGAGCTCCAAGAGATCTGACGCCCTCTTCTGACCTCCATGGGTACCTGCACTCACATGTGCACTAACCCACACACAGACACATATACACATAATTATTCAAAAATAAATCTTCTTTTTAAAGAAATTATAATTCTCTCCAAAACAGCATTTTTATATACGAAGTTGGCAAGGGTATAAAAGGATGATGGAACACAGAGGAGGCAAAGGCGGAGATTCCAGGCACTTCCGTCTGGAGTTGATGGGAACTGCAGGGCTGACAGCACTGAATTATAATAGCACCAAGATGGTACTTACTTTTACTGACTCTGGTGAGCACCACCTCCAGGGTTACATCATTAAGCAAGACATTGGGCTAGGCACCGTGGCACATGCCTTTGATCCCAGCACTTGGGAGGCAGAGGCAGGCAGATCACTGTGAGATTGAGGCCAGCCTGGTCTACATAGGGAGTTCCCGGCCAGCCAGGGCTACAGGGAGACCCTGTCTCAAAAAAAAGTATGCTATTGGTTATTGTTTTACATGATATAAAATTATATATGGGAAATATTCATTCATCTCATTTTACCATGGGTCTTTTAAGAATGAGGATATTGAAGTAAATTAAATGATTTTTAGAGTCTGTTGGAGCTTATTGGTAGATTGCTATTATTTTTATTCATATACTGAGAACTTTACTTGGCTATAGTGCCTTTAACATCCTACAATAAATATCCTAGTTTTCTTAAATAGGACATACCTCAGACACAAATAAATTGATAGCCTATATATTCCAAAAGGGAATTCAGATTTTCCCATATTGCATGAGGTCAGCCTGCTGTGAGGTAGTTGGCCAAGTTGGTTATTCTCTCTTTTGGAAAAAAATCTGTTTTTCTGAATTATCTTTTTTGGAGGTTTTAACATATTTTTATGACTACTTTGAAATTTTCCTACAATATATTTTTGTCATCTTCACCACCCACTCTTCCCCCATAACTCCCCCCAGATCAACTTCCACCTCTTTACCCCCCCAAAAAAAAACTTTGCATCCTCTCTTTTTTAATAACCCATCAACTCCAATTTGTGCTGTTCACACGCTCCTGGGTATGGAGCATGGTCAACCTACCTGGAGCCACACCCTTAAAGAAGTCAGCTCTCCCCGACGGCCCCCAGAAGCCGTCAACTGGCCATAGCTTCTCAGTTATTCTTGAAGATTTTAATAATTGTCCATGAAATCCCCTAAGTCTGAAACATTCACCAGCAAATTTAGTGGCCAGCAGGATGGCTCAGCGGGTAAAGGAGCTAACCACCCAGACTGACAGCCTGAATTCTATCCCTAGGACCCAGATGGGGCACAAGTTGTTCTCTGACTTTCACATGCATGCCATGGCATAAGTGCACCCACCCACATATACATGCATAACTAAATAAAACTAAATAAAAATATAATAAGTCAAAAGTTTTGATGCCTGTTTTGTTTTCTGAGACGGGGTCTCACTATGTAGCTGAAACTGACCTTGAACTCATGACCACACTACCTCAACCTCCTGAGTGCCGAGAATACATGTGTGTACCAAACCAATCAGCTCTAACAAAGACTTCTTGCTCCAATCATTTATTTGTGATGTGTATGTGCACATCTGTGTGTGAACTTGGGTGTGTGTGTGTGTGTGTGTGCTGGGGTGCTGTGTGGTGATCGGTGATCAGAGGGCAATCTCAGGTATCAGTATTGGCCTTCCATCTTGTTCACTGCTGTGCACACCAGGCTACCTGACCCTCAAGCTTCCAGGGATTCCCTGTCTCCATCTCCCATCTTGCCATAGGAGCACAGGGATTACAGGTACACAGTATCTCACCCAGCTTTCCAGGGGTGAGATTCAAACTCAGATCCTCACGCATATCTGACAAGCACCTTACCCATGGAGCCGTCTCCCCAGCCCTATGAAGTAATCTTAAAGGAGGACCTCAGGCCTCTTCGTCACCATCAAACTGTTTGGATTTTTCTAGTTGTTTCTTCACTGGTTATGACCCTTGTATATCTTCCTTGAAAACACCTTCATTTTATCTTTGTAGTCAAACTGATTACCACAGAATTACCAAGGAACCGGAGGCTCCTTACAGCGTCTGCTTCATTTGCTGTGTGTGTACTGTTTTTTTTTGTATTGGTGCTTTCTTTCGTACTTGTGTACTAAGCTATTGGGTCCACTGATACCATGTGCTGACACCTCCCCAGAGCTGTCCCTTATGCTCATTCATTCTCTCACTTCCTAATGTACTAATTTCTCATTTATCTCTTTTTACACTTCTACTTTCCTAAGATTTATTAATTCTTTCTTTAAAACAGATCTTTTTTAAATTTTTTTTTCGTGTGTAGGAGTGCACCCATGTCATGCAATGCCACGGAGGTCAGAAGAGGGCTTCGGATTCCCCTGGAACTGGAAAACGGGCCTTTTTTAAGTGTAGTTTTAGGCTCGGAGCAAAACCAAGTGCAAAGTGGTTTCTTTTCATTCTCTGCTTAGGCTTCTTTATTTAACTGAGTGCTTGGTAGAAAACACAGTCAAATTTTTGCTGTGTCTACAGGTTTTGAAGTCATTTTAATGGAATTATTTTGAGATATTCAGTCTAGATTTACAAGTTTTATTTCCTGTTCTATTAAAAAAAACTGGCCTACAGTAGAGTTTTGGGGTTTGGTTTGGAGGACTTTAGGGGGTCGTTTCTTTATACTTTTGTTATTAGCTATGAGATGGATTGTCTGGCAAAGACGGTGGTATTCTCCCTTCGTTAGGAAGCACAGGAAGTTTTTGTTGTGGTTTAATTGTCGCTGTCCTCAGGTGCCGCTGGCAGTTTGGAGGGTGTTCTCGGTCACGTTGATGTACCTGTGCATCACTGCTTTCCTCTTCCTCCTCTTTTGTTCCTATTCGGTCCCTAAGAGGAGCTTTAAAGTCTTACTTGTTTTTCCTGAATACCTAGGGAATTTTGCTTTATACATTCCAATGATATAAGTTATTTAGTTAGTAAAGATTAGGGCAATTTTATCTTAATTATGTGCTATGCCCTCTGTGTTAGTAAAGTCTGACATTGCAAGTAATAAAATGCCTTTTAAAAATAAACATCTCAAAAGTCTTTTTAAAATAAGCATTGTCTACACTATTAGAAAAAATAATAATAAACCTGACCTAATGATGCAGGCCTGTAATCCCAGCTACTCGGGAGGCTGAGTCAGCAAGACTGCAAGATCCAGATAATCCTGGGGAACTTAATGAGTCCCTGTCTCAAAATACAAAGTAAAAAGAAGGCTAGCAATAAAGCTCAGCACTAGAGGACTTGCGTAGCATGTGTGAATCCCTGAGTTCAATCTTTAGTACTGCAAATAGTAAATAATAAATAAATAAATAAGCACAGACTAGTTGGTAGAGCATATATGACAGTCTTGGTTCAATTCCTAACATCAGTCATCAGTATCAGCATCATCACCATCCATCATCATTATCACATCACTACATTATCATCATTGTTATCACCACCACTACCATCATCATCATCACCACCACCATACTATCATTTATCATCATTATCATCATCACCACCAGCACCATCACCATCACATCATCATCACCATCATATCATCATCATCATCATCATCATCATCAAGGAAATATACTGGTTCTTATAAATATAAGCTTCAGCTTGAATTTCTGTGTTTAGTTTTTGGGGAGTGTGGGGGCGGTATCGTTTTGACTTTGGCTAGCATAAAAAAGAAATTGATTTCATTTCAATCTTTTAAAAGTAAAATTTTATTTATTACTGTGTATGTGTATATCTGTGTATCGTATATGTGTGTGTACCATGGCACACATCAGAGGTCAGTGGAAAACATTCAAAAGTTGGTTCTCTGCTTCCACCTGTATATGGACTCCAGAGATCACACTCAGGTCATCAGGTTAGCACAGCAAGTGTTTTCCCCACTGACCATCTTGCTGGCCCCCACTGTGACATTTTATACTGCACATCACTGTGTATTTATTGTTCTCCTTTTGCTGGGCTCACCCCCCCAAGTAGATCCTCCTTCTGTCCGTCAGGATTGGGCTGGCAACCCCCAATCATGCCATCATGAGCCTCATTGCTCTCCCTCTTTCTATTTTTTCTTTTGGGGTGTCTATGTTCTTTGGGGGACCCACCTCGAGACACACAGCTAGTAATAGGAAAATGACAAATTTCTTGAGGGAGAATCAGAGTAATATTAGGGGAACAGGTTCAGAAACCAACGAAACAGCAAACATCCACCCACCTCAACTTCCGTATCTGCGCCTTGCCCTCCAGAACCTGTTACTCACCTGCACGCTGCTTCCTTCTTGTTTAACAGGCTATGTCTGCCTGTCCTACCCAACATGCTTCACTGTATCTTCTGAAGCCAGCCGCCTCCCTGATTCACCCAGAAAGCTGATAGGCCCACACTGGCTCACTATCCTTCCCTTTCTGGTCTGTCATCGTCAGCTTCTTCTTGATAGAAACATAGAGTCATGGGGAAAGAGGGAACTTCGACTGAAGAATTTCTCAGATCAGACTGGCCTGCGTCCATGTCTATGAGGCATTTTTTAATGTGGGCAGTGCCATCCCTAAGGAGGTGGGCCTGGGCTGTGTAGGAAAAGCAGCTGAACAAGCCAGGGATCATCTTTCCTCTAAGTCTCCCTTCAGTTCCTACCCTGAGTTCCTGCCTTGGCTTCCCTGGATGATGGACTGTGATCTGTAAAATGAAATAAATCCTTTCCTCCCCAAGCTGGTTTTGGTCACTGTGGTGGTTTGAATAAGAAATGTCCCCCCGTAGGCCCAAGCATTTGAATGTTTGATCAGAAGTTGGTGGCACTGTTATAATGGAACATTTAGGTGTGGCCTTGCTAGAGGAAGCCCGTCACGGGAGGCAGGACTTGAGTAGCCTCCCCCCGTCCAGTTTGCCTCTCTCCTTGTGTTTGCAGTTGAAGATGGGATCCCTCAGCCTCCACTCCAGCTGTGTGCTGCCAGTTCATAGCCTCCCCCCGTCCAGTTTGCCTCTCTCCTTGTATTTGCAGTTGAAGATGGGATCCCTCAGCCTCCACTCCAGCTGTGTGCTGCCATGCCTCCTTCTGGAACCATAAAGCAAGATAAACTGTTTCTTCTATAAGTTGCCTCGGTCATGGTGTTTTACCACAGTGACGAAAAGGAACTAATATAGTCAGTGTTTTAGCACAGCAACAGAAAGCAAACTAAGGCATGGGCTCACTTCCAGCCTTGCCTGATGTCACCTACCAAATTAGTCTATTTATGGCTGGAACTCTTACCTGAGGACCTACTTTAGTGAAGAGCCCAAGTCAAGACAGCTCCCCCAAACAAGAGAGTATTCTGTGCTCTGTCACAGAAAACCATTTAAGAATACTGAGTAATAACACCCCTCCGATTTCTGAGGGCAGTGGCCCTACTGATAATTATGGCTTCTTTTACAAAAGCTCTAACAAACCAATGCGTTTGGCAAGTGGTGCCCACCTTCCCTGTGCAATGCGCTGGCAAGATATGCTAAAGGGAAAGGAAGTTTGATTTCTGCAATTCCTCTGATCCTGGGGATGTCGTTGATGCTACAGGCAACAGGAGGAGGCATCAGCCCTTCTTCCTGTTGTTTGGGAAAGCTGTTGATTCTTGTGGTCCACTACTGGGTAGATATAAACACAGTTACTTTTTAAATATAAATAACAGGTCCATGATCATGAACCCATCACCCAGTATTCTAGTTTGCTTTCTGTTGCTACAATAAACACCATGACCACAGCATCCTGGGGAGGTGGGGGTTTCATTTTACAGATCACCACTATCATCCAGGGAAACTAAGGCAGGAACTTGAAGTAGAAGTCGTGGAGGAATGATGCAGCCCGACTCTCTCCCTCCCAGGCTCACATTCAGCTACCTTCCTTATACAGCCTAAGGATGGTAAAGCCCAGAGGGCTGGACCCTCCTACAAGGATCAGCAATCAAGAAATCGCCCCACAGGCATGCCACAGTCAGTCTGATGGTGGAAGTTCCTCGGCTGAAGTTCCCTCTTTCCAGGTGTGCCAAGTTGACAAGGATTAGCCATCACCACCAGTTTATTTTCTTAAAGAAGAAAAACTTTCTATTGTCTTTTCAGTCATCCAGTGTATCTCTCTGGCCTTCTGCCTCCTACCACATCTGTTTATCATTATTTTATTTTTCCTTATAGTCTTTTTGTCTTGTTTTGTTTCTCAGGACAGGTTCTCACTCTTAGCCTAGGCTAGACTAGAATTCACAATGTGGTCTGTGATGGCTGCAAATTCACAACAATCCTCCTGCCTCAGCTTCCCAAGCACTGGGGTTGCAGGAATGCATCGTCATGCCGTCTGCTTTGTGTGCTTCTAACCCTAAACAACATATCTTATGGTTTTTCTTGGTTGAATTTGTTGTACATGGGCACGTCCCTTTAGATTAAAAATTATGTATCTCATTTCCATTAAGGTCAACCTAGATACTTGAGCACACACAATTACTGAAATGTATAACTAACGTTCTCTTTTTAAAATGTTTTGTTTTTATTTTATGTGTATGGGTGTTATGCCTGCATGTATCTAACTGCACCTGTGTCATGCAATGCCCATGAAGGCCAGAAGAAGGCATTAGATGCCCTGAAACTGGAGTTACAAATGGTTGTTAGCTGTCTTGCAGGTGCTGGGAACCAAACCCATGTACTCTGCAAGAGCAGCCAGTGTTCTTAACTGCTAAGCTGCTCTTGCAGAGAACCTGGGTTTGGTTCACAGCACCCACGTGGCAGCTAACAATCATCCGTAACTCCAGTTCCAGGGGATCTGACATCCTCTTCTGACCTCTGCAAACATTGCATGACACAAGTGCACTTACATACATGCAGGCAAAACACTCATACACATAAAAATAAATAATTAAACACACACACACACACACACACAAATAAGGTGGAAAAGCAATTGGGGAAGATACCTAACATCAACCTCTAGCTTCTACATGCACGCGTACATTCACAGATGTACCCCTGCACACACATGTGTACACATACACAAACACATACATATGCACACACAAAAACTGAGAAAATAAAATGTACTTAAAGATTTGATTCGATGTGTGTGCAGTACCCATGGAGTCCAGAAGAGGACATCAAACTCCCTGGAACTAGACTTACAAATGGTTCTTAATCACCACATGGGGGCTGGGTACAGCTAGTATGCTCTTAACCACTGAGCCATCTGTCCAACCCCAATACTGTAGGCAAATGAACCTTCCCATTACTCAGCTGGGTAGGAAACCCAGACACTAACAGCAGATGAAGGACGGACAAACAGTTGTGGCAAAGACAAGACAGAGGTCTCGCTAAGGGCCAGGTCTTCCTTCCACTTAGCATCCTTTTGCTGTTGTGCTTTTTCTCTCTTCTATTTCTCCTCCCTTTATTTCCCAGTCAATAACTCATGGAGCACAAAGAGGGATTCACACAGGCTCCCCAACTCCCTGTATACATTACTCAGAGTGCTGCATTTTAGAACCCAATTTTTAAAACGCACTTATACTTCAGAGTAGAAAAATAGCAACATTACTGGAAGGCTCAATTAAATTATCCCAGGTTAACGTGTTCACTGTCAGCCATGAATAACCACAAACGCACAGCCAATGAACAGACTAGAAAGCTCTGTTTCACTCACAAATCTATAGTCTATTTTGCTAGCATATTAAGATATATTTTCTAATAGAAAAAATGTTTACGTCTTTTTAGAGTAAGTTAATGCCTATCATTCCCAAGACAATGACTTCCTTAAAATGACAATGGCTTTTATCTGTTGGAGCCCCAAAGGACACTGGGAAAATCTCTCACTTGGGTTAACTTTGCTGAATATATTTAACCAGTAAATTATTTGCCTTCCCAACTGGAAGAACCAATATAGGTTTATGTTCTAGGAATGGTTTGTTTTACTAACTTTATGAGTGAAGACCTCAATAGTAGCAAAGCCAAGGGACATTTAATTAAGTTATATTTGCTTTTTCATGATCTTTAGCTCAAGCTTATAAATCAAGAATCAATGAGTACTTAATTTCCTCTTATAGCATTAAAAGTAATTGCTTCATAAATTCACTTTAGTAATCCAAATATTTGCACATAGTGCAGCACAAAGAGAGGTTGTTTCGTTGATGAGATCCCAACTTTTATTTTATTAGAATAAAATGGAGCTGGCTCATTTTATAGCTTGTGATTTTCCTGGCTGCCTCAAATTCCTTTTTGAAGCAGACAGGATATAAATTTAAAATAAATACAATTATGACTTTGCTTAAGAAAAAAAAAAGCAAGTCTACTTATTTAAAATGTAAAAAGAAATCACAGCTGTAGCTGTATTTCCACTTAGTGGAATGGAGCTATAATGACTATATTTTCCTGCCCCCCCCAAAAAACTGTTTTCAAGCCTGATTTTGCCTTTATTTCACCAAAGGACCAAAAGAGTCTTCACAGGTCTAGGGAGATGCTCAGTTGCTAAAATGTTGCAGTGCAAGCTTGAGGGCCTGACTTTGGATCCCCAGAACCCACATTTAAAAAGCCAAGTACAGTGCATGTACCTTTAATCGCAGCACTAAGGCAGGGGAGACAGAAGGGTCCCTGGAGCTCCCTGGCCAACCAGTCTAGCCAAACTGGCAAGCTTCAAGTTTAGTGAGACTGTCTCAAAAAATAAGGTGGCGAACAATTGCGGAAGAGTCCAATATTAACCTCTGTCCTACACATACATGTATGTGCAGACACACACACACACACACATAAAACACATGCCAAGAAAACCCATAAAGTAGTGTTATCTGTTGCCTCTCTGTAGACTGTTGCCAAATGGATCTGCCCCAGAAGCTAGAAGCATTTTCATGCCTTAACCCCTTCATTCACAATATTCTCCCGAATGTAGATACCACATAAAGGTTTACAAAAGTCACTTACAATCTTTAACCTCCATGACCATTTTCCTTGAGGTGTAAATCAAAGCTAGGATGAAGAAGGATCAGAGCTCAGGGTCATATGTAGCATGGAGCTTCCTTGGAGAAGCCCAAGTTTCAGGTAGCCAGTTCAGGGCCATGACTGTCCCACAGCAACTATAGTCTGTACATAGAGTGTAGCACCTACTGTGTGCCAGAAACTCAGTAAGTATTGTAAAGAAAAGCATGCCCCCAAAAGTCAGTGTTCTTGCAAGCACATTGTGCTGAGTAGAAGAGGACCCTGTGTCAAGGCTAGGTATGGTGACACATACCTTCTAGTCCCAGGACCTGGGGGGAGAAACAAGAGGATGGTGAGTTCAAAGCCAGCCTGAACCACATAATGAGATTCTATCTAAAAAAACAAATGTTGTATGACTCCATCCATACCAAATACCCATAAGAAACCCAGAGGGACAGAACAGAGAGTATATCAGTGGTGCGAAGTTTTGGTGGGATGGAACTAAAAGTGGGGAGCACAGTTAGAGGGTGTGTGAATTCCTTGGAAGGCAATGAAAATATTCTAAAATTGATTGTGGTGGTCGATGCACACTTTTCTGAAAAATAAAAACAATGTATTATGTTGAAGTCACTTAAGATTTCAGTAGGAATATGTGTGGTGTATAAATTACATTTCAATAAAGCTACTTTTAAATATATGTGTGGTTACACCTACTAGACACCATAGGCTAGCAAAGTAAAAGGCCAGTGCTAGGAATGGACCCCCTCTTTTGAAGCTGTTGAGCAGAAGTCCCATAGATCTTCAAACAATACCAACCGTTGCCCCTGTTCTTAGTTGCCCACCAGAATTTCATGATAAGACCCTGTTGCTGAAGACATGAGCTGTAGAACAAACAAGGAGAAATCAAGGTGGTTCTGAATTCAAAGCCTTATCTCTGCTGGCTAATGTTCATAGTGCTGGAAGGTGCTATGCAAGCTACTGAAAGAGAAAATTAACCTTACCCAGCTGTGAATCCTGCAAACTACAACAACAACTAACCTGGCAAGGTATACCCACTGGTGTAATAGTGGCATGAATATTGTGGGACTAACCAACTGCTTTCTAATTGGATGTAATGTCTGCTTCATAGGATGGAGTCCATACCCAACATGGTAGCAGGCCTAGGAACCTGAGGCTAGAACAGTACACAGGCCATGGGAGAAAGCCTAATACAACTATTCAGCTAAATAGATACAGCATTAAACTGTTTTCCAATGACTTGTTAAACCCGCAGATCAATGCATCTCTCAACTCTCATCAGAAAAACTTCCTTATACATCAGATGACGATTAACATAGAACCACAACTAGCCAGCATGTAGACAACAAAAGGCTGCAGAGTGCTTATCCCTGAGCAGGACGCCTGTATCAAACTTCTGCCTCCCAGGGCTCAGGGATCATTGCAGAAGAGGAGGCAGAAAGATTGTAAGAGCCAGAGGAGGTGGTGACCACAAGGAAATAAAGTTTTCCACACAGCTGGTAGGTTACTCATACGAACACACAGTCATGGTGACAGCATGCACAAGTCTCACCTAAGGTCAAACAAAACAAAATCCCAGCATAGATGTGGGGAGGTGGGTAAGAAACACCAACCTGAGGAAGTACTGGCAACTGATGGCTGCTGGGAAGAGGAGAGTCAGTCTCGTTTAAGGGCGAGACTCTTGTAGGTTAACCAGGCTCCAGTAGATGAACCCACACCAAAGGGCATTTGGGGACACAAACTTGATTTGATAGATGATAGATAGATAGATAGGTGGATAGGTAGATAGGTAGATCATAGATAGATGATAGATGATAGATAGATAGATAGATATGATAGAAAGAGATAGAAGATAGATGATAGATGATGATGATAGATGATTGATGGATGGATGATAGAAAAGATAGATAGATAGATAGATACATAGATACATAGATAGATACATAG
>NW_008348785.1:1705635-1722994 GCF_000622305.1 Nannospalax galili
TTGGTGGAGGTAACAAGGGGGTACACATAGGGGAGAGAATCTAAATATGATCAAAATATATTGTGAGAGATGAGGGGCTAAAATGATGGCTCAGTGGTTAAGAGCACTTGCTGCTCTTGCAGAGGACCCAGGTTCAATTCCCAGCACCCACGTGGTAGCTAAGAACCATCCAGAACTTCAGTTCCAGGGGAATTCAATGCCCTCTTCTGACCTCTGCAGGTATTTCATGACACAGATGCACTTACACACATGCAGGCAATACACTCATATACAAAAAAAACAAAATAATAAATATAAAATTTGCAAAAACTCACTAAAAGGGAATATAAAAGAAATAAAATTATATACTGTGTACGGTGCTGTAACCCTAGTCAAATCCCATGGCTGAGGAGGTCTTAGGGACCAGGTGGGAATTTACTAGAGTTAGGTCGCTAAATTGACATGGTCCCGAGCTGCTTTCTATGTTTATGCCCATGGGCAAACACTGCTCTTAGCCTTAATTAAAGAATCTTCTCTTCACAATGACTGCAGAGGGCTCACTGGGTGCTGAAAACCAGTGCAGGTTGGGACTTCCAAACAGGACATTTCCCTCACCCTCTTGAAGGCTCAGGGAATATGGTGGAAAAGGAGACGGAAAGAATGCCAGAGCCAGAGGACAGAGGGAAGGGCCGCAGAGTGCTATTTCTGACATGTCGCAGCCATTGTCATAATCATGACCGCACAAAATTGAAGTTGTCTCCACTGGGCTTATACAGACCTGTCTATCACGCACTGGGAAGGGGCTTGTGGGGCCCTACCCCTCCTTGCTGAACTATTGGCGACGGGTGGGTTCTGGGGGAGGAGCATTCGTTGGCTTAAATCAGGTACCCACAGACGCATCCTCCAGGCTCCAACAGATAGCTCCAACCCCATCATCACACAGACAAATGAAAACAAAGGCACGGATGTGAGAACGGAACCTGTAGGGAAGATGGGGAGAAGGTTGGGGGGAGGGGGAGGAGGGGGGAGTGACCAGAATGCATTGTGTACATATATGAATTTTTTTTTATCTTTTTGAGACAGTCTCCCTGTAGCCCCGGCTGTCCTGGAACTTACTACATAGACCAGGCTGGCCTCGAACTCACAGAGATCTGCCTGCCTCTGCCTCCCAAGTGTTGGGACTAAAGGCATGAGCCACCATGCCTGGCACATATATGAAATTGTCAAAAAACAAACTTAATAAAGCAAACTTTAAGTATCTGGGCCCAAAGAGAATCTTTATATTAGTTGATAATGCCTGTGTTTAAAAACTAAAGGACAGGATATTTGAGAAGCCCTTCTAATGAGGAGGGTTGGAACTGAGGGCTTGATCCAGGCAGCCCAGCACATTGGTACCTCTGCCAATGTCGCCCAAGGACAGGACTCGCGTTGGCCTTGAGGACAGTCCAGGGGGTATAGAGAATCCACACCCCTCAGTGTTCCTGCTTTGCCTAATGAGGATGAAGGGTGAACCAGGGCATGCGTCTGTCAATTAAGCAAGACTTGCCAGCAGAGTCCTTTTATTCAGACACAGACCTCTTTAGAACCAGCACAGTGACCCCGGGGGGAAGGGGTGTGATCGCAGCCTTTCAGAAGGTCACCCCAACTCAGATGGATGGCCTTCAGTCATCTGGGATAATGTTACCCTCTGACCCAAGTCTGAGAGCTGTTGGCTGACCCCAGCTTCAAGGACCTCAGGAGCCCTCCTGCCAGGCTCACTGGCTCAGCAGAGCCATAGTTGAAATGACCTCCTTCCAGAAAAATATCGGCAGAAAATCACCCTGTGACTTGTCTTGCCATGGTGAGCCAGGTTCTTCATGCCTCCGGATTGGCACTCATTCTGAAAGCTGCTCTGGTTCCCATCTTGCTGTGGAATCTGCAGCATACAGTCCATCTCTGTAGGTTCTGCTTGAGGTCTGCCACAAAGTCACCAGTAATTCTGAGTTATCTTAGAACCAAAAAGGAGGGGCACTGATTTCTGACAGGGCCAGTCTTTTTCCACGCTGGGCTAAGTCCAGGATAGCTGCTTCATCTTCCTGTGGTCCCCAGCTCCCCGCCCTGTACCCATGGACTTGCCATCCTGCTGAGATTCTTAAGATTTGAATTGAGTTCAGTCATTTAACAAGCAGAGACTTGGATGGAGCGCGTGTAAGCAGAGGCATCAGAATGCCACTTCTAAAAGACTGAAAAGAAAACAAGCATGTTTCTTTAGTGCTATCAAATAAGACAAAGGGAAGAAGGAGCCGCCCCAGGTCACAGACAACCGGCAGAGTAGAAGATTCCACTGAAGCGCGGTGGAATAATCAAGATTTATTTTTGAAAATACGGTTATTAAATAAACATTACAGAAACTTTTGCATTGCCAACGTATTTATAGCTTAAGGCATGAAAACCCACATTAGTATGTTGAATTACAAGATTTGCTGCAGCCTGCTAGCTGACAGCACGTCAAATTATTTGCAAATATTTTCTGGAACAGTAACCTTGAAGGATGCCAGCTTCATTCAGTGTAACCTTACCAGGAGACGGGGATGGAACTGTAGATGAGTTCCCACGCACACAGGGAGCCTTAGTTCCAGCAACCTCTGCAAGCAGGGGTTTCCACAAGTAGCACATCGTGTCATGTCCATCCCCACCCCCTCCGCAGAGCCGCACTGGCATCCTTTGTGCATTGGCATCTCTCTGTCTCGCTTGCAGAAGATGGTATTAGGGAAGCTCCCTTAAGGAATCATGCTCTGGGCAGGAATCTGTGAATGTATTAGTTACATATAAGAGCCTCCTGTCCCCCAGCCTGCAAGAGCATAGTGCCACAAAATCATGTCACTGCTTTAACAGAGGCT
This sequence comes from Nannospalax galili, assembly GCF_000622305.1. Classification (NCBI taxonomy): domain Eukaryota; kingdom Metazoa; phylum Chordata; class Mammalia; order Rodentia; family Spalacidae; genus Nannospalax; species Nannospalax galili. The sequence continues at coordinate 1,708,494 of NW_008348785.1, forward strand.
GATTGATGGGAAAAGGCAAAGAATGGAATTTCAAGGTGGGCAGCATGAACTCCCACTGATTTTTCCATTGCCACCCTGATGAACATCTTCTGTGTTGTCCAGGAGGGCGACATGCTCAGGACCCTGAGGACTTCAGGCCTTGTAGACTGCAGAGGAGCAGATTCCCCTAGGGAGTGGTTTTCCTTTACTACCCAATATATCCACCTTTCAAAAATGTGTCATTTGTTCATCTGCTAATATTTGACATCTTCAAATCTTTCAAAAGGTTTACTTATTTTTGTTTTGTGTGTGTGTGTGCCTGTATGTATGTGTATGTGTTTTGTGTGTGTACAGTGTCCATGGAGGCCAATAGAGGGTGTCAGATCCTCTGGAACTAGAGTTCAGGGCAGTTGTTAGCCGCCATGTGGATGCTAGGAACTGAATTCAGGTCCTCTACAAGAGCAGCCAGTGCTCTTAATAGCTGAGCCATCTCCCCAGCTCTTCAACTCTTTAAATATCTTCCTTTCCATCAAAAAAGAAAATCTTTCCTTGATGAAAAGCTATTAGGGTCCATTTAAACAACCGTAAAGTGGTTGGGAGGTTTGAAAATTCTATCTAGATCATTTAGCAAGGTTGGCAGGACACCTAACTTCTAAAACCAGTGTTTGCCAAATATTTTGGCCATATCACAGTTGCTATGCTAACAAGAAAGCACTAATCACTTGGCATAGATTTGACCATGTTAAAATTAAGCAAAATTGATTGCCTTCAAAATAACCTTTTGTTTTCGCCTCCAAAAAGCTGTTTTGCACATTTGGTATAGGTAAGAACACATCGCTCACGTTGACATGAACATCTTTCATGTCTTAAACAGGCTCTGGGTTTTCTGTTCTCTCATCAATTAAAAAAAAAGAGTCTGTATTTTGGCACTCCTCCGTGAACTGAGCCATTACTGCTTCAGTGTCCGCTCTGAGCCCAGTGCCATGCTATCAGATGCAGCTCTGCACCCTGTGATGGCTTAGCACCACTGTCATGGTAAATTACATGTCTAGGGAGCCTGGAAGAGCATCCTTAGAGAATCTAGCACATTGCTTTGAGATGATAAACATTTTCAAATGACTTCACAAGTTAGAATAAAATCAAAATAGTCTCATTTAGATTGTCAGTCCTATTATGTTCTCAGAATATATTTTTTAAATAAATCTGTAGAACTATTATACAGATGGCTATGGTAAGAGAGGGGAGACACGGGGTCCCTCCGAAGGAGTTTGTAATTGAGTTTAGAAGACAAAATCCACAGTTTATCGTGAGATGAATAATAGTGACTACATCCTAATCATTCCAGAAGCCCAAGAAAGCCTCAAGAGAAGAGCGAAGGATTGGATCACACCTGTAATCCCAGAGCTTAGGAGGAAGAAATAAGAGAATTGCCCCAAAGTTCCAGGCCAGCCAGATCTACATAGTAATCTATCTCAGAATAACAACAGCAAGAAGAGGAAGGGGACGAGGAAGAAGAAAAAACAACTAGCATTTACTGAAATCTGTGTCAGGCATTTTATGTATCTCAATCTAGTCACATGTGGCTCCCCGTGGCACCCTGTGCCATACCTACTGGACAAGTGAGAAAACATACTCACCACTGAAAAAGTCTGAAATGGCTTACCACTGGGAATGTCTTATCATACATGTCTTTGGAATTTTTAAAGATGAATAAATACATATTCTCATTTGAACTTTTTTTTGTCTTTTTGAGACAGGGTCTCCCTGTAGCCCAAGCTGGCCTGTAACTCACTATGTAGACCAGACTGGCCTTAAACTCACAGAGATCCACCTGCCTCTGCCTCCCAAGTGCTGAGACTAAAGGTGTGCATCACCATGCCTGGCTTCATTTGAAATTTTTAATTAAATGCACATACACACACCTATGCCTACTCTCAACATAATACATCAGAATCTCTCATGTTCTCCAATTTAAAACGTAACATAAATCAATTATCCTTCTCGTCTTAACTGATTTGATTCTTTACCACGGAGAAAAATCAAGGCCTGGAGATATCAAGTCATTTACTCAAAACAACAGAGCTAGTTACAGAGACAGGATTTGGCTGTGGGTTCTCTTAGAATCTGTTGAGTTGATGGAATGGGTTTTGTTTTTAATCTATTAGTATGGTCAGGATGTTGATTTATTTTCATACATCAAACCAACCTTCCGTTCTTGGGAAAGTCCCACTTGGTTCTGGCGGAAAATCCTTTTCATGTATTGCTGGATTTACGTCCCTGGTATTTTGTCAAGGATTTTTGTATCCACACTGTGCCAGGCAGTTTTTGTCAACTTGACACAGCTAGGGTCACCTACAAAAAGAACCTCAATTGACGAATATTCTCCTTAAGACTGACCTGTGGGCATGACTGTGAGGCATTTTCTCAATTGCTGATTGATGTAGAAGGGCCAACCATCCCTGGGCAGCTGGGCCTGGGCTACGTTAGAAAAGTAGCTAAGCAAGCCAGGGAAGCAAGCCAGTGAGCAGCGCTCCTCCACTGTCTCTGCTCCCAGTCCTGCCTCCAGATTCCTGTCTTGATTTCCTGACCTCACTTTCCTCAGTGATGACCTGGGAAGGTGTAAGTTGAAATAAACTCTTTCTTCCCCAAGTTGCTGAAGGTCAGAGTGTTTTATCACAGCAATAGAAAGTTATTAGGACAGACACTAATAAGAACCTCAGGGTTCTTTTCTTGTGCTATCTTTACCTGGTGTGTTATCTGGGTAACTGCCCTCTGGAATGAGTTGGGAGTACCTCCCCGTCAATGTTTGGAAGATGTGGTGGAGGGTTGTGTTAACTATTCTTTATAGTTTGGTAGAATGCAGAAGTGAAGTCATTTAGTCCTGGGTTTTTTTAGTTGAGAAGTTTTAAGTTAGAAGTTTAAATCTTTTTAGTTCCGTCAGATTTTCTGTTTCTCATAAACTCAGTTTCTCCTAAAGTCGGTCTCTGTAGGAATGTGTCTAATTCCTCTAGATTACCTCACGTGGTATCTACTGCCACCAGTACTCTAGTTCAGCTTTTTTACTTGATAGTAGAGTAGTATCTCTTCCTTCACCTCATTTTAATAATCCTAATCTCTCTCTCTTTTTTAGGTCCATTTTTTCACCTGTTCATTTTTATTGATTTTTTTCTATTGGTTCTAATCTTTATTCCTCTCCAGTTTTTTTTTTTTTTCCTCTGCTGGTTCTGGTTTGGTTGCTCCTTTTTCTGAGCTCTCTACGTGTTCTTACTACATTCAATGAGTTTTTATATGCTTCATTAATTCAAAGGATTTTTTAAATTTATTCTTGCTCCTTTTTCTGTGCTCTCTACGTGTTCTTACTACATTCAATGAGTTTTTATATGCTTCATTGATTCAAAGGATTTTTTTAATTTCCCTTGTGATCTCTGCTTTGAGGCACTGGTTATTTAGGAATGTATTGGTTTCCTACTTAATTCCATTTTAGTTGATAAATATATTTTGGCTGATATCAACCCTTGTAAACTCACTGGGATCATTTTTATGTTTGAATACATGGTCTATCCTAGAAATGTTCTATATGCATTCAAGAAGAATATGTGTTCTGCTGTTATGACCATGCCTTTTAGGTCTAATTAGTTTACAGAGTTGCTCAAATCTGTGTCTGTGGTTATCTTATGTGATTGTCTTTCTATTACTGAAAGTGAAGTAGTAAAGTCTCCATCTAGTGTTGTTGGATTGATCTGTTTCTCCCCCTCATTCTGTGTCATGCATTTTGGAAGTCTGTTGTGAGGTGCATATGTGTTCATTATTGTTAACCCTTCTTGTTCTCTTGACCTTTTCATCATTGTTAACATCTTCATTCCCACTCTAGTAACAATTTTTTTCTTAAAGTTCATTTTGACTTATATTTTCTTAATTTTATGATGATGTGAAAGTAATACATATTTAGTAAAATATGTACTTCGAATCTGTAATTTCCAGCTTTTCCTAGGATAGCAATCTTCAATGTGATGTTCTCACACAGTGCCTGACAGTGACAGTGAGCCATGGCTCATAACCAACCCATGATCAAGCTGCCATTACTCTATATTTGATAAGCTCTGGGGTTCAGTAGGTTAGGTATATTAAATGCATTTTATTTATAATATTTCCAACTTACAATATTTCTGAGTTTGTCAGAATATAACCACATCACAAGTAGAGGAGATTGGAGCTCCTTTTTTTAATCTTTGCATAGTATATCTTTTTCTAGCTCTTGACTTTCAACCTATTTGTATCTTTGAATGTAAAATGCATCTCCCATAGACAGCATATAGTTAAATAATTCTTATCCACTTTGTCAAAATTTTCCATTTAGTTGGAATGCTTCATTCAAGTTACGATATTACTAACAAGCTTAGTTTTGTGTTTTCCATTTTTCTATTTACTTTATATATGTCACATCACTCTTGATCCTCTTTTCCTCTGTTAAGAGTTGAATATTCTCATATATAGTATATCCTTTTAATCCCATTGCACTTCTTTTGACACCCTCCCCTTTTCTTGGTGTTATTTTCTTAGTGCTTTCCCCAAGGATTATAGTTAATACCTTAATTTACAACATTGTAATTCATACTAATATCAACTCAATTTGACTACTCTACAAAAATTCTATTTCGGGGCTAGAGAGGTGGCTCGGGAGTTAAAAGCACTTACTATTCTTCCAGAGGAACTGGGTTCAGCTCTCAGCACCCACATGATGGCTCTGTCAACTTCTTCTGGCCTTCACAAGTACTACACACATACCACTAAACATATCAACAATCAAAACACTTGTACAAATAAAAATAATAAATAATCTTTAATTCTATTCTAGAATTTTTAATTCTATTATGAACATTGCTTTGTGAAGTTTTCCTTAAAACCAGACAAGACATAAAAAGAAATATAAATGGGCTGGAGAGGTTGCTCAGCAGTTAAGAACACTGGTTGTTCATGCAAAAGACCCAGATTCAAATCCCAGCACCCACATGGCAGCTAACAACTGTCTGTAACTCCAGTTCCAGGGGATCCAACAGCCTCTTCTGTCCTCCACGGGCATTTCACGACACGGGTGCACTTACCTACATGCAGGCAATGCATGTATACACAGAAAATAAAAATAATAAATGAAATATTTTTAAAAAAGAAATACAAACAAAAACAATGCATTGCTTGTGTATTTACCTAGGGAATCACCTGCAGTAGTGCCCTTCATTTCTTTATGTGGATTCAAACTGCTATCCAGCTTCCTTCACTTAACTTTAAGAACTCATTTTTGTCTTTCTTCACAAATGAGTCCTCTCTGTCTTTGTTTATCTGGGAATATTTCAGCCTCTCCTCTTCTTTTGAAGGATAATTTTGCCAGATAGAATTCTCACTTGGTGGGGCTGGAGAGATGGCTCAGCAGTTGAGAGCACCAGCTGCTCTTGGAGAGGACCCAGGTTCGATTCCTAGAACCCACATGGTGACTAACAACCATCCATAACTTTAGTTCCAAGGGAATCTGATGCCCTCTTCTAACCTCCGTGGGCATTTCACGACACAGGTGCACTTACATACATGCGGGCAAATCACTCATACATATAAATAAAAATAATAAATAAACAATTTTTTGGTCTTTTTTGAGACAGGGTCTCCCTGTAGCCCCAGCTGTCCTGGAACTCACTATGCAGACCAGGCTGGCCTTGAACTCACAGAGATCCACCTGCCTCTGCCTCCCGAGTGCTGGGATTAAAAGCGTGTGCCACCACGCCCAGCATAAAATATTTTTCAACAAAAATTTCTCACTTGGCATTCTTTCCTTCTGGTCCCCTGGTCCCTATGGTCTCTGAGAAGAATTCAGATGTTAGTCTGCCTGAGAGCTTTGAACTTTGTATATAAGGAGTTTCTTGCTGTGTTTAAGAGTCTCTTGTCTGCGGCCCTAAACACCTTGATTAGGAAGCATTTGGGTGTGAATCTCTTTGAGTTTATCTACTTAAAGTTCAGAGTTTCTTGGATTTTTAATGTTTTTCATCAAATTTGGGTTATTATTTCTGCAAGTATGTTTTTGTCCCACCCTCTCTCTTCTTGCCTCTGGCATGACCAGCATGTATGTGTCAGGACAATTCATGGAGTCCCACAGACCTCAAGATTGTTCATTTTTCTTCTTTCTCCTTTTTCTTTCTGTTCCAAAACTGAAAACTCCAATCTGGTTGAGCCCCGTGGGAAACTTTTCATTTCATTCATGCTGGTTTTCAACTCCAGAATTTCTAGTTAGTCCTTTTTCATAATTTCTAACTTCTTTTATAGTCTTTGTTTAATGAAATAGTATTCTTATACTTTCATTTCGTTCTTCATACATGGTTTTCTTTAGTGCTTTGAACATATTCTAAATAAGTAATTTAAAGTCATTAGCAAACAGCTCCAATATCCAGTCTTGCTCAGAGACAGGTTCTGCTGGGGGGGTGTTGCCCCTCTGTACCAAACGTTTGTTTATTTGTTCTCGTCAAGTTGTGTGCTGCTGTTGTGGGTTTTGTTATTGTTTTGTTTTGTGTGTGTGTGTGTGTGTGTGTGTGTGTGTGTGTATGTGTGTTTGTGACTTCTTTGAACAAATGATGTAAGGAGCTGTCCTTTTGTGTATGAGGCCATTAATGTGGTTGCAGTTAGTCAGCTAATGGTTGAGCAAAGATTTCTTTAAATACTTGCATCCAATGAGTCTTTCAGTCCTCACTTTTAAAAGTTGTGTGTGTGTGTGTGTGTGTGTGTGTGTGTGTGTGCCACATAAATGCAGGTGCTCAAGGAGGCCAGAAGAGGGTGTCAGATCCCTTGGAGCTGGAGTTATAGGTGTTTGTGAGCTGCCTAAGGTAGGTGCTGGGAACTAAACTCCAGTCCTCTGGAGGTGCTCTTAACTGCTGAACCATCTCTCCAGCCCTGCCATGGGCACTTGTGTGCATGGTGGGCAGTCCTTCAACATTTGGCTAGGCAGTTTACACATCTCTCTGCTTGTACAGAGCCTCAGTTAGCCAAGGCTCCAAGCTTGGGGACCTCCTTGGGTCTTCCTGAATATGTGTACATCTCTCACACATGCATGACCTCCTAGAGGCTTAGAATTTGTCAGAGCTTTTCAAAGCTCCCTCTGAACATCTCATTTCCTAGATTTCCCTTTCAAGTATTTTTGGTTTACACACTGTTTGCCCCAACTGTGCTCGGCCATCTCTTGGGAAGCTATACTCAACAATGGCCCAACTGTTCAAGACAACTGTCCCTGAGGAAAGAGCTATTCACACTGAGGGGATCTCCAAGCAGATAAATAAAGACTGCTTTGTGAGTAAGGTCTTCCAGGAACCCTCTGGACACGTCAGACAGTGGAAGTTCTCTGGGAATGGGGCTCTGAAAGACTCCGACGCCTCCTCCCTTGCCAGAGGCTGCTGGGCTCTGTTTGCCACTGTGATTTCAGGCCATGGTTTTTCCAGGTTGCTGAACTGAGAAGGCAGAAGAGGTAACAGGCCAAATTTAAGTGTCACAAAGCTTGCTTTTCATCCCAAGATTCAGCCATTTTTCTTCAATAAATTCTTTCCAGAATGTGGAAAACCTTTGTTTAGTTTCTAGAGTTTGGAAAATGTTAGTCAGAATTGTTTTTGTCATTGTTTTTATTGCTTCTTTAGCGGCTCTTACTCCATCTTATTTACTGGAATCACCTCCACCCAAGGACTTTAGAATGTTACCATCCTATGTTGACTTCTGTAGGAAAATATGAGTATGATGAATGAGAAATCAGTGGTAAGATCTCTGGTCCTAAGCCTAAGCCTATCCCAGGTATTTTGTTACTATTTTTGTTAACTGAATAAGTTACAAAGAAAAAAAAGTTTCTTTGGGATAATGGTTTGAGTCCATGATCAAGGCCCTGCATCTGAGGATGGCCATCTTGTCAGAGTCCCAAGTTTGTGCAGAGTCTCTCTTGAAACATCTATGAGACTAACTTCTAGTGTCTCTCAATCTTCATATAAATATCCCAGTAACTCAATCATGGAGGTCCACCATAGTGACCTTATCCGATACTAACCACTTCCCAAAAGCCCTGTCTCTAAACACTATAGTCAGAGTAAATGTCTGCCCTCTAGTATCTCAAAACAGGGATTAAATCTCAACCCATGTGCCTTGAGGGACACACTCAATCCCTAGGAGTCCAATACCAAGAAAAAAGCATCTCCCATTCCACCTGTTTACTGTTACTTGGACATGTCATTAGGCTCTGCTTTGTCGAGTATAAAGAATGTCTTTCCAGGAAGCACTCATGGAAGCATCTCAGACCCTGCTCACAAAGCTCAAAGACTACCACTGACCTGTTTCAACCAGTCCAGATGGTAGGTGGCTACTTGTTTCATCCACGTGTAGCCACCTCCTTCTTGAGCACTCTCTTGCATGCCCCACAGCTACATGAAGGTACAAGATATGACCCCATCATGGAGCTCGAGTTCTACATAGAAGATGGCATCACAGGCAGGTTTCATAAGCCATGGGGCAAAGTAACAGCAGGGTACTGGGGAAACCCAAGGAACAGGTGTTCAGTGAAACTCAGAGAAAGGAAGGTGGACCCTGCCCAAGGCCCAAAAGGAAAACAGTCTTGATAAATAGTTGGTAGAGAGAAGAAATGTGTTTGTTTTCAAGAGCTGGCAAAAGCCAGACACTGTTCTGGTTCAAACAATGGGACTTTTTTTCATAGTTTTGGAGGCTGGAAATCTAAGATTAAAGTCTCGCTGAGTTTGGTTTCTGTTAAGGCCTCTCTCCTTGATGGCAGATGGCAGCCCTCCTGCTCTGTCATCAATGGCTTTTCTTGGCACATGGGCCCTGGTGTCTGCTCCTCTTTATTTAAAACTTGAACTGGACTGGGCATGGTGGCGCAGGCCTTTAATCCCAGCACTTGTGAGGCAGAGGCAGGTAGATCTCTGTGAGATCAAGGCCAGCCTGGTCTACATAGCAAGTTCTAGGACAGCTTTGACTACAGGGAGACAGACCCTGTCTAAAAAAGACCGAAAAAAAAAAAAAAAAACTTGAACTGAAAACAACTTCAAGTTAAGGGAATGCTGATAGTTGTAAAAGAAAATAAACCCGGAAATATCAGTGTCTTAACAAATTAGAGGTGAAGTTTTGCTCATAGAAAATACAGAACATATTCAAGAATCCAGGCTCCTTCTAGCTCATGACTTCAAGGGCCTTGAAACACCCTCCATTTAGTGGAGTTCATGTTTGTGTCTGTGTCAGACAAGGTTGTGGTGGGATCCTCTGGGAAGAATTCACAGATCCCACCTCCTCCAACATGCCTGGTTCCTTAGGGCAGAAGGGTACCACATGGGTACTGTGTGCCAGTACTTGGCCACCAGGACTTAACAACTGCTCAGCAAACACTTGTTTAGTGTGAGTTGATCTATATGTGATTGGACAGAGGAGAGAGAAATTCAGGGAAACAGCATATATTTTGAGGCTGTCTTTCCCAATCTTTGTATCTTCACAACGTACTTGACGGGTAAAGGTCATTTGTCACTGTTCCAAAACCTAGAAAGACAGCACCTATCAGAGAACCTAATCTGGGCACCTTCCAAATGTGTTCAATGTACGACTGCCCAAGTAAGGTGTGCATTTAACAACCAGAGAATATGGTAAGACTTTTCTGGAAATTCACAGTTCTCAACCCAATCTTTCCCCAAAAGACAGCCTTGGAAGGAGCATAAATGTTGAGATTAGTCAATGAAATTTGTTTAGCAGCAGAAGAGAAACCAGAACAAAAGTGGATATCTACAATCCCGCTGCTCAAACAGACCTCTTAGTTAACCTAAAGGCTCGTAGCACTCTGAGGAACTGGAGATTTTCAGCAGCTTTGACAATCTGCTCTGAGGACCAAAATGCCTTAAAGTTTTGTTTGTAAAGCATTTGTTTAATACAGCTATTTATTGTGTTTTATAGTTGTTAAAGAGGAAAACAGTAAGATCTTTATTAGTTGGAAGTATTATAACATGAACATTTGGTGTTGGACAAGAAAATTACAAAAAAAAAAAAGTTCCAGCAAGATACTCTTCCAAGATACATTCCTGAGAGAAAGAGGCTCAGACATCATGATAAAGAGGAAGACAGAAATAACAGGAAGTGCTTCCATAAGCCCCTCAAGGAAAGCTTCATTTGGGAAATGGAAATTCATCTACTCACACTTTTTGAGTCTGTTAATTCACTAGGACACAGTCAAATAAGGAGTCTGGGATAACTGTATGACACGTCACCAGACCTTTATCATAGAGCCCAGTTAGAGCCCCAGTGCACAGGCAGGAAGGGAGGGAAGGAGGGAGGGAGGAAGGAAGAGGGAGGGAGGAGTTTTAAACCAAAAGACTGGTGTTTCCATGTGGTCATACCCTTCATGACTCCCATGACTTTGGACCCCCCTATTTTGTCTCTAAACAGAATCATATAAGTCAAATGCTCTAATGTACGTGAAAATATTTTGGTAGACTATGTAAGTAAACATTGATTTTGTATGTACATAACACTTTGAAATACTGTGTGTTGCATGTAGTTGTTCATGTGTGTACACAAGTGGGGAGTATGCATGTATGTAAGTACACCTGTGGGGACCAGAAGCCCACATCAGGATGCCTGTCTTAATTGCTCCGCACCTTCATTTTTGAGACAGGATCTCTCCCTGAACCTGAAGCTAGGCTGACTGGCCAGTGAGCCCCAAGGGATCCACCTGTCTCTGCCCGCAGGAACTGAGGTTACAGGGGCATCGTACTGCACTCAGTTTTTTTACATGGATGCTGGGGATGTGAACTCAGGCTTTCATAGCAGGACTTTTACCAACTGAGCCATCTCCCAAGCCCCAACGTTTTGGAAATATTACTTAATTGTTCCCCTTCCAAGTTCTTGTTTTTCCACCTCAGTGTCAAAGCAGACTTTCTAAAAGCCATACCCAAACCATTGTTTGCCAGCCAGCCTTGCAGTGCCAAGAGCTCGGAGAGCAAAGGCCACAGGGGTTCTCCAAGCTTAGCTGGCCAGGCAGCTGCAACCCGCTGGAGTGGGCAGGGCAGAGGGCAAGCTTGGAGAATCAGGGAGAGAAGGGGCAGGGTCCTCTCCTGTCCCCAGTTTCTAAGAGGGTACCTGGAGACCCAAAGTTGGATAGTTCAAAATTGTTCCCTACTGAAACTCTTGAGAGGAAAATACCTTGAAGAAAGGCCGAGGAAAGTGGTGGGGGATGGCCGCCATGGGCAGAGGGAAGAGATGACTCCTCAGGCCACGTAGAAGTGAAAGTGTGCCCGACCTGGCCGGTGTGCAGTGCAGAGAGTAGCTGAGGAGCCAAGACCTGCATGGCACCTAGTACACAGGGGAACTCCAAGGGGAGGCTATGGAAGGCACCGAGCCTGGCACTGGCAGAAGGACAAGGGTCCTCCTCCCTGATCACTGGGGTGGACTGAGGTCCGCAGAGCGAGGTGGACCAGTTGAAAGATGCAGCACACCCAAAGGCTGGCACCTGGCATGGGCCTGGGGATAAGGAACCTGTCAAATGATGTGTCCTTGTATTGGCAAGGTGAAATATTCTGGCCTGGAGAAGAATTAAAGATTTGGAAATTAGTTAACTCCCAATGTCCATAAAGTGGTCATCTTTCTAAATCCAAGTTCCTGATTGACAAATGTGCTTGCAATACCCGTGTGCTGCTGGGCTTTGTATCCAAACTGCTATGCAGCCTGTACTACCAATTATTATTGTTGGTGAGGTTCACCGCCAACCTAGAGCTATGTTTATTTATTTATAGTATGTTTTACCCACCATGTGTCAGGTGTTAGGGAATGTACAGGGGACAGGGAGGGAAGGAAATAGCACAGCCCTGCCTTTGGGAGCTTCCGGTGTGGTCTGGGATGTCCAAACATGCTCTAAGATCTGCAGCTGCTCCTAAGTGGGTTGAAGGAATCAGGGTCATGGGAGCCCTCCACTCCCACAGCACAAGATGACATTATATCAAAGTGTCAGGGGTGCAGGAACAGCCGTACAGCTCTGTGCAAGAGCAAGCACCAAATGTCAAAGGTCCTATCCAGGGGCGGTCAGGTGGCCAGCCTGGCTGGAGGTGAGAGGCATGGCCACCAGCAGCAGCCTGAGCAGTTCCACGGGCCTGCCTTAACTCTCTGTGGATGTGGAGCATCAAGGGACAAATTCGGGATATGGAATATCCAGGAAGCTTTCCCAGACACAGCCTTTCCTGGCAAGGATCCAGGCAAGCGGCGGGAAGGTCTAACAGGGATGTCCAACTTTCTGACGCTGTGACATAACATGATGATCAGCAAAGGTCATGCTCAAGAACCACACAATCGTTATAAAACAAAATCATGTGTTTCATGTAAGTTCATGATCCTTATTGGGCCATGTTCACAGCTGTTCTGCGCTATGAGCTGAGGGGTGGACATACCTGGCAGACTGTACCCTTCCAGGGAACTCAGTGAGTTTCCTTTTTGATGATCATAGTTGATCTCTCAAATTTAGTACATCAGGAGAAGGACAACATGATATGACAACTCTGTGGGGAAACAAGGGGCCATCATAATTTGTCCCTTTTATGACTTGGGTCACAAAAGAGATGGAAAGAGCAGCCAGGTGCCAGGTGCCAGGCCTTGCATTTCCAGCCCTGCAACACTCACCTGACAGGGGACGGGGTGGGGCAGTGGCGGGGCAGGCTAGGGCGATTCTCTCTCTCTCTCTCTCTCTCTCTCTCTCTCTGTTTTTGTCTCACTCACTCACTCTCTCTCTCTCTCTCTCTCTCCCCTGCCCCAGATAAGGAATGAGAACAGTCACCCTCAGGAGATTGAAAAATAAGAAGCAAACAGCAGGTGGCAGGAGGGAGGTGCTTTATGGATGACCCACAGGATGCCGAATACAGTGATGTCACTGGAAGGTGAGGCATAAATGATGGAAAGAATTCTGCCATCATGACTCAAGTTTTACAAGGCCAGCCAGGGGTCCAGGGCTGTAGTCTACCCAGCATTCCTCCTGCTGATAGAGCACACCTAAGCTCAGCACCTCAGATCAGAGGCTAGGCAAGGATGCCTCTCAGAACACTTTAACATCCTCAGTTACAGCCAGGAGTCAGCCAGTGCGGCCAGGACTCTGTGAGAGTGAGTCTCTGATGGATCTCCCCTCTCTCCTGCCCTAATAGAGACAGTCTCAGGGAGAAATAGATGTCTACCGATCTGTGACAGGTACCCCCTCTTCAATCCTCTCGGTCTCTCCCAAGGCTAACAATCTAATTTAAACATCTCAGGGAAATGGCATGCGTACAGGGACTGGATCGGCTTTGTATTTTATTTTTTTACATTTGTAAATTGCTTGTCCTCCCCGTCACTCTCTGCAGCCTCCTGTCTGTGCATAGCACCTGACCTCTTCTCTCACAGCTCATCTCTGCCCTCAGCCAACTAATTTATTGATTGGCTCTTACCTAAAGCCAAATGAAGTTCTCCTTTATTGAGACCATTTCTCAAAGTCTGGAACTTGCAGACGACGGCGACTTCACCTCATGTTCTCTTTAATTAATGGAGAGCAGTTTGCAGCACCGGCTCCGCCAGCCCCCAGCCTGTGCACCTTGCATCTTAATTCCCTGGCTGTACACTTCGAGGCCTGGCCAGATGGCACAGCCACCAGGCTTGCTTCAATCAGTGCTTCACTCAGGAAGTGCAGCTTGGGTGAACACACCCCATCCCTGCCCTTGAGGAAGCGTCTGTAGGATGGGGGGGGGGGGGTCTCTGGTGCCTGCCTAGCATGTGCAAGGCCCTGAGTTCCCAACACCACAAAAAAAAAATGGGACATGGACTCTGGACTCTGAGTCACACAAATAAGAAATCAAGTCTCTCATCCAGAAATATTTTTGAAATATGTAACTGAGTAAAATTAGAGTTTGTAAATTCTTTCGCCAACCACCACAACTAGCTTCCTCTGCGTCAACAACCTTTATCAGCCTGGAAGTTATAAGGGAGAGTCCAGAAGCCCTTCAGGGAGGTGAGCCCCCTTGTTCAGTTCTAGACTGGCAAACTCTATCCTGAAACCCACAGCAGCACTCAGTGGTAGAGCACGGGCCTAGCAAGTGGAGGTCCCAAGTTAGAGCCACAGACCTGCAATCTCAATAGTAACCCAAAAGTAACCCAAACTCTTAACCTCCCCAAAGACATCAAACAAAAATACAGTCCTGAATGTGCTCCTCACATCCATTTGCTCTCTCATTGATGAAAAGGCGAAACCACACAAAAAACTTCCATTGTCTCTTATCTTTCTTTGTGCTTCCCCTGAAGAAGGGTGGCGCGTTCTCTGTAACCTGTTCCCGGTGCAGACTAAGATGGGACCCTTCCCTCTAAGTTATCTAAATAGCCTAACATATCATGAAAATTAACTTATGTACGATAAAACAAGGTAACCAGGGAAAAATCTTACTACCTCATCCTTACCACATTCAACTTTCACACTACTACCTGCCCTCCCCCTCCCTCCCCCTCTCTCCCCT
>NW_008348785.1:1723060-1730196 GCF_000622305.1 Nannospalax galili
CTCCCCTCCACCTCCACTTCAGGTAGCAATACACAGGTAACCTCTGCTTGGAGACCCTGCTATAAACATCATCTTGCTCATGGGCTGATAGATCTGTGATTCCCAAAAGTGGCTTCAAAGTCAAAGGAATACACCTAATTTTGAAAGATTGTTGCAGGCACGGTGGCACACCTGGAGCCCCAGGTAACCACGTTTTCATATGCTTAAGAACAATTTGTGGAGCTGGAGAGTTGGCTCAGTGATTAAGAGCACTGGCTGCTCTTGCAGAAGACCCAGGTTCAGTTCCCAGCACCCATATGGCAGCTAACAACCATCCGTAACTCCAGTTCCAGGGTATCCGATGCCCTCTTCTAACCTCTGCAGGCATTGCATGACACGGGTGCACTCACATACATGCAGGCAATATACTCACACACAAAATAATTTTTCGCCGGGCGTGGTGGCGCAGGCCTTTAATCCCAGCACTTGGGAGGCAGAGGCAGGCGGATCCCTGTGAGTTCAAAGCCAGCCTGGTCTACATAGTGAGTTCCAGGACAGCTGGGGCCATAGGGAGACCCTGTCTCAAAAAGACCAAAAAATAATAATAATTTTTCAAAAAAGAACAATTTGTGTTTTCTGAAAATTGTTCATAACTTTTGCTTGTTTTACTATTGAGTTTTTGAGGTTTGTCTTGTCTGCTTCTAGGAGCTCTTGAAAAGCTAAGAGTAGTTGTACTAGGAGTGAATAACGATTTAACCTGTCCAAGTTTCATCCTTGACTTTGCTTTGCATGTATCTGTCTTCTTTTTGTGTGACGTGCTTGTAACAAAAGATAAACGGCAGCAGTTGGTCTGGAATGGGGGCTGTCACATAATTCCCTTCAATGGTGTTTATTAGCATGAGAGGGTTTCAAGACCATGATTAGGCCTCAAGGTGAGAGGGAATCATAAACAACATAATATATAAAGAAATCTAAACACGGCGTGGCCTTACAGGAAAGGAGAGGCTTCTCTTAAAGCCTAGAGAGATGCTACGTTAAGAATGGGGGTGGGGTTCTATGATGGATGGGGAAGGGGACTGGCAGAGCCTCTTCAGAGAGCATCTTCAGGACACCTCTCCAGAGCAGTCCCCCTGGGGAGTCTCAGACCAACCCGCAGGACAAAGGAAAGATCTGACTTTTTATAACGTTTTAGGGGTGGCAGGAAGTTTCATTCATATTATTTAGCTCAGCATAGCATGCATGACAGGAAGTAGGGAGGAGCCATGTACCATCAACCAAGCTGTCAAGCCACAACATACACTGCTGCTCAACTCTGTCCCAGAGAGAGCTGCAGGGAGGTGTGGCTTGATTCAGGCTATGGACCGAAAGGTGCAGGCCCCATGAGTTGTTCTGCTATTCAGAGGGCTTTTATTTATTATTGTATAGTCAAATATGTCAGTGTTTTCTTTTATGGGTTTTTGCTTTTGTATTGTAGTTAGGAAGGCCTCTCCACTCAAGATTCAACAAGAATTCTCACTTTTCTTCCAGTGTATTTATGGTTTTCATTTTACGTGTAAATCTTTGGTTTGTTTAAAATTTAGTCTAAGGGCTGAAGAAATGTTTCCGAGCACTGACTGCTCTTGTAGAGGACCCAGGCTTGGTTCTCAGCCTCCACATGGCAGCTAACAACTGTCCATAACTCCAGTTCCAGAGTATCCCACCCCCTCTTCTGGCCTCCACAGGCATTGCATGACAATACTCTTGCATACACTCAGGCAAGACACTCATATACATAAGACAAAAATTATTAATTACTTAAATTTTAAAAAATATTTGGCCTGTGATACAATGTGACATTTAAATTATTTTTTCCAGTTGACTTCTCTTTCATCAGGCAACAGATGTTTTTGCTGAGTCATTACATAAAGAAAACAAGCCATTGATTGCTATGAGTGGTCTTACATCCCTCCCTAAGCATACATTTACTTAAGAGTCTGTTCTTTTTTATTAACATTCACTTTATTTTTAATTATGTGTATATGATCACATGACTGCAGATAACTGCAGAGTCCAGAAGAGGCATCAGAGTCCCTGGAGCTGAAGTTACAGGTAACCGTGTACTATCAGACGTGGGTGCTGGGAACAGAACTCAGGTCCCCCAGAAGAGCAGCATGTGTTCTCACTGGCTGAGCCATCTCTCCACTGCCAACCCTTCTTGATGCATCCTCTTTACCTCTTCCCTGCAGCTCTATGACATGCTCACCCACCGGCAGTCCCTCCTCCAATGTTTGCCCAGCCTGCTCCCCCAATCCCAGCCGGTTCATTTAGCCCCTTTAGTTAAACTTCTTTTGAAGTGTGACATCAATACAGAGAGAGCACATAGTCTGAACAGTTTCGTGAAGTTTGACAAAGAGAACATGCCCAGATTACCCACCCCAAGCTCAAGGTCTAGGACATCAGCATTCAGGCCCACAACCCCCACCTTCCTCTGCTTGTGGCATCCATCAGCACAGATAGTCGTTAAAGCTTATCTGACTCCATACACACTCTTCAGCATCTGGCTTCTTTCCCTCCTGTGCCTTAGATTCATCCATATTTCAGTCATTCTCCTTGCTGCATAGTATTCCATTGTAGGGAGGTAGTGTGGTACACACACATCTATTCTAGTAGCGTCGTTTAGATAATTTCTAGTTTAGGATGTTACAAGTACCACCTGTGTGAGCTCCTCTATTGTCTGCACACCTGGGAGGGGAGCTGCTGGGTCATAAGGCCGGGTCTATAGGTATCTCTGGTCTGTACTGCTGTGTAGTTCCCATTTTTGTACTCAATTTAACAAAAATAGCTAAATCCACTGATGTTTGCCATATGTTCAGACCCCTTACATTAACAGTGCTGCTCACTGCTCCCCACAAGCCTGTGATGCCTAGTACAGCTCCTGCTTTATTGCCATAGAAACCAAGGCACATGGCAACCTCTTGGTTAAGAAGTTTTACTGGCAAATCTAAGATATTGAAGCTGTCATATTTAGCAAAGTTGGCTATCTATTCAACAAATTGAATTTCCCTGGCCTTTTGTTTGTTTTTGTTTAAATTTATTTCAAGGGGCTGGAGAGATGACTCAGCGATTAAGAGCACTAGCTGTTCTTGCAGAGGACCCAGATTTGGTTCCTAGCATGGCAGCTAACAACTGCCTGTAACTCCAATTCCAGGGGATCCAACCTCTCTTCTGACCTCTGTGGGCATTGCACGACATGGGCACATTTACACACATGAAGGCAATATACTCACACGCACAGAAGAAAAATAATAAATAAAAAAATTTAAACCACTTGAACACAGTGGGTTTTATTTATGATACAAGAGAAGATTGTTGAGCATTGAGTACTATAACTGCTCCCATGCATGTTCTACTTAAGTTTATGCATACTTGGGCTATTATGGTGGACTTAAGAAAAATCAGATATGTAAGCCATCATTCATTTGCTCATTTACATGTTTCAACAACTGTTTCTGAGGAGAGCAAGGCTCAGAAACACAAGGCAGATAAAATATAAGTCCTCTGGACCTCACAAGCTAAGATCCTGCAGGTTTCTCCAAAGCCCAAGAAAAAACTGCAACACAGTCTGACAGGTCCTACCCAGACCCACACACTAAGCTCCTAAGACAAAGGAATGGGTCACAGTCAGGCTGTGTTTTGAAGGATATATACCAGTTCTCTAGATGGACAAAAAGGGAGCGAGTTCATCAAAAAGGCATAAGTACATGATCAGAAATGATCATTCAAATGTGGTTCAGGGTAATAAGAAAAGGGAGTTAGGAGGAGCAAGAGTTAGGTGTCTGTAAGTGCATCCATGTTGTGTAGTACCCTCAGAGTTCAGAAGAGGGCGTTGGATCCTTTGGAACTGGAGTTACAGATGGTTGTTAGCCACATATGGATGCTGGAAACTGAACCTGGGTCCTCTGCAAGAACAGCCAGTGCTCTTAACTCTGAAGCATCTCTCCAGCCCCTCAACATTTTTTAGAATTAATAAATGTGATTTCTGAAGCCTTTTCATGTTCAGGCCATCCAGGAACATTAACACATACATATGGACTCAATATCTTATATCAGAGATTGATAGGAAGATGCTAAAGTTCAAATTATAGGCTTTCACTCCAACCTCAAGTCCTAAGATACTTATGTAAAATTAAAAATGTCTTGACTACTAATGATTTGCTTCTTGCATGACAAGATACATTTATTTACTACCTCAGGTGTGAGTAGAGCAGCCTGGAGTTCACACGTCACTGGAGGAGAACAGACCATTCCCTAGGGACAACTAGGAGTTACTGAGAACTTTCCAGTACCCTTCTGAACTCTGAGGGCACTACACAACATGGATACACTTACATACAGACAATACATTCATACATATAAAAAATTAAAATAGGGCTGGAGAGATGTCTCAGCAGTTAAGAACATTGACTTTCTTGCAGAAGACCCGGGTTCGAATTCCAGCACCCACATGGCAGCTGACAACTGTCCGTAACTCCAGTTCCAGGGGATCCAACAGCCTCTTCAGTAAGATGTGCTTATTATAAAATGAGGTGAGAATTTTACCCATCTCTACTGAATGGCTGTTAGGAGGCTGGTAGAGTGCATACCATTTGCTTGCCGCAAAGTGTTCCTCCCTCGCAATTAATATTATATTGGATGTTTGTTTTTTTTTTTTAAACAGAGTTCCATTTCATAGCCTAAGTTGGCCTCAACTCCTGCCTCAATTTCCTGAGTGCTGGGATTACAGGACTATACTACCATATTTAGCTGCCATATAATAATAATAATAATAATAATAATAATAATAATAATAAAATTAAAATAACAGATAAAATATTTTTAAAACGTTGAGAAAGGGTACAAGGGTCATGCAAGATAATTGTAGATTTTTGTTTTGTTTTGTTTTGTTTTGTTTTGTGTTTGTTTTGGTGGCAGCCAGATGGCAATCTTGGGTGTCATTCCACAAGAGCCGTCCACCTTTTTTTTTTTTTTTTTTTTTTTTGAGACAGGGGTCTCTCAGTAGGGCTTGGAGCTTGCTGATCGGTCTAGGCTGGCTGGCCAAGGAGGTCCAGGGATCTGCCTGTCTCTGCTTCCCCAGCACCAAGGTTACAAGCTCATGCCACTGTGCCTGGCATTTTACCTGGGTTCTGTGGATCCAGCTCAGCTCTCATGACCAGTGGCCAGCCCTTCACTCATTGAGCTCCCCAGCTCCCCAGCTCCCCAGCCTCTCTCTTCCTTTTTGTAAATATCTATTTGCCAATTAGAAGAAAAAATAGCAATAATGGACAGAGTGAATGCATGATACAGCTGACAGTCTAAAGAGTCGTGTAATTCCACAGAAAACTGACAGGCTAGAGAGTGATTGGGACAGACTGGGGAGCTCTGCTCTGAATACCTACGCATGTTCCTGTCGGAAGCTTGCCGCTTATAAACTGTGAGATCCAACACGTATATTTACGGTTTGAGAATCAGCTCTCACTAAACAGCATACCGTTGGGGCTTTAGAAGGCATGCAGCAAAGGAGGAGCTCCAGCAGCCCACAGCGTCTCCCTTACTCCCCTCTGGGAAAAATAACAAGGAACAAATCTCTGCAGTGTTAGCAGTGACTCATATCTGGCATCCTGTCTTATCTCCCCTGGCAAAGCTTCAGATACGATTTCTCCTTCTCACATGAAATTTACCACATCACCCTGGCCCATCCATTAGGAAGAACTGTGTTAAACCATTTTGTGGCCCTGTCTGCACAGCCAACCCACCACAGTGTCTACGCAAACACAACCTTCCTGGCAGTCTTTCAGGCTGATGGGATTATTTGGCACTCTTAGGTGGGCCCCTTAACCGCTCTGCAGCTCCTGTCTGTGCACTGTCATACAAAACCAGTGCCATCTGTTCCTGCTACTGTGAAGGTTGTGATAATGGACCTAGAAGATGTATGCCAAGCAGCATCCTATGCTTGGGTATCACACAGAAGACAATATGATGATGATGATGATGATGATGATGATGATGGGGATGGGGATGGGGATGGGGATGGGGATGGGGATGTTTTAATCTCAGTGCAATGGGAAATCCATGAGCAAACACATCTGCTTGGGGCTAAATGAGAGGGTTCTCCTGCATAAGCCCTTTTAAAGCTCAACAGTATTGGTATTCACATACATACCAGCATTATTCACAACAGCCAAATGGTGGGAATAACCCAAGTTCTCACCAATGGATAAAATGATAAATGTGGTATATCCATAAAGTGGAATAGTAGTCAGCCTTTAAGAAGAAAGATATGATGACAAGTGCCTACAACATGGATGAGCCTTGAGTACCTTATGCTGTGACATAAGCCAGTCACAAGAGACAATAATGTGATTTCATTTGACTGTGGTTCATAGAAAAGTAAAATTCATAAAGACAGAAGGTAGAGTATTTTCAGGGTTGGTGTGAAGGTAGATCGAGAAGTTGTTATTTGATAGATTCAGAGAAGTTTTGTAAAATAGAAAGTTCTGGAGTTTAGTCGCATAATAATGAGAAGGCACTTAATGCTACTAAGCCATGTCCTTAAAAATGGTATACTTAAGATGACAGGGATGTGTCTTAGACCATAATTAAAATAAAAACAGTCAATGAGACCTGGGGATATGGCTCCATGGCTAAAGTGCTTAACTACACAAGCATGAAGACCAGAGTTCAGATTCCCAGAACCCACCCAACAGCCAGGCGGGCATAGCAGCTGCTTGTAAGCCCAGTACCTGGGACAGGGCAGAGACAAGGCATCTCCAGAGCAAGCTGACTGGGCAGACCAGCCAGAATTGGTGAGCTCCAGGTTCAGAGCGAGACCCCGCTTCAATAAATAAAGTGGAGAGTGACTGAGGAACACACCCAACATCAACTTCAAGCCTAAACACACACACACACACACACACACACACAATGTGCACACACACTTGCATCCACATGTGCACCCACACACATGCATATACACACAAACATACATCAAAAAATCAAATGACAGTATCAAAAATATAATAATCTTTCAGGGAAAGATGGCAGACGCAGCCTAACTGTGTATCCTTTATAAGTCAATGAAATGATACTGAGGGAGCCTGGCACTTTGTTGCACGCCTGTGATCATAGCACTCAACTCAGAA
>NW_008348785.1:1730756-1769221 GCF_000622305.1 Nannospalax galili
CATGTGTACGTGTTTCTGTGTAGGGGCATGTGTAAGTTGTGTGAAGGCCAGAGGATAAACTCGGGTGTTTTCCTCAATCACTCCCCTCCTAGCTTTTTTAAGAATATTTTACCTATTATTTTTATTTTATATGTGTGAGTGTATTGTTTGCATGTATGTAAGTGCACCCCTGTCATGCAATGCCCACGGAGGTCAGAAGAGGACGTTGAATCCCCTGGAACTGGAGTTATGGATGATTGTTAGCTTCCATGAGAGTGCTGGGGATCGAAGCCAGGTCCTCTGCAAGAGCAACCAGTGCTCTTAAACACTGAGCCATCTCTTCAGCCCCCTACCCCCTGCTTTTTGAGACATGGTCTCTCACTGAACCTGGAGCTTAACAATTTCACTAGACTGGCTAGCCAATGAACTGCAAGAATCCTCTTGTCTCCACAACCCCAGTGCTGGGGTTATAGGCACACATCGTCACACCCAGCTTTATAGAGATTTTTACAGGTTCATATTTACATGGCAGGCACTTTACTGACTAAGCCATCTCCCCAGCTTCAGGGTCTCTAGATAAATCTAAGAGTCTAGGGTGAACGAGAGCAGCTAGTGAGAGGGCCTGGCCTAGAACAGAGGCCTCCTCACTCTTGTACAAGGGGTAGCCCCAGCCACTGTCAGCTGAGTTTGGAGGGTATCTTACTTAGAGCTAGAAGTATTCCCTGGAATAGCATGTCTACATGAAATACCATAACAGCAAGAATAAAAGGCCCCAGTAGCTTCCAGGGCTACCTAAGAAGGACTAGCCTGGCTTCAGACATCATCAGCCACATGGCTATGTGAAGTCAGTACAGCAAGAGCTTCCCAACCTGCAGGTGTATAGTTTTGAACCTAATGCACGGATCAAAATCCTGCCTGGAAATGGCACTGAAAAGAAATAATTCGTTTAATTACATTGTCCATTTTTAGAAATACAGGACGGAGACAACTTATTTCTAATCTAACTTTTTAGAAAAATATTATTTTTCTTTACATTTTTATTACATTTATTTATTTATTTATTTATTTATTTTGTACCATGCCTGTGTGTGTGCTGTGTGCAAGTGAGCCACAGTGTGCATGTGGAAGTCAGAGGATAACTAAGACAGTTCTTGGGCTAGAGAGATGACTCAGTGGTTAAGAGCTCAGTGGCTGCTCTTACAAAGGACCTGGGTTCAGTTCCCAACACACACATGAAGACTAACAACCACCTGTAACTGCAGTTCCAGGGGATCCAATGTCCTCTTCTGGCCTCCATGGGCAATGCACACATGTGGTGCACTTACATACATACAAGCAAAAAACACTCGTGTGTGTGTGTGTGTGTGTGTGTGTATGTATGTATGTATGTAAATAAAACATTTTGAAAAAAGAAGTCAATTCTCTTTTCTACCATGTTGGTCTAGGGGATCTGACTCAGATCATCAGGCTTGGCCTCAAGCACCTTGACCCATCTCGTTGGCCCTTGAGAAAGAGTCTTGATATAATTTCATAGACAAAAAACGTGAGAAGGAACTCTTTAGGAAGTCCCAGAACAATGCCGCACAGCAAGGCTAGAACACGACCCGCCCAGACACGGCCTGGGTCAGTGGTCACCAACAAGAAGGTTCTTCAGAGGACACTGGAACAAATCCATGCAACAAATTCAGAAAAAGAGCTTTGAGCAAGGCATGGCAGTGCACAACTCTAATCCCAGCACCCCAGAGGCAGAGAGGAGCTCTGTGAGTTCCAGCCCAGCCAGGGCTATGTAGTGAAACCCGAGAGAGAGAGAGAGAGAGAGAGAGAGAGAGAGAGAGAGAGAGATTCCTTCTCTAATCAAGGAAAAAAAGATAGCCTATCAGAAACTCCAAGAAAACAAAACTACATTGGAAAACCCTGAAATAAATACAAAGCAAATTAAATCTCCTCCTTGAGAAGGCTTGGGGATCATGACATTGGAAACCAAGGGAAGGAACACACTCTTAGTTCACTAGGCATCAGGTAAGAGTCAGGTAGTTATGATAGTGTAAATGGATTCTATTGACTTAGATTATTTTATTAATCTATCATCAAAAAACAAAAAAATTGTTTATATATGTGCATATTTGTAACTCTTGGCACTGGAGTTGGCACCATTTAGAGAGAATGGGAAGGGTTGTTGGGTCAGTTTCCATGGGAGTGACTCTGAGCTGGAGCTTTGGGGGTAGTTTTAGTGGGAAGGGACCCCTCAGAATAACAGCTCTAAGAGTTGAAGACAGTTCAGAGCAAAAAAAAAGGGGATATAGTGACAACTAGGGCCTCAAAAGACCTGTGGGGTACTCTAGAGCTGAGGCAATCCCTCAGAAGCACCCCAGTTGAGACAAGGGCCAGACCTTTGAGCTCCTACCGTGACTAGTCATCAGGTGTTATGGGCCACCACTAAGAGTAGAAGCTTGAGCAAGACAGTGGTCTTTGGCCAGACTAATCCTGAGTGGACTACAGCTTTGAGCCACCATCACACAACTCGTCCTGCAGCTGAGGTAAAATGCCTTGGCCCTGAAAGGGGATCAGTCATCACCCTCTATATCCACTATATGCTGTCCCTTGAACTACTTAGGTACACTTGCTTCTTCAAGTACCTGGAATTGTGTCTACCACCTGCTGTTAGTAACCACGTTGGGTGGATGGGTGGATGAGTGGATGGATGGATGGATGGATGGATGGATGGATGGATGGATGGATGGGTGGGTAGATGGATGGATGATGGATGGAGGGATGAAGGGATGGGTGGTTGGATGGATGGATGAATGAGTGAATGGATGAGTGGATGGATGGATGGGTGGGTAGATGGATGGATGATGGATGGAGGGATGAAGGGATGAAGGGATGGGTGGTTGGATGGATGGATGGATGAGTGAATGGATGAGTGGATGGATGGATGAGTGGATGGGTGCATGGATGGACTAAAAACAGCAAAGGGAGAGGGTTGAAGGTATTCCCATGTGACCATGCACCCCAAAATTCTTCAGGTACATGAGGATGGAAAGCTGGGAGAGAGACTTTTCTTGGTTTTCCTGGCATAATGATACCCTCACAGGTTTAAGGAAGCGGGAATCTCCATACAGCTGATAAGCGGTGCATTTCATGAACTGGAGGAATAAAAAGGCACCTGTCCATGCCTTTCACTGGCTGGACCCAACTGGAGGGAATTGGAGGCAAGAGAGTCTACTGATTATCCTTATGAGTCACCAGGGTAGAGCAGGAACAAGATGGAGGAGACTAGATGAAGAGAGGACAGTCATCACATCGTTATGGTCTGTGTCAACGGCTGGACTATAAACCCCGAGAGCACAGAGCCGTAGGAACCTTTGTTCACGGACTTAACACAAACAAGTGTGTCTGGTGCAGAGTAGATGCACAGTAAACATTTGTCACATGAATGAATGACTTTTTGCCTGAGCCAGCTAACCAGCCAGTATTGTCTAAGGCAGGAACTAGCAAACATCAGCAGGTAGCCAAAGCCTACCCTCTGCCCACTTGGTCATAAATCATCAGTTGCTACTTTCACACAGAAACAGCAGTTGAATAAGTGCTTCGGAGTGTGCACAGCACACAGAGCTGAAAATATTTGCTCTTTGGTCCTTTCTAGAATAAGCTTGCCAAGCACTGTTGTAGAGAAACAGCCTAATCCTACATCTTTCCGGTTACTGGCCTAGGAGTAGCCAGTCAATCTCAAGATCTAAGTGGTCTACTGATGGAAGACAATTTCTGATCCTGGGATCTGTGCAGGGAATGACTTCTGCACCTGTACATCCCAAATGACCCTGAAATGATGTCTTTGGGTGCCAAAGGGAACTCCATACTGATTCAGCATCCTTAGGTATAAGCAGTGATATTCAGTCATGAAGTGTCACCTGAGCTGCTTACAGAGGTCACAGTCCATGGGTGACTTAACAAGGGAAGAGGGTAGAGATAACTGTAGCATGGTTCAACAGAAAAAAAAATAGCCCCCCTTTCAGAGCTCTTGAGGTCACTCAATAAGGAGGAGCAGTCCTGTTCTGTATGCCTCCTGCTCATTAGAACCCTCTCATTATAGAATCCTAAGTTTGGGGGCTGAGGGTTTAGGGATGTTCTGAAGTACTGGGAATTGAGCCCAGGGCCTCATACATGTTAGGCAGCAGTCTACACCACTGAGCTACTTTTCAGCCCTCTTCCTCCTTTTTATTTTGAGTCCAGGTCTGCTAAGTTGCCTAGACTAGGCTTGAATTTAGTCAAGCCTGAAAGTCACAATCCTCAGGCTGGTGTGATGGCACAGGCCTTTAATCCCAGCACTTTGGAGGCAGAGGCAGGTGGATCTCTATGAATTCAAGGCCAACCTGGTCTACATAGTAAGTTCCAGGCCATCTGGAGCTACAGGGAGACCCTGTCTCAAAAAGACAAAAAAAAAAAAAAAAAAAAAAAAAAAAAAAAAAAAAAAAAAAAAAAAAAGTCATGATCCTCCTGCCTCAGCCTCCTAAGAAGCTGGGATTATAGCCCTGTGGCACAAAGTCCTGATCATTCTAGGTTTGAGCTCTACCTTGACAACCCTTCCCTTTTAGAATTCCATTATGTATCTAATCTTTGAGGATGAGAAACATGGAGTGCATGTGGTTATATTTCCAAAAGCCCTCCCCACAGCTCGGTGAGGTGGGGCTCTACCCACAGTTCTAAGGCCCTGACATTCCGTGGGCAGTGACTGCTCCTAGACACTTCCCCACCCTGCTGGCCTCTGATCTGTCTCCCTGTTGATTTCCCTCTCAAGAAGGCATGAATAGTCACCATGTTCCCATTTCCCTCCTGCTCTAAACTCCAGCTCCATGTGACAGTCAACCTCACAAAACCCACCAGAACAACCCTAGACACACGTCAGGTTAAAACTATATACACCTGGAGACACATTCTTATAAGGTTGACTTTACAGACACCAACGGGAAGTCAGTGTACCTGGGATTATGTGACCAGAATGAGTAACTGTGTCGTGACTGAAACAAGGCTTTGTGGTGACATCACATTTTGTTCACACTTCCTAATGACTCTTCATTTGTGTGAATGGATCATCCCCAAGAGTTTCCATGATGTCCTGGTCAACTCATGGACCTGGGAAACCATGCATTCTGTACTATGTACATTGTGGTCTGGAAACCTACAATGAATATAAACATTTTATATGTTCACCTTATTACTTCTTCACATTGCCAAATACAGCAGAATACTATCGAGATTTTTAAAGATTGCATTATTATTTTAAATTATGTGTATATCTTTGTGTCTGTGTATGAATATGTGCACATGTGTGCAGTGTCTGAGGAGGCCAGAAGAGGGCATTGGGTCTTCTAGAGCTGGAGTTACAGGCGTTTGTAAGCTGATCCACATGAGTGCTGGGAACTGAACTCAGGACCTCTGGGAAAACAGTACATGCTCATAACTGCTGAGCCATCTCAGCATCCCAGTCCACTATATTATTACTATTTTAGGAGGCCAAAGTCAATAATGCAGATGATCATTCTACCTGCCTCTCAGCACATAGGTGTGAAACAAATGAACCGACTCAGGGAGACAACTGGGTAATTTTTGATGGCTTTACCATGACCTCTGCAAGTCTTGCTTCCATCCTATTGTTGATAACTTCTGAAGAATAAGGTAAATAAAAAGGTGTTTCTGGCGTTGTGGGGTTGTCTGATGTAGTAAGTGCTGAAAGGCAGTTGTGATGAAAACTTAAAAGTTACATATTATAGAGATATCTACTCACGTCTTCGAATAAAATAAGTAAACAAAATGGTATGACTTAGAGTTGATCCCCCTATAGAATTGGCAGCACGTAAGTGGGACTGGCAGTGGTAGACACCAGACAACAACCAAGTAAGAACAGCAGAACTGCAGTGACAGCCTCCTTCCAGGCAGTGCCAGTCAGGTGATCTGCCCATCCATGGGAAAGCAGATGGATTTCAAAAGCTGAGATGGCAGAAGTGTAATTGGAGGCATGACAGCCAATCCATGTGCAGGCGGCACTCATGACCGTAGGAAAGTCGGTGGCATTGCAAGTTCATCGTTCAATTCCCACACACCAGGCTCAGGTAAATAAGATTGCTCTACTCAAACACGTGTCTCCAAGAACACAATCAGTTGCCCAGATTCCATTTTATAAGTTACTAAAACTAAGACATTCCTGACGCCATCTTGGAAAAAAAATGAATTTAATAAAGGCCACATTGGAATGTAAGCAAAGATGCTTTCCTGAAGTTACCAACATGGGTGGCAGGTGGGGAGAGGGCACAAGAAATAAAATAAAGTAAAATAAAATAAAAATATAAGGAAAGCATGGGAAACTGTAATTACCAGCTAATGCTCTTCTTGCCAGGCGTGAAGGCATAAGTTTGAATATTCTTTTCTCAAGCATTTTTTAATGCTGATATGATGGCCCTGAAGACAAATGTTCCTCACTTGTTCAGAATGTGAGATGGTCATTGCCAGTTTAGAAACAATGCAGTGATAGTTTTCTGGTTTGGCATTGTTAGTTTTTAGTTCTGAATTTATGACTCACCAACAGGATCTGAAGGGAAGTCTGGTTTAAAAACAAGCTCTTGCAAGGCCAGCTCAGTGGTCTCTGTGTGTGCGCGCACGCGCGCGTGTGTGTGTGTGTGTGTGTGTGTGTGTGTGTGTGTGCACGCAGGTGTGCATGCACACATATACACATGCATATGAAGGCCAGAGGACAATCTTGGATGTGATTCTCTTCAAGAGGTGTCCACCTTGTTTTTTGACAGGGTTTCTCAATGGCTTGAAACTGACCAAGTAGACCAGGCTGACTGGCTAGTGTGCCTTAGGGATCTGCCTGTTTTCACCTCCCCAGCTCTGGGACATACCACCATGCCCCACTTTTTTTTTTTTAATGTGTATGAGTGTTATGCCTGCATGTAAGTAAGTGCACCTGTGTCATGCAATGCCTGCAGAGGTCAGAAGAGGTTGTTGGATCCCTTGGAACTGGAATTACGGACAGTTGTTAGCTGCCACGTGGGTGCTGGGATTCGAACCCAGGTCTTCTGCAAGAACAGTGTTCTTAACCGCTGAGCCATCTCTCCAGGCCCCAGGCCCCACTTTTTCGCATGGGTTCTTGAATCAAATTCAGGTCCTTGTGCTTACAAAGCATATACTTTTCTGAAATGTTTCCCCTCCCCCTCAATGGTCTTCTTATGTTCGTATGGAAAAATAAGAGGATTGAAAAGCAGCATGTCTGTTTTGGGTCACATCTTTCTGAAAACAAAGCAGAGCTCCTCCTCAGCGTTCTAGTTTGTAGGGCCATTTTGTGCAATAATATCTAAATCTGGCTGACTTGCGAGTATGAGGCCAGATCCAACCACTTGGAGGAGGTATCTGGGAATAGTGGTATTGATGGAAGTTAAGCGATCAGACGTGGGGGGAGAGCTGGGAGGAGGGGCACCAAAAGTTTGCTGACTGACCTTTAAGGGTATCAAAAGAGGCCTTGGGTGGAGAGGGTCTAGCTTTCTCTGGCCAAGCTTCTCTGCAACAAAACAATAGGATCACTGCCTTCGCCAACCAATGAGGGGCTTATGAAGGTGTTTGTCAGGTAACCTGCCTGAGGAACTGCTCATCTGCGTTCAGGTTTGCTATTGAATCAGGACTACAGAGAATTAAGGGCGACCATCTTAGAAGCACATCCCCTGCCAGCACCGTTCTGTGCAGCCCCCTGGCACTGCTGCTCTCTGTGTCCAGATGGATACTTTGACCTTGGTCATGGTTGCCCAGAACCTCTTTTGTCCATGCTGGCCTGGCCTTAGCTGGAACACCTTACAAGACCAGGAGGGGGTGGCCATCTGCCGTGGGAGGGGTTGGCTGTGGGTCCCCTCAGGAGACAGGTGGTCAGCAGCAGGGAGACCCACCAGGCTGAAATAATCTGAGGCTAGGCTGGCTGGTGACTAAATCTCACAGCAAGGTTGCGGCAGGTGCGCAGGGTAGAGAGGCTGCAACCAGGAACTGGGTCACCCTCAGTGTGGCATGAGTAAAGGTTTTAGACCACAAGCTTGGCAGCACCAGGAAAGACGGCTCCCCCACAAGGGGCAGAGAGAAGACCAGGGACTGCAGGGAGAAGAAGGGGGCCTATGGGAAGATCTATACATATGGACCACTGCACTCAAAGTCTCTAAGCAGTGGGTGCCCACCTCAGAGGCTTCTGCTGGAAGGTAACTGTGGGGGATCTAATGCAGTGAGTCCTGGGGTGGAGGACATTACAAATAGGGGAAGGGGCATGTTTCCATCTCTGGTGCTAGGGTGCCCCATATCACTAAAACCTTTTTACATCACAGAGGACTCCAGGAGACTGCTCTTGACATGGAAAACACAGCGGGCAGGACAGCCCCAGCTGTTGGACACACTCTGTACGCGTATGCGTGTATTGCCTTGCATGCATGTAAGTGCACTTGTCGTTCAGTGCCCGTGAAGGTCAGAAGAGGGCATCAAATTTCCTTGGAACTGGAGTTACAGATGGTCGCAAGCTACCACGTGGGTGCTGGGAACTGAACCAAGTCCTCTACAAGAGCAGCCTGTGCTCTTAACCAGTGAGCCATCTCTCCAGTCCTAGACACACTCTTAATTTTGGTGAAGCCCCTGAGCTCTGCAAGTCAGATCTGCTCCCCTATGAAGTGAAAAATAAGAGCGACAGACAGCTGTCTCTAGGCCCCCGGGGAGGAGGGGAAGACCTGGAGCCTGACCCTGGCTCTCCAGCTGGCATGTGCTGAGATCCTCAGGAGACTGCCTTCCTTGCCTGGGCATCCTCTGTCTGATAAAGTCTCTACCGATGATTCATTTAAGCTGCCAGTGAAGTGAAGCAAAGGTCTAGAAGAATGAGAGGAGGCTGCAGAGATGGCTCCGTCATTAAAGCGTTTCCCACTCAATCATGAGGACCTGAGTTCCATACCCAGAAGCCATGAGAACAGACCAGTGTGGTGGTACGCATCTGTAATCCCAGGACAGGGAGGCAGAGACAGGATGGGGCCTGCTGGTCAGTCAACCTAGCCTAATGTGAGCCTCAGGTCCCAGTGAGAAGCCTTGTCTCAAAAACTCAAAGACAGCTCCTGAAGAACAATACAGGAGTTTGACCTCTGACTGAGAGAGAGAGAGAGAGAGAGAGAGAGAGAGAGAGAGAGAGAGAGAAATGGGAAAGAGAAAGAGAGAGAAATGGGAGAGAGAGAAATGGGAGAGAGAGAAATGGGAGAGAGAAATGAGAGAGAGAGATAAGTGGGAAAGAGAGAGAGAGAGATGGGAGAGACAGGGAAAGCAAGTCTCTATTTTCCAGTTTCCTATCCTCCTCAGATGCCTTTAGTCTAAAACTTCTCTGATTCCTTATACACTGGGAAAATGCAGCCAAATTTGTAACTTTTCAGACATCATCCTGCCCTTGCTGACTCTATGCACCAGGTATAAGAAGATGTAGGTGTCATGGATCACTTCAACTAGCGTGCTTGGGCAAATCATTACCCTTCAGCTTCTGTCTCCACATCACAAAACAGAAATGCATGAAACCAAACAGTTCCCTTTTGGCCCTGGGCCACCAATACCATCTCCAGAGTCCCAACATCCCTCTTGGCCCTGGGAATTCCTGCCCTCACGGAGACACAGTGAAGAGCAGTGGCCCTTGACTATGGACCACATCACAACCACCTGAGAGGCTTTACTGAGAGGACAGTGCAGCTAATGCACACAGAAGCCCCATCCAGTGCCTGAGACAGACCTGGGTCAAGAGGCTAAGAGGAAGAAGAAACAAGTCAGCGGTATGGGGTCAGGGTAGGGGCAGATTTAGCAAACAGCTAAGAAATTGTTGAAGGAAGAAGGGCAAAGTGTAAAACTTTCTTACAAGACTTTTCTTTGCAAAAAATATTACATGAATATTTCATCCTTTTACTAACTTAACATCAACTTATTGACCACCTAGTACTGTGCACCAGAGGTTAAGAATCTTGAAGTTAAACAACTCCTCACAGATGGAATCTTCTAAAATCTAGACCATAATTTTATCCAGATGAAAAAAGAAGGCCCAGGTCTTGACTGGGCCACAAGCCCACAACCAGGCTTTTGACAGAGTAGGATCTGGCCTGAACCTCTCCTCCCTGACGGCCTGGCTGCCCAGTGGGTGCAAAGACATGTCGTTTCATCTTCCAATGTTCTCCTGCCGACTTCAAGGGGGAAACCCTGTCCCTCTTCCTCACGATGACCAGAGGGTCTGATCACAAAGAGCACTGGGGCCATGTTTCCCACAGAAGCAAGCTGCTGAGTCATGCTCCCCTTCACTGGGAGCCTAGGGCCTCCCTTGGCCATGGCAGATCCCAAGAGCACTCATCTATTTACCTGCCTGGCCTCTGAGGGCCCAGTGTGCAATCCTGCTGAGCACAGAGAACCTGGAAGGGATCTACCATGACAAGCCACGAGAGCTACAAGCAACAACAGGCCACGAGTCCAGTTTACACCCAACCTCAGTTTGACATTCACCGTAAGAATGGGTGGGTGAACATGAAAATTAAGTATAATGCATGCATCCATATTTTCATTATGAGTGGTGTTTATTAGTTATATATTTCCATCAGGCCTGAAATCACAGAGCTTGGCACACAGAGATTCATTCCTAGAGGTACCTGACACCCTTGATGGGCTATAAAAGCCTATAGGATTATTCTTTCCCTTTCCTCCTGGCCCCAGCAGGTGCCCACACTGAGGAAGTGCCTGCTCCCCATCTCCCTGGCCAGCTGGAACCAGTTGTCCCTTCTCCTAGATTCTCCCCAACTTCACTGCTCCCCACCCTCCCACCCTCGCTGAGAAATCCAGAGACAAAGCCTCAGCCTTTGCATCGCCTTCATTAGAAGTTCAGACAGGAATTCACCCCCACCCTCTACATGGAGAAAGGAGGTTCTCTCAGAAAGGAAGGTCCGCGTTTAACCTAAAATTGGAGACCATTCGTTCCACTGAAAAACACCTAGTCATACTTTCTGCAGACAACCATGTGCTAACTATACAGAATTAGATTAAAACAGGTCCAGCTTGACTGTCCACCTGGTCTGCTTTCTGAGACCCAGAGTGCCTCACAGCCAGGTCATGGGAGGAGCTTTGAACACAGTTATACATACAAGTGTATCAGCAACTCAGCTGAGCTGACCCCATGTTGACGTCAAACAAGTCTAGCTTTAGAGAGCTTCTTCAGATTGGGGCGATGGAGCAAGTCTCTTCAAGAATTTAATTAAAAGACAGTGGAGCAGGACTGGGGGGTGATAGCCTTCCTTAACCAGCCATTAACTGGAAAAACATCACTGGCCTGCCTACCAACCAAATCCGAATGGTTTTATAGGTAGGAGGTAGAGAGACCTATGTAAACAATCTTCATATTTGATTCTACCAAAAGGGCCGTGAGAGGGAAACAAAGAGCTCTCAGAAGCAAAGGCTCAGCATGGACAGGACACTGGCAAGGCCATGGCTGTCCTCTCTACCCTGTCCCTGTCACTGTTCATCCTTCGGTGCTTTGCCCTAACACGACCCCCCATAGACTGCTAAGTCAGCACTGAATGACAAGGGCCAGGCACTGTAGCAGGTACGGGAAGTAGGACGGCAAGAAGGCAGCGCCCCTTCTCTGAGTTGAGGTGTGTCCTAATGGAGAAACACCAGAACAAACTGACTTCACATTGAGGTGAGTTCTCTAAAGGAAAAGAGGGTACAGAGGAGAAGAGAGCAGGTTGGGACAGAGGGGTGAGGAACAACCAGCAGGTCAGGAAAGGCCAAACCCAAAGGCCCCTTAAGCCAAGCCCTGGATGCTGAAGAGGGCACTGTAGGAGGCCCAGGACAGGGAGCGGGCCGGGTAGAGTAATGCTTTATCTTCTAGAGAAGAGGTTTTATGAAAGGATCACATATGTTATTTGACTTACCACTAACTCTGAAAAGTTAGGTAAAACAAAACCCTACACGATCAATTTGAAAACACATTACACACACGGAACACCAAGCAGTAACAGCACTGGGACTAGAATGTATTTGGTATTGACTAACTTTATTGAAGGCTTGAATGATGGAACAGAAATTGTTCCCTTGGTGTTCTGAAGAGTAACAAATCTGCAGCCTTGCTCTGTCCCCGAACCCTGACCTCTTGGAAATGTCTGTTCCCTATGTGTCAGCACCATGGAGACAAGAATAGTGAGGTGACATCTCAGCAGCATCTCTCCTCACTTTCTTAGGATCCCCTCCTCACGAAGCTCTTATCCACTGGCTATACAGCTTCCACCTCCATCTCTCCCTGTCTCCCAGGTACATCCAGCGTTGATAATCGGCCCCTGTTGCTTGTCCTCTCTCCACTGCAGACTTTCCCAATATACTGAGTGCCTACATTACCTGTTCTACATTCCATCCAGTCCCTACCTCATGACTGCTTTCCTGTCCTAGCCCAGTTGACCTCTATCTGCCTTTGACAACTCTGGAGACTAAGATTTTTAAAATATTTTATTTATTATTTTTATTTTATGTGTATGACTGTATTGCCTGAATGTATGTAAGTGCACCCATGTGTGCAATGCCCGCAGAATTCAGAAGCTGCTGTATTCCCCTAGAACTGGAGTTCTGGACAATCGTTGGCCACGTGTGGGTGTGGGGAATCAAACCCGGGTCCACTGCAAGAGCAGTCACTGCTGTTAATTGCCGAGTCATCTCTCTAGCCTCCAGACCTATATTTTTCAATTTTATTTATTATTTGTGTTTTATGTATATGAATGTCTTGCCTACATGTATGTAAGTGCACTCGTATCATCCAATGCCTGTGGAGGTCAGAAGAGGGCATCAGATCCCCTGGAACTGGAGTTATAGATGGTTGTTAGCTGTCACGTGGGTGGGTACTGGAATGGAATCTGGGTCCTCTGCAAGAGCAGTCGGTGCTCTTAACCACTGAGCCCTCTCTTCAGCCCCAACCTAGATTTTTTTTTAATCCTTCTGGTTTCTGAATATAGGATGGACTTCAGGGAAGAAAAGGGGTGGAAAGTAGGGGATGAGAGTGGAGACAGTTTCAAGATCCAAACCAAGAGGACGGCTGAGTCAAGGGCAGAGCAGTTAGGATACAAGATGTAGAGATGTGGCCTGGATTTTGAATGTGTGCTGGGTCCATGAACAGGAATTACTAACACAGGAGATGAAAGCTATGAAAAGTCAGCAAATGTTTCACCTTTGCACAAGTAGAGGCACTATTTCTGACACGCTCAAGACAGGAACCAACTGGTCTGTCAAAGTGGTGAAGCATACTGTCCTTAGCAAGATTTTCCAGATAGATGGGCTTTCTAAACTGGTAAATCTCTCTGTAAGAAATGTGCTATGTAAGGGCTGGAGAGATGGCTCAGCGGTTAAGAAGAACATTGGTTGTTCTTGCAGAAGACCTGGGTTCGAATCCCAGCACCTACATGGCAGCTAACAACTGACTGTAACTCCAGTTCCAGGGGATCCAACAGTCTCTTCCGTCTTCTGCGGTCATTGCATGACATGGGTGCACTTACCTACATGCAGGCAATACACACATACACATAAAATAAAAATAATAAAATATTTTAAAAATTAAAAATTTAAAAAATTTAAAAAAAGAAATGTGCTATATAAAACAGGCTTTGTCAGAATCCAGTTAGCCAGAAAGGAAAGTTAGAGTTCAAAACCCTTCATGAAGATAGTCACAAAAAGCCTAAACAAAATATGCAAATCAAATCCAGTGATAGACACAAAGGATAGAGCACCATTATGAAGTGGAGTTTATTTTAAGAATGCAAAGTTGGTTTAACATTCTAAATTCAATCAGGGTAATGTACTGCATTATCAAATTATATAATCAGCTCAATGGATGCAGAAAAGGCATTTAATAAAATTCAATACCCATTCACAAAAATAGGCATAGCAGAGATATTCTTCAAATGAGTATCAGCCCAAAAGAAGTCTGTAAATAATATCCATTTTGTTTTTATTTTCTCTATTGAGCTTTTTCTGTGCTTTATTGCCACAGCCCTAGACCTCTAATGCAATGCTGAATTAAAAAATCCTGGGCAATCTCATCTCATTTCTAATCTTACTGGGAAGGAGCTCAGTATTTCCCCATTAAATTATGTTGGCTTTTCAGTCAAGCAGAGACCACATAGAAGAATTTGTAGTCTTCTTGGTTTGTGTAAGGGCACTCTGGATGTTGTGCATGATCACGTTGTCCAAGGATGAGTTCTCGGAACATATCCCTATGTTAAATATGCACGACTGTACATCATGACTAAATGATGAAAATGAAGACTGATGTGATCAAGTGCTGGTAAAGATGTGGAGCAACTGGACCTCTTGTCTGTTACTGGTGGGGACTTGGCGGTACCAACCATGCCTGGACATGTCTACACTCTAGGGCTCGGCAGACTCATCCGCCTCAGAGAACAGCATGCAGTCTCTTTGTTATAATGTACACAAATGTCTATGGCAATATTTTAATAGCCCAAACTGGAAGCAACTTTAAAGGTTATTTTCTTTTCATTTTATTTTTATTTTATGTGTATGAGTGTTTTGCCTGCATGTGCGTAAGTGCATCTATGTTGTGCA
The DNA here is from genome assembly GCF_000622305.1 of Nannospalax galili. NCBI lineage: Eukaryota > Metazoa > Chordata > Mammalia > Rodentia > Spalacidae > Nannospalax > Nannospalax galili. Next base: position 1,745,364 of record NW_008348785.1, read on the forward strand.
GTGCCTGTAGAGGTTAGAAGAAGATATCAGATCCAATAGAACTAAAGGTAGAAAGGTTGTTAGCTACCATATAGGTGCTGGGAACTGAACCCATGTCCTCTACAAGAGCAGTCAGTGCTCTTAACCACTGAGCAAAGTTGCCCTCTGGCCTCACAAGTGCATGCACATACCCACACACACATTTGCACCCCCATGAACATATACCCACACATAAATAAATAAGAATATTAATCCTTTGGCAAAATAAAAATAGCTAGTCTATCTGGTCAAAGAATAACCAGAGAACAAAAGTTTTTACGAAGCAAAAAGTGTTATTATTGAAAATAGACTGGCAAATTGCCTGAATGATTAATATGACTGGAAACTGAACCGATACTGTAGAACAGAGATCAACGTATGTCATTAGCCCCGAGTCAGGGAGTTCACAGTCACATTTTAAGCCCCACAGTCTGTTTCAGCTGCTATTGTAGCAACCATGGGCAATACGTAAATGCACAGGAATGGCTGAGCTTTGATAAAACTTTACTTAGGAACACTGAAATCTGTACTTCATAGAATGCTTATCTGCCATGAAATATTGTTCATTTTATCAATCTCTTATTCAAGCAGTTTAAAAATATATATAATCCACTCTTGGCTCAAGGGCCACACGAAAATGGGCATGAGCAAGGTTGGCTTCATGGCTACAGTTCATCTGCCCCAAGTCTAGAAGGTCTAACCCAGGGAACCTGCATCATGCCTAACAGAGAGACAGACTCGGAAGGGATTAAGGATGAATGTGATAGATGAGGGGCATAAAGGAACCGGTCCTCTGGAATTCCAGGAGCAGAAAAGCAGTAGAGGGGCAGGTCAGGGATGAAGATTCAGACTCAGGGCCCACTGAGCTCCTGGGGGTGAATGAACACAAGACCACACCTAGATATTTCTGCTGACATATTTTTAGGGTTTGGTTGCTGAGGTGTTGAGTTTCTTAATTCACTCTTTTTTAAATTTTTATTTGTTTTTATTTTATGTGTATGAGTGTTTTGCCTACATGAATGTGAGTGCACCTGTGTCATGCAATGCCCACAGAGACCAGAAGAGGGTGTCAGATTCCCTGGAACTGGAATTACAGATGGTTGTTAGCCACTGTGTGGGTGCTGGGAATAGAACCCAAATCCTCTGGAAGAGAGGACAGTGCTCTTAACCACTGAGCCACCTCTCCAGCCCTTTTAATTGATTCTTTGAAAATGTCATACAGTGTATTTTGATGACATTCAAATGCCCTTCACAACTCCACCTCTACCCTCCAGCTTCACATCCTCCATTATTAGTTTTCTTTTTATTAAGGTCAGTCAAGTCTAATCTATATTCCCCCAGTGAGCTTGGATATAAGTCTATCCCCTGATCAACCTCAACCTACAAAGCATCACACACTTAAAGAAAACTGACTCTCCCCCTCCCAGCAGCTATCAATCGCCAACAGATCCTCAGCTAGGGCTCAGCTTCCTGCCTTCATCCATACTGGGTTTTGTCTGCCTTTGGCCTGCACGGGTCTTGTGCATGTTGTCACAAGTTCTGTGAGTTCACATGTGCAACTGCCCTGTGGTGTCCAGACAATACAGGTTCCTTCTATTCATCCACCACCTCTGGCTCTTACAACCTTTCCACTCCTTCCTCCACAATAATCCCTGAGCCTTGGGAGGAGAGGGTGTGGTGGTCTGGGTGTCCCATCTAGGGCTGAACACTTCAGTCTCTTATTCACTACACATTGACCAGCCATGGGCCTCCTTGTTATCGCCATCTACTGCAAGAAGCTTCTCTGGTGAGAGATGAAAGGTGTACTAATCTATGGGTGTAGCAGTAAGTCATTGGAAGTCAGTTTAATATTATGTCTATTTAGCAAACTAACAGTAGTAGGTGCTCCTTATAGCCTGTGACCTCTAGCCTTAGGTTCTTGACCCTGATAACAGTGCCAGGTATGGGCTGCATCTTGCGAAGTGGGCCTTAAATCCAATCAGAAGGTGGTTAACATGGTTAACATCCATGTCACTATTGCATCAACCTTCTGTAACTCTGAACTCTGTGAGCTACAGTAATGACTGGCCTGGCAACATATGCCCTCTGCTGACAGTTTAAAGCACCAAAGATAAAGAAGAAATTCCTAACTGCTCTCAGGAGAACAAAGCTTGTACCTGGGTAGGCTTGAGAGTCAAACTCAACTCAGATGTCTCCTCAGACACACAAATATTAGAAGACATGCACCTCAGGTTCTACAGAAAAGTGCTTTGATTCGATGACACTAGGCATAGTCAAACCACAGGAGGGATGAGGAAGCACAGCTATGCCCAGGAACGGTCTTAGAAAGCTTCCCTCAGACCAAGATGGGTGGTTTCCTACATGTACTACAGCGTTAAAGACATGTAAGACCCCAGACGGGGTTGGAGAGATGGCTCAGAAGTTAAGAGCACCTCTTGCAGAGGACCCAGATTTGATCCTAGCATTCACAAAGCAGCTAACAACTGTCCATAACTCTTATTTCCAGGGGATCCGACACCCTCTTCTGACCTCCATGGGCACTGCACGACATGGGTGCACTTATGCATATGCAGGCAATACACTCATACACATAAAATAAAAATAATAAATTTTAAAAAGACACCGGACAGGACTTGTTGCTAATTCTACAACCATTTCTACCCACTCATTTTACTGTAAAACTAATTTCTTCAATACAAGATAATAGTGAGTTTCAGCCAGGCAGCTCAGAAGGTTAAATATTAATTAGTCTAAGCCATTCACCCATTCTTTTTGCCAGTGAAGAGTAGGCATAGGATGAAATTTCACTGATGAGATATTAAGGAAAACTTCTAGAAGGTGCCTGAGCAAGATCTTTCTTAAATGATAAAAGGAAATATGTGAGAAAAAAACTTCTGTCCTGTACACATTCACGTCATTGCAACATCCCAGGATGCTGGGAGCTGGCTATACAGCATCAGGAAACAGCTCGAGTACAGCTGGCAACGTGGAGGCCTGACGGAGTGGAAAACCAGAGCACCTGGGTCTCCGATAACATCTGAGCTGCTTCATCAACCACTTGTGAACCAAGTCTGCCTCTGGAATTTCTGCTACAGGAGGTAACTTTTCTTTTGTTTAAATTCCTTCTGGTTGGATTCTCTGTTGTTTCCAATCAAGAGCATCCAATCAATGTGATGAAATAAGACTGAACATCTTTGCCATCTGTGTATCTGTAAGACTATACCTCTGTGACCTAAATCAGGCCCAAGAAGGGCCGCAAAAGGGATGATGAGGTCCTGGGAAGGTGGATCAGGGAGTAAGGGCACTTGCTCTGCAAGCATGAGGACCTGAGTTCAAATCTCCAGCAAGCTTGGGTGTGATGGCTGGTGCCTCTAATCTCAGAATTGGGGGGCAGATACAAGAAGATCTTGAGAGCTCACTGGCCAGCCAGTCTAGCCAAAACCAGTTCAATGAGAGATCTGTCTCAAAACAATAAGGCAGAGAGCAATAGAGGAAAACACCTGATATCCTGCTCCAGCCTCTACATGTTGACACGTATGTGGGGGGGGGCGGGGAGAGAGAGAGAGAGAGAGAGGAGAGAGGCACTGGGCTTCGGAGGATGATGGGCTATAAACATTGGGCCTCTTTCAGTTAGAAAGACCAAATATTCATATAAGTACAGTTAAAATCAGTTAAAGAGAATCACCAATAAGATCAAGGTAGACTTGACTGCTAGACGCTGAGATGCTGGAACAGCAGAAACGGAGCCGGCCAGGGGATGAAGGCTGTGCACTGATGCTGCTAGCCGTGCAGAGCTTAGATGCATTCCCTGTTGGGAACGCTGAGACCTCTCGGGACTCCTCTCCACCCCTAAGGCTCCCAAGAACAAACAGAAGAGCCACTGCACTCTCTCCTTAGGCACCTGACTGGTGTTTTTACCACACTCCTATCTCAGAGGAGCAACTCCTCAGGATCTGCACAGCTGGACTGAGATGGGCAGGTGCCCGCCCACGGCCACTGGAATCCTGAGTGCTTTCCATCAGATGCCTGTATAGACACGGATTCAACGCTACCTCACTGACAGTCTTGTCTCACTGAGCCATCAGACAGATTCTCTCAGTCAGGTGAACTGGGATTTTCTTTTCAATGATGTCCCTTGAGGACATAGCAAAATCTTTAAGGAAGAGGCATGATGCCCTAAGAGAGAGAAGCACATGAGCCCAGGTGAACACGCGGTGCTTATCTGCCAAGGACCCAGAGGCACGTTAGAACCACTTGGACATTTTGATTCAATTAGTGTAGATTGGGGCCTGGGAAAGGCTTTTATTAAGCACTCTCCAGGAGATACTGGGGTATGTCAGGAGAGAAGACACCTTTGCTAGGAAAAAAGTCGCCTGAGTCACATGTGCAGGAAGGGCTGTGCTGGGTGTGTTGCTCAGAGGACTGGGTCTTTTTAAATTCCTGGGCCGATGTGCATGTCAGATCCTGTGTCTGTCCTTTTGTGAGTTCCAGGTTCTCAACAAGTAGGATGTGGTCATCTTTGCACTCTCTTCTCGCCATCTCTAGTTTATTTCTAGTTTATTTCGCTGCCATTGATACTTTCTTTGGATCTGGAAATAACTCCCAATAATCAGGCACAGCTGTGAGACATAGCTGTCTATCTTCGATTTAGGAACAAGCTGTTTCCCAAGACTGGGCCACTGAGTCAGTCATTTATTATATGTCAAGGGTCAGTTACTGAAGGGTCTACTCTTCTCATTCGGGGTTGGGTTTTGTCTGCCTTGTTTTTTTTCCTACTACTCATAACTTGACCGTGTGGCGGGTCTCCCTCACTTTCCCTGCCCTTCACTTCTCGTCCAGGTCACACAGGTCATGCTGAAGTTGGCTTGGATCTGTTCACAGAGGCACATGTATGCATTTTTTCCCAGCTCTGCACTCAATGACACAACACTGGCCAAGGCACACCATATTTACACACCTGGAAATCAGAGTGAGGGCTTTATTTCCCCTAACCTAAGGAGCCCATTATTATAAACTTAGGGGCTAGGGTGCTGTCTCAGTGGGTAAAGTGCTTGCTGTGCAAGAGTAAGAGCCTAAATTCATATCTCCAGAACCTATGTAAAGCCAGGTGCGTGTGGTAGCACACGTCTGCAATCCCAGGGCTCCTACAGCAAGATGGGAGCAAAGACCAGAATTACCAGAAGCGTGTGAGCCAGCTAGCCTGGTGTATCAACAGCAAACAAGAGACCCTGTCTCAACAAAGGCAGAATGCAGCAGAGGGTACCCAAAGTTGTCCTCAGACCTCCACATACACACCATGAAATGCATGCACCTGCGTGCGCACACACACACACACGCACACACACACACACACACACGCACACACACACACACACACACGCACACACACACACACACACACGCACACACACACACACACACACGCACACACACACACACACACACACACACACACACGTACACACACACACCACTTACCAGCATGCCACTGGGTTCCCATCTTCGTGTTTCGATGGAGGAAGAGGATGCTCACTCTTCATGGTGGAGGACGATGTTCTCTCCTCTCTTGTCACACCTTCTGAATTATAGTCAACAACGTGCAAATCAGTGACAAGAGGAAACGAGCAAGAGGGAGACTGTCAGCCAGAGCTAGGCATGGGGATGTCTCTAGAGCCATATCAGAATTCCTCAGCCTCGCCTTTTAGCCCCACCACACAGCAGCAAGCAGCTCTGGGAGAATGTCCACTGACCCCCAGCAATCAAGACCTGATCGAGTCTTGCCCTGTTTCACGCTTCTCTTGATGCTGAGGCCTGGGTTGCTGTGGGACCCAGTTTGGCTCCCACACGTGTACAACTCAAAAGTGAGGGAGGTTAATGTTGCAAGGAACAAACTTTGGACTAGACAAGAGGCCTTGACCCTTCAGAGGCAGGACTGTAAAGCCAGGCAACCCATTGGCTTAACTGAACAGTGCCTCCTTCTACAGCCTCCTGGTGTCACTCCACTCGCCTGACCTATCCCCAACTTCCTAATAAGATGACAGATCGTTCCTTGACTTTACTTAATCCAATCCAGGACTAAAGTTACAGAGGAGAGAGCAAATGGCCAGGTGGTGACAGCACCACACCACAGCACAGCAAAAATGTAGTAGATCCTTGGAGAGGAGTTGGAGACCCACCCTCAAGGACCCCAAATGCCCCAGGACAAGACCAAGGGGGTATAGAAAAGTAGACAGAAAAAAACGGGTAATCAGTACTGTGCTCCAGGTAGTTCGGGAGTAAAAGATGTGGTCCAAGGAGAATGGGGGATTAACTCATGCTTACACTCAAGAAAATAGCTATTATATACAAAGAGTTCTCACAAACTGATGATAAAAGGCAGATAAAAGATCCTCAGAAGAGAGAGTAAAGGCTGTGAGTAGGTGACTCACGAAAGCGCACGTCAGAAAGACCAGCAAACACATGAGAAGAGCTTGAAGATTACCAGTGGTCAAGGAGTTGCTTGTTAAGTAACAATGTGAGGCTGAGAACATGGCTCAGAATGTTGAGGGCGCTTGCTGCTCTTGCAGAGGACTTGTTTGGCTCCCATTACACACATTGGGCAACTCCAGCTCCAGGGGATCAAACATCCCCTTTTGGCCTCCTTGGATACTAGCACACACACACCCCACTCACACACACACACACACACAGAAATAAAAATAAAATCATAGCTCTACGTGGTGGCACACGCCTTTAAACCCAGCACTTGGGAGGCAGAGGCAGGCAGATCTCTGTGAGTTCAAGGCCAGCCTGGTCTACACAGTGAGTTCCAGGCCAGCTGCGGCTACTGGGAGACCCTGTCTCAAAAAGACCAAAGCAAAACAAAAAACAAACAAACAAGAACCCAACCAACCAACCAATCAATCAATAAAGATATAAATAAATAAACTACAGTCACTTAAGGTTTCTCATGCATGAGCAGTACTGTACAGTTTCTGCTTGCAAACTCCAAGGCATTCTCTCTACACGGTTATTCCTTGGTCATCTCTCCCTGCTCTGTCATAAAGGGTAAAGCAAGTCCAAAGCCATGGGGAAGGCAACAATATACTTAGAAACCTCCACATCCCCTTGATGCTTATCCCTATTACCCAAGAACGCAAAATGACACCTGCCATAGCTGCATTGGCATCGTAATTTCTTGGCTTTTGCTGCACAAAATGTAGATCAGTAGCACCTACTTTGGAAGGGGTGTGATAATTTCACAGCACAGCGCACAGAAGATTTGAGGTTCCTGCTGTTGTAGCATTGCATACTGTTTTATAGTAAGTTAAAAAAAAAAAGGTAGGACTATAAAATAACAATAAAAAGCATACAGTACATGCATAAACCAATTATCATTATCCAGTATTTTGAACCATGAATGCGTTATTCTTTTACATGCCTGATGGCATGATGGGCATTGTCCACCAGGATTACCATCCATGTGGATAGTGTGTAGGCGATCTTGCCATGACAATGTTATGGATTGAAAATGAAATGTCTCCCAGAGGCTCCCGTGTCTGGTTGCTTGGTTCTCAGCTGGTGGCTGGTTTGGGAGGCTGTGGAACCTTTGGGGCCACCTTTGAAGGTTGTAGCGGGGCCCTGTTTCTGGCCCAAGTGCTCTGCTTCCTAACCCCTCAATATGTGAAGAGGTGATGCCTCAAGCTCCCACTGCTGGGGATGGAGCTGCCCTGGCTGCCATGCTTTCTCCACCATGATGGATTGTACCTCTAAACCGTGAACCCAAATAAGTCTCCTAGGCTGTTTCTGCCAGCTGTGCTTCTGAGGAATGAGAAGAGGGACTGAAACCAGTGGTTGTGGCATTACTAAGCCCTGGGAATTTTCAGCCCCATTCTCCATTATAATCTTTTATTTTTTAATATTGCTAGCTTTATTTATTTTTATTATTTTTATTTTTTATGTGTATGAGTGTATTGCCTGCATGTATGTGAGTGCACCTGTGTCATGCAATGGCACGGAGGTCAGAAGAGGGCTTTGGATTCCCCTGGAATTGGACTTAAGGATGGTTAGTAGCCGCCATATGGGTGCTGGGAATCGAACCTGGGTCTTCTGCAAGAGCAGTCAGTGCTCTTAATTGCTGAGCCGCCTCTCCAACCCCTCCATTATAATCTTAAGGGATCACCACTGCATATGTGGCCCCAAATGATGGAAATATCGTGTAGTGCATGACTATGCATCTCTGTGTGTGTACGTGATTTTATGAGTGTGGATAGTTAAGAAGGTTCCATTTTAGATTGCTAACTTGTGTTGGTGTTGGAGGGCTGATATAATTGAGAAGAAAAAGAAGAGAGATACAAGTGTCATAAAATATAGGAAAACAAAAAATTCAATGGCATTTTAAAAAGCATCAATGACCTCAATACTTTTGTGTATTTATATATATGAAATTATATACATGAGTATATACATCTGTGGGCATCTTTTACATAGATAACATTTCCTGCAGATTCTTTTAAAATATTTTATTTATTATTTTAATTTTATGTGTATGAGTGTATTGCCTGTATGTATGTGAGTGCACCCATGTCATGAAATGTTCACAGAGTCAGAAGAGGGCATTGGATCCCCTGGAACTGGAGTTATGGTCAAACGGTTGTTAGCTACCATGTGGGTGCTAGGAACCAAACTGAGGTCCTCTGCAACAGCATCCAGTGTTCTGAACCACTGAGCCACCTCTCCAGCCCCTCCTGAAGACTCTTAAAGCCATTGTTGTATTGTATCTCATTCCATTTTATTTAAAAACATAAGAAAATTGAAATGATAGTGCGATATCCCCTGGGTGGTCTTCACTTGCATCCAACCCATCGATTCTCCTGTCTCTACTTCCTGTGTGCTGGGATTACAGGGTACATCATCATACCTCGTTTTATGCAGTGATGGGAATTTAACACAGGGCTCTGTGCATGCTAGGCAGGCACTGCACCAACTGAGTCACATCTTCAGCCCCATTAGCACAGATTCCATAAGGTCATCTACTGTACATGCATACCCAGTTTTCCCCATTTGTTACCATCCATCTTATAAGTTCATTGTTTTTATGCTTTGGAACTTGTGTCCTGTCGATCTTTTCATATTGCAGACGTACACATTGTCATTTCTTTCTGGGTACTTTATAAGATAGATTTTTATTGGGGTGTGTGTGTGTGTGTGTGTGTGTGTGTGTGAGTGAGTGGGTGGGGGGGGTGCTAGTATCCAAGGAGGCCAAAAGGGGGTGTTTGATCCCCTGGAGCTGGAGTTGCCCAATGTGTGTAATGGGAGCCGGCCAAGTCCTCTGCAAGAGCAGCAAGCGCCCTCAACATTCTGAGCCATGTTCTCAGCCTCACATTGTTACTTAACAAGCAACTCCTTGACCACTGGTAATCTTCAAGCTCTTCTCATGTGTTTGCTGGTCTTTCTGACGTGCGCTTTCGTGAGTCACCTACTCACAGCCTTTACTCCCTCTTCTGAGGATCTTTTATCTGCCTTTTATCATCAGTTTGTGAGAACTCTTTGTATATAATAGCTACAGATAAACCTTTGTCACTTTTATTCAATATCTTTCAAATGTGTTGATTTTGTTTAAATATCATTCACTATACAATGAGTTTAATTTTCATATATTTACATGGGTCTATCTTTTCTTTGAAAGCTTCCAAATGATCAATGCAGTAAACCAGGCTCCCCACTCCTAAGTAATATGTAAAATCTGATACTTGTATTTCCTTTGTGTATTTAACATTATAATGTAGCTGTAATTTGTCTTGAGTAGGATATAAGACAGGAACTTTTTTTTTCTAGATGCATGGGGAATACTTTGAGCAAAATTTACTAAATAATCCCTTTCCCACCAATGTAAACCATCTTTTTGTCGTATCTTAAGGCCCCTGGATCTAATTTCAGACTCACTGCTCTGCTGTACTGAGCTAACTGCCTAGCCACGTACAAATTACACTTGGTTTTTATTTTATTTACTCTTTTCACTGTGGTACCTTGACATTATTGCCTGAGGCCAGAAAGACAAGTTTTCATTCCTTAAGCTTCTCCTTCATATGGTCTTAAGTAATCTCCAGGATTTATTCCTCTATAGAACTTTTGGGAATGTTTTATCAAGTTGAAAAGCACTCCTTAACTTCCCATTAAATTTTCACAGTAATTTATAAAGCACAGATATATATATATATATATAAAATTGCTATCCACAACCATAATTTTCTGCTTGCTCAAATCATTTGTCTTCCAAAATTTTATAGTTCTTTCTGATGACATCTTTTATTAAATTTGTTTACAAATTTTTCACATTTTGTCATTATTACCAACTATCTGTCCTTCACATTTTATTTCCAAGTATTTGTTGCTAGAATAGACAAGAGTTATTTTGCATGTTTATCTTAAAACCATTTACTTTCCTGATTTTCTGAAGTATAGTATTTTTCCACCAGGCATGATGGCGCACGCCTTTAATCCCAGCATTTGGGAGGCAGAGGCAGGCAGATCTCTGGGAGTTCAAGTCCAGCCTGATATATATTATATATATAATTATATATGATTTATTAATAAAATCAATGTATTTGAAAAATATTGAATACTATATATATATATATATATATATATATTATAGGCTAGATAGAGAGATGGTTCAGTGGTTAAGGGCACATACTGCTCTTGCAAAAGCCCTGAACCACATAGTGGGTCACAACTGCCTGTAACTACAGTTCCAAGGAATCTGACACCTTCTTCTGGTCTTTATTGGCACTGCACTCACATGTGAACACACACACACACACACACACACACACACACAAATAAATAAAGAATAAATCTTTTTTTTAAAGCCACAGGAGGGAACTTTATGGACTTTACAAAGAAGATTTCACAGGGTCTTTACCCAAGATGGATGGGACTTTTCAATTACACTATTTCTGGAGAGAGAGAGAGAGAGAGACAATATCATCCAAACTGACCAGTGTTTTTACCATTTCTGCTATTTATGTAATATTCTTAATTATTTCCCAAAGAGCTCTGTGAAAAAGTAAAGTCATAATAATGATAAGGGCATTCTTTTTGTTCCTGTTTTTAATTGAAACAATTTTAGGATTTAAGTTTTTAGAATAATATATACTCTTGGGTGTTGATAAAGTCTTTATTTTATATAAGAGTCATTCTTTTTACTTAGAATTTTCACATAAATGTCTGTTGGCATTTACCAAGTGAATTTTTTAAACATCTATTGCTAAATTATGTTGTTTGTTTGTGTGTGTGTGTGTGTGTGTGTGTGTGTGCGTGCATGTGTATGATTGCCGAGAGTTCTCATTGTGTTTGGGTCACCTAGAGTAAGCTTTGCTCATTACAAAACTAAACTCCCCACTCAGAGATGTTCCCATCTAACCTTTTCCTTTTTTTCAGTAGGTGAGGTATGAGCATGCCCAGGAATATGCCCCCCACTCACCCCAAAAATAGTCTTTCCTATAGGAACCTGTGTAAGTTTCCCCAACAAGAGCCATTTGTCTTCTGTGCTCCCAGGGGCACTACTCTGAGTACTTTCCAGGACACCCCTACCTGCTGTAAGCTCTAAACCTCATCTCCATATGGGTGTCTTAGTGGGTTTTTTTTTTAATGTGAGCCAGCTAATTATTCATTTTTAACCTTTAACCCTTTTTAATTAATCTTTATATCATATGATATATCATAGCGACATTAACAATCCTGCAGTCAGGCCTTTGGCCTTGCATACCCCCTCCCCGAGTCAGGCTCTTAGCCTTGCACACCTCCTCCCCTACATTGTGTTCAGAAGTACTGGTATCTGTTAACACAGTTGTACTTACTGTTTTATTGTAATATTTGCATCTTTACTCAGGCTGCAGAGACAACTCAGCGACAGAAAACTTGCTGATCTTGCAGAGGACCAGACTTCAGTTCCCAGCACTCACATCAGGAGGCTCACAACTGCTATAACTCCAGATCCAGGTCTGATGCCCTCTTCTGGCCTCCACAGGCACTTGCATGAATGTGGTGGACATACATACACTCAGGCACACACATAAATTGTACTTTAATCACTGTGTACTTTCCCTGTTCAGGTTAATCATTTTTTTTTTCTTTGACTCCTACTTCATCGGGTGCTATGGATTTCCTTTTGGTTACATTTGTCTACAGCACTTTACCAACTCATTATTCCCAACCATTTTCTGTCACCTTTGAAATGGCATCTGCCGTGTTTACTGGCTTTGGATTTTAGCACCAATATGGCACCTTCTGCATATAGTTTAGAATTTTAACCCATTCACATTTAATATAATGCTATGTGCCTGGCAGAATCCATAACTCCAGGCTAATCATGAGAAAAACTCCAGTAGAACAGTACCCTCCAAAGCACATGACTTGTACTTCCCAAGTGCCCCTAGACTTGCAGGCCTCTTCAACCAGCACAATGAGCCAGTTCTAGAACATTTCTATTCCCTCAGAAAGAGCCTCTGTGACAGTTTGTACTTTCTCCCTGTTCCCACCCGCAGCTCTGGCAACCACAGTGTCTGTAGATTTGCTTTGTCTGGCATTTCATAGAAGCAGATTCATGATATTTGGGCTTGTGGGGGCCTTCTTTCAGTTAGCATGGAATTTTCCAGGTTCTCCCTGGCATACTTGCTCCTTCTCATTAGTGAATACAACTTTTTACACAGATAGTCTACATTCCTTTATCTTTTCTTCCATTTATATTATTGAGATTGTTTCCATTTTCCCCAGATTGTTAAATTGCTCTTTCTTTTATAAATATTCTTTTTCAAATTAATTTTAAGCAATAAGCAATACATAGAAATTATACATGCCTATGGGGTACTATGTGATGCTTTGATATATGTATACATGCATCATATAACATTTAAATCAAATTAAACAGAGTCTGGTGAGATGACTCAGTGATCACGAGCATTTGCTGCTCTCCCCGAGGACATAGGTTCAGTTCCCAGAACCCACATCAGGTAGCTCACAGCCACCTGTAACTACAATTCTAAGGGATTGGAAGCCCTCTTCTGGCTTCTGTGGGCACCTCAATGCATGGAGAGAAAGAAAGAGAGAGAGACAGAGACAGAAAGAGACAGAGACTAAAGTACATCCTTTTAAAAATAAACTAGATTAAACATACCTGCCTCCTTAAATAGTCACCAAACCTTTGGGATGAAAACCCACTTGGGCTATTGTAAACAGTGCTGCAGTGAGCATCCTCACACAGGTCTTTGTGTGGACAAGTTTTGTTTCTCTTATAGAAATATTGTGGAGCAGAATCACTTCAGTCAGAATAAAATTTTGTTCAACTTTTTAAGAAACTTCTAAATAGGCTAGGGAGAATCCCCCAAGTAATCTGGCCAGGAGACTAGCTATACTGGCAAGCTCTGGGTTTGACCAAGAGAAGCTGGAAAGAAATCCAGCAAAGTTCCTGACAGCAACTTCAGGCCTCAACAAACATGCACACGTGTCCACACATATGCAAACATGCATATGCACATGTGTGTGCCTGCATCACACACATACACATGAAAGGAAGAAAAATTAAAAATGTCAACTGTACGTCACTAAATACATTTCTTTCTAAATATCATATTTATTTTTTCTTATTTATGAGTGTATTGCCTGTGTATATGTAAGTGCACATGTGTCATACAGTGCCTGCAGGTCAGAAGAGGGCATCAGATTCCCCTGTAACTGGAGTTTTGGACAGTTTTTACCTGCCATGTGGGTGCTGGGACTTGAACATGGGTCCTCCGCAAGAGCAACCAATGTTCTTAACCACTGAGCCAACTCTCCAGCCCCTAAATACATTTCTTTAAGATTTATTTCACTTTTAATTATGTACATGCATGTCTGTGGATGGGCATGTAAATGTGAGTTGCAGGTGCCCTCAGAGAACAGAAGAGGGTGTCAGATCCCCTGGAGCTGGAGTTACAGGTAGTTGTGAGCCTTCTGATATGTGTGCTGGGAACTGAACTTGGGTCTCCCGCAAGAATAGTAAGTGCTCTTAACCACTGAGACATCTCTCAGCACCTTCATTAAATATACTTTCAAAGACACAAATTCTTTTTCAAAAAAATAACTGAAAATAGTAATTAGCAATTAAATGGGGAGAAGAGAAAAGAACATAAAGTTAAGAAATGATACTCTAATAAATTGATTACCTGAAGAACAGACTTGGGGAGCAGGGATCAACCAGGCAGACCTAGTATTACTTGATTTTATTGTCATTCTATGAACACATGTGACTCTGACCTGGAATGCTTTAGATCACTGGAATCTTGATCTTGGACTTCCAGTCTGTGGAGGGAAGCTGTGGGCTGCACTGGGGCTGGATGTCAGTCTGGGCTGCTCACCGTGATGATGAGGCAAATACAAGTGTCTTTCAGAAGGAGTTATCAGAAAACCCAGACATGTCAGGGTGTCACTCCATGCCATACATACTAGAAGCCCACACCAACATTACAACTGCTTGTAGTCCATAGGCCACATCACCACTGAAAACCCTCTGTGTCCCACTTTCGGGTGGCCTGTGTTAATTAGGATTCTCTGGGTATCTGTCTTGTGTGGTATTGCATGGAATGGCAGACTTACAAAGACTTCCTTTAAAAAGAAAAGCACTGTACCATTTAGTATGTACTCTGTCAAGCAATGCACAGGCAAGTCAATGTATCAAGCATGGGGTTTACTCTTCTCACATGCCAAGGGAGCATAGGGAAGCTGTTTGGGGCAGAGCTCGGTGGCTCTGCAGCATCCGCGGGACAGAACAATGTTTCCCATTTGTCTGAGCCTTCCATGAGGCCCAGCAGCAGCTCCAGGCCCCACCTCTTCACATGATAACAAGGGAAGCAAGAGGTGAGTGAGAGGCCACCTCAGAGGCTTCACTCTCTCGCTGTCCTTCCCAGAAGCCCAGGACTCTCCCCTTTTCATCTGGGTCACAAGCCCATACCTGAGCTGCAAGGGAGGCTGGGAAACAAGTAGTCAGCACTTCCGTCTGTAATAGGAAGTGGATTCTGCCAGAGGGAACTGGGGTTGGCTAAGGGGAGATGTCTTAGTCACCTCAGGCTGCCATAACAAAATGCCCTAGGCAAGAAAGCTTTGCAGCTGACATTGATTTTCTTGCAGTTCCAGGATCTGGACAGCCAAAATCAAGGTCCCTTAAGGTTTGATTTCTCCTGTCTTAGAGAGAGAAACTCTTCCCTGGTGTCCACCTGGACTCTCTTTTTCCTTGCTTTCTCCTGGCACTAATGATCAAAGCTAGGACCTAGTACAGTCTAGGCAAGCACTCTGTCACTGACCTGTCCAGACCTTATTCCTCTTCTTATAAGAACAGCAGATTGTGACAGGGCACCATTGTTATGAGGGCATTTAACTGTATTTGCCTCCTTAAAGGCCTTAATTTCAAATACTATTGCATTGAGGGGTTAGGCCTCAACATATAGTTTTTGGAGGACCCCATTCACTCTAACAGAAGGCAATCAGGATCATGTTCCCTAACTACCAGATTATAAGATGTCTTGGGCTAGAGAGAGCTTCTATGCTATCTTCAATTTATGTTGTATATCCATTTCCTCTGAATTGAAAGATTCCCTCCAGAAAGGGGACTAGGAGGTTTGTGGAACACAGGAGGCAAACAAACTTCACGTGTCTGGGAAAGTGAAGCTTGGAAGATTCACAAAGGCCCCCCCACAAGGTTGCAGAATCAGAAACCAACTTCTGAGAGGAGTCCCTGAGACCTGCAGGACTGCCTGCAAGCTGTGTAGAGCTCCAGGATGCTACTGTCCCGAGCCGTCACCCCTGCAGGATTGGAACTGCAGTGACGCAGCTGCCCTTGAGTCATTTTTGCTCCATAAGTAACTCTTATATTCCTCTCAGTAACCCCAGTAAAAACTCATTGGCTCATCAAGTTGGACTTTGGTGCAGTCGTTACATTGGTTTATAGTGGGCTCCTGCTCGTGTGTGTGTGTGTATGTGTGCATGTGTCTGTGTGTCTGTGTCTGTGTGTCTGTGTGTGTCTGTGTGTGTGTTGCATCTATGTGCAAACAGCTGGCCACCGGCGGGGCTTCCAGTCCTCATATCTGAGCTGCGAGCCTTCCTACCATCTTCTTCACCCCAGAAAATTCCCCCTAAGAGCCTAGCACTTGATATTGCTTTACAAGGGTCTTGACTTTTGAGCAGTGAGACATCCTGGGTGCATTTAAATGCCATCCATTACCATCAAACAGTGACATTTACTTCATTTGTAATTCATAAAAAGAAAACACAGATCCAAATACAGCAAGCAGACATCATATCACAGATAATGGACCCAAACAATTGCCATTCCTTATATTTCAAGTTTAGAGAACAGAGTTAATGAAAGATTAAAGAGAAGATCCAGGAGCTGTAGAAACAAGTTTGAGCAATCACTGTCATTTGAGGTTAGCACAGAAGTTATTTTAACAAGATATTACTTGCAGAATTTCCCCCATAAATCTTTTATTAAGTCCAAGAATCTCAGTCAAGACATTTCCCAAGTAGGATTGTCAGAAACAACACTTCTTTTAGCCTCCCTTAACTCTGAGTGTAAGAGATGCTAAGTGCGGAGCCTGCTGACCTCCACGTAAACCTGATATTATTATTGATTTTCCTTTACTCGGAGAGGTGAAATATATTTGGGGGGAAGCAACCATTAACGTGCCTGTTTAGATAAGCCTGGACAAAGCCAATGAGTATTTATTCTGCACTCCTGTTTGCTTGGTGCAGAAGCCATGGCTGCCTGTAATAAGCCTTGACACATTCTGATTATTTTGCATCACCCTTGGGTACCATAAAGAAAGGGCAGCAGACACAGCCTCCTCAGAAGCAGAAAATGTTGTGGAAGTCAGACTTTCAGGAAACTTCAAGGCTGGCTTGACCTTCCCCAAACAGACAATAGTTCTGCCTAGATTTCAGGAGGAGCTCCTCCTGCCCCTCAGTAGCCCTGCTCTTCTGGCTTCCAGACAACATTCCTCCCCTGAGGCAAGAAGCCGCTTTAGGTCACTACCACGCTGTAGGTGCTCTCGCTCTCCCCACACCCCAGCTGTCCTGGCAGCATCTGTTGAAAAGACTTTCTGCCGTTGTATTGCCTTTGCCCCTTTGTCAAAGTTCAGTAGGTGGCACGTGCATGGTTCCATTCTGAGGATGTCTAGTCTGTTCCACGTCTGCTTCTTCTTCCACCAACACTATACTGTTTAGATAAATCTAACTCAGTCCTAAGGTCTAGAATCAGGTAGTGTCAGTCCCCCAGCTTGCTTCTCCTTCATTGTTCAGTCAAGTATTCTGCATTAAAACTTCCCCAGAATAATTTGCTGGGGGTTTGGATGTCCGTTGAAAATGGCAACTTGTCTCTGCCTGAGTTGTTTTTGGTTTTATTTTGTTTTTACCTTTTATTTGCAGCATTTTCCATTGGAAGAAAAGGAGGAGGAGGAGGAAGAGGAGGAGGAGGAGGAAGAGGAGGAGGAGGAGGGCCTCATGCATAGTAGGTGCTCAAGGAGTCCATGAATGAGCACATTTCAGTTTGGTGCTTGAAACGAGGGGAACAGTCTGCTTTCAGTGTCATGAAGAGCAGAGTTCCTTCTAACTCTGTAGTGTGTGTCTGCGGGTACTACAGGAAACAGTGTTTAACTCAGCCATCGAATCAAGTCGCCTCTATTTTGGCTTCAGCCCCAGTAAGCAAGTCAATAAATTAAGACCTTAGAGATGGGGCTGGGGATATTGCTCAGAGGGTCGTGCACTTGCCTAGCATGCACAAAGCCCTGGGTCTGATCCCCAGCACTGCATACACCAGGTATTACAGGCACACACCTGTAATATTAGCTCTGGCTAGATGGAGGCAGGAGGATCCAAAGTGCAAAGTCATGCTTTGCTACACAGAGACTTCAAGGCCAGCCTGGGGTACATGAAACCCTGGGTTCTTAGAGGAGGAGGAAGAGGAGGGAGGAAGGAGAAGAAAGGAGGAAGAGGAGGGAGGAGGGGGAAGAGAAGGAAGAGGAGGAGGATGAAGAGGGGGAGGGAGAGGAGGAAGAGGAGGAAGAGAAGGAAGAGGAGGAAGAGGAGGAGGAAGAGGAGGAGGGAGAAGAGGAGGAGGGAGAGGAGGAAGAGGAGGGAGAGGAGGGAGAGGAGGGAGAGGAGGAGGGAGAGGAGGAGAAGTAGGAGAAGAGGAAGAGGAAGAGGAGGGGGAAGTGCTTGTGGGAAGTTTTGCTGACTGGGTTTAGTAAAGACCCAGTCCAGGCTGAGTCTCCAGAGACCACTGTGTGGCTACCATCGCCACTCTGAAAAGCTGTCCTTCTTGTTTACTATTGATGAGCTGCCAAGATAATCTTATATTTTAGGATCACCTCCCCTGGAATTTAAGACCAATTGAAATCACAGCCCATCAGTTCAAACGATGGCAATACTTGAAACTGAGCAGAAACACACTTGCAGGAAATTGCACGTTCAATGTATACATGATAAATTTATCACCTAGGCCTTTTATTTGTTTTAAAAAATGTTCTAAACTAGGTTGCTAATGTCCTGACACATTTTTTAGGTCTTCCCAATCCCTGTAACCTGATTAATTAAGACACATGGCATATTAAGCAAGATAATTAGAAGGGGAGAAAGCATTTTTAAAATAAGCAACAGACCAGTCAGGTTATAGAAGAAAATCATGATATGTCACATAAAGCAATCTTTAAATTTTTTGAATTTTAGTTATAGGGTATTTCTGAGGACTGAAGCCTCACAAAATCAAAACTTACTATTATCCATAATATTTTCCAGAAAAATACCCTCCTCTGCCTATCAACAGTTGCTAGTTGTAAAAGCAGACACACCTTATTCTTAAAGGTCTGTCTTCAGTACCAGAGACAAAAAAACTAATGCATAGGTTAAGTTTTGTCTGTTGCACTTTAATTTTCAAAATACAAAGCCTTGTGTTCTTTTGATGGTGGGACCTCACACAACAGCCCCACCACCCCCTTCTCCAGGGTGAAACTTCCTCAGGGTCCATGACCCAAGGTCAATTGAGGACCAAAAATATTGAATGGAAATTTCATGAAATATATAGTTTATAAGTTTTAGATAACTCTAATAATCAAAGCATCTAGTTATAATTGCTTTGCTATATTATTATTACTGCTAATTTCTTACCATGGCTATTTGTTTCTTCATATATAGGAATACCTATAGGAGAAGACAGTACATACATGCTGGTGTCCACTATCCACTGGAGGGGCTTTGGAGCACACCCCCCTATAGATAAAGAGGGACCACTCTATACTGATGGAGTATAGATTGCTTCATGGAAGACAATTTATTGATATTCCCTAACAATCTGAGTGACTGTGCCTCTTGACTTAGAGCTTTGTCTATGTGTACTAATCCTACAGATACACGCACACACACATGGGCTAAAAGATGTACAGATGTGGAGTTGCTGAGACAGTAGGCTTTTCCTGAGAGAGTTGAAGACTCGCTAACATGCCACTGGTTCCCACACTGCTTCCATTTTCTTTGAAACATTACATATACTACACTGTGAGGCTCTGATGTGCTCCCTCAATAGAGTTTTGCATATATATTCCCAAATAACTATCATCCTAATCACTCTGACCAAGAAACAGTGTGCATGTACAGATGGCGAGCACTAACTGAACTCAAGGGGCTATTAGTAATAACAATAATTTTAAGAGGACGTGAAGTCCTGAGGGACACAGGTTGTGGGTCCCAGAGACAGTTGGAGGGAGCTAATGGGAAGTTGATATGATCAAGGCACATTATATACACGTATAGAATTTTCTAACAACATATAAAAAATTTTTTTGGTCTTTTTGAGACAGGGTCTCCCTGTAGCCTCAGCTGTACTGGAATCAGGCTGGTCTTGAACTCACAGAGATCCCCTGCCTCTGCCTCTTGAGTTCTGGGATTAAAGGCATGCGCCACCAAGCCCGGCAAAAATATTATTTTTAAAAAGGAAAATAGGGTGTATACAGACCCTGAAAACTCTTCCGCATGTTTCTGTCTAGGGAGCACAGCTCACACACACACACACACACACACACACACACACACACACACAGTCACCATTCTCTCACTACTAGTTTTGTCTGTTCCTGAGAATCTTACAACTGGCGTGTGGTGTGCCCTCTTTTGTGTCTGCCTTCTTTATTCTTCCTTATGTCTATGAGACTCATTCATGTTGTTGAATATACCACCGTTGTTTATTATTTATTTTGTGGGGTAGTCCACTGTGTGGATATACCACAGTGAACTTATCCATTCTACTCTCGATGGGCATTTAGATTATTTCTAGTTTTGTTTATGTTTTAATAAATTTTTTACATTTATTTGTGGGAAAGGAGGGCCATGCCCACCACAGTGCAGGTATGAGTCAGAGAACAACTTTTAGAGTTAGTTCTTTCCTTCCACTATGTGAGTCCCAGGGGTTGAACTCAGGTCGCCAGGCTTGGCAGCAAGCACCTCTACCCACTGAGCCATTTCATCAGGCCTATTTCCAGTTTTTAAGACTCCTAACATGTTTGTATACTCTTCTGAGGCATGTATATATTTTTGTATCTATAGTACATACTAATAGACTGTTTCCCAAAGAAATTCTACAAACTCCTGTCCCTCCAAGAATGTGTGAGAACGCTGGACACCCCACATCTTCATGACTACTTGGTGTTGAAAGTCGTTCTTTCATTCTGGGGAGTTTACTGTGGTTGTCACCTTAATTTGCATTTCCTGGTGTGTGATAACACTAAGCGACACTGCACATGTTTACCTGCCACTTGAAAATCAGTGCTTTTGTGGCCTCGGTTTTCCTTATTGACTTACAATATTCTATTATTTCATGTGTACAAATGTGTTGCCTGCTTGTATGTAAGTGCACCTGTGTCATGCAATGCCCTTGGAGGTCAGGAGAGGGCGTCAGAGCCTCTGGAACTGGAGTTACAGGCAGTTGTTAGTTGCCATGTGGGTGCTTAGACCTGAACCCAGGTCCTCTGCAAGAGCATCCAGTGCTGTTAACCACTGAGCCATCTCTCCAGGCCTCAGAGTGCGTATTTTATGGGTGGTACTCAGCAGAGTCTGCGTCCTCTTCCGCATATCTTGGCCTATGCCATATCATAAAGATATTCTGTTTTATCTGAGATGACATAGTTTTGCCTCTTCAGCTTGCTGCCATACTTTATCAAATGTATCCGACAATGAACGCTTAAATTTCACGAATTCGAAAACCATCACAGGACAGCATCATTGCTGGAACAGGTGCCAGGCAGATGCCCTTGAACCTGTACAGCATGTGGATTCTGTGATGGGATGGACACACCCATTCAGAAAGCAGCCAATACAGAGCCACGCTCTTCTTCCTAATGACATGCTCTTCAACGAAGTTCATCCCTATGTGGTTATTGGAAGTTATTCCAGGGCTAGGCCAGGGGACAGAGACAGTAAAGTGAACTGTCACCCAGTTGCAGAAGCATGATGCACACTTTAAAAAAATTAGGGTCCTACATTTTCTTCAGTGGTGTAACCACTAGTAAGCTGTCCACACACGGTGACTAACCCCCACCCCATCCTCCTGTCAAGCAATTCTAATGAAACTCATTGGGTCACACACACAAAGACATGAAAGGAGAAGACGAGTTGGAAGAAGGAAGAGCAACAGGAGATGGCGGGGACAAGAGTGGGTAATGTGGCAAATTTGAACAAAATGCATTATACACACATATGAACATGTCATAGTGCAAACCATTGTGTATACTTAATTATATGCTAATAAAAAAGCAAAACTTGAGAAATTACGGTCCTGAAATACTTGCACAGATAAAGCCTAAAGATAAAATGGATGGGGCTGGAGATGTCTCAGCGGTTAAGAGCACTGACTGCTCTTGCAGAGGACTGGGGTTTGATTCCCGGCACCCACATAGCAGCTACAAACCGTCCTTAACTCCAGTTTCAAGGGAATCCGAAGTCCTCTTTTGACCTCTGCAGCATTGCAGGACACATACATGCAGGCAATACACTCATAAAATAAAAATAAAGTAAAATAAAAAAGATAAAATGGAAAGCAAACCTCTGATGTACCGCTGGTGGCCCTGGCATGAACACCACTCTTGATTCATTAATAACGGAAAATCAGATGAACTTCCCACTTTTGCCCACTCCGGAAAGCTCACCCTCAGCCCCTTGACCAGTCTGGAAACCCTGGTGCTGGGAAGGCAGATGACAGCTCTACGGGCTCAGTCAACAGAGGACACGCCCACCTTCCAATCATGGAGAGAGCTGTCCCTCTTCATTACGATGATCTATAGACATTTAGAGCACTCTGTAAAACACGCAGCGGCAATCAATATGGATCTGCAGCTGCATCCTCAACGAGCCTTTAAATATTTATGTCACTGTTGTACATAAGTGACTCATGGAATTATATTGTACACGATCCCTGTACAGTCGACGAAACATTGATTAAATATCCACCACTCTGCTTAGTGTTCTGCATTAAGAAATCACATTTTTTGAGTCAGCAAACAGGCGATGAGCAAAGCAATACCAGTGAAGACACGAGGAACCAATTCCACACGGGCTCAGCACCCACGTATGGGCTGGGGAGCACAAGGCAGCAGCAGGAAAGGAAATCAGATATACAGACCTACTGTGTGCCCTGCTGTGTGTTAGTCCCCTCTCAATCTAATGAGAACGTACCATTTATTTTTGAGGAAACCAGTCTGGGAAAGTTTGAATGACATATTAGTTCCTTTTCCCTTTCTTTATTTATTTATTATTTTTTTATTTTATGTGTATGAGTGTTATGCCCACATGTATGTAAGTGCCTCATGTCCGCAGTGCCCATGGAGGTCCAAAGAGGGTGTCAGATCCCCTGGAACTGGAGTTACAGAGAGTTGTTAGCTGCCATGTGGGTGCTGGGGCTCAAACCAAGATCCTCTGCAAGAGCAGCCAGTGCTCTTAACCACTGAGCCAGCTCTCTGGCCCTTACTTTTCCTTTTCTGTCAGGAGTGCCTGACAGAAACAGCTTAAAGAAGGAAGGGTTTGTTTTGTCTCACAGTTTCAAAGGGTTCAGCCCATGGTGCTTAGCTGCACATGCTCAGGCAGAAAGAATGTCGTGGCAGACAGATCCTGTGGCAGACGCTGTTCTTCACGTCCTAGTAGGCAAGAAACAGAGTACAACAGGAAGGGGCCAGGGATAGTATCTCCAGAAGAACGCCCCCCACCCCTGCAGTGACTTCCTTCAGCTGGGCATGAAGCATTCAAAACACAATCCTGTAGATGACATTTCATACTTAAACTGTACCATGGTGCAAGAGCAGGTAATCCTCCCTGTGCACAGAGGTGGGGATGGAAGAGCAGGATATGAACTCAAATCTCTCTTTCTCCTCTCTCTCTCTCTCCTCTCCTCTCTCTCTTTCTCCTCTCTCCTCTCTCCTCTTTCTCTCTTTCTCCTCTCTCTCTCCTCTCCTCTCTCTCTTTCTCCTCTCTCTCTCTTTCCTCTCTCTCTCTCTCATCATGTATTCCTCCCTGTGCACAGAGGTAGGGATGGAAGAGCAGGATATGAACTCAAATCTCTCTCTCTCTCTCTCTGTCTCTCTCATGTATTCCTCCCTGTGCACAGAGGTGGGAAGAGCACAATATGAACTCAAATCTCTCTCTCTTTCTCCTCTCTCTCCCTCTCTCTCTCTCTCTCTCGAGATGGTCTCCTGTAGCCCCTGTTGGCCTGGAACTCGCTGTATAGACCAGGCTGACCCCTATTCCACAAAGATCTACCTGCTTCTGCCTCTGAGTGCTGGATCAGAAGCATG
>NW_008348785.1:1769330-1769922 GCF_000622305.1 Nannospalax galili
TGGCTACAGGCGATCAGAGTCCCAGTTACATACGAAATCTTGCCTTATGTCAGGTGTTTCCAAGTGTGTTTCAGTTTCAACGCAGCTGAGGTTCTTTTCATAAGCGGGGACTCCGGATATTCAACGGCTGCTGCTGAATTCTATGGTTGGGTCTTGTGTCTTTGCTGATAAACACATATAGACAGGTTTCCCTTCCTTCATTCCTGGAGACATCATTTAGTGCATCTCTTTGATGGCTGGCGATGCACAAATCAGTTTTAATATCAATAATGTGCCATTTGGAAAACATTCAATTGCTGGCCCTGCCAAGAAAACATCCCTCCATGTCGGGATTTATTGAAGCCGATGCTTGGGGGCTTGGAGAGCGGAACCCTTAAGCAGAAGCGCAAACAGATGGTCTCTGGAAAGCACGCGTGCTCTTAAGTACTGAATTAGTTTGGGACAGAATGGAGTCGCAGATGCCAGCCCTTGTTGACCAGCAGGGTGGTCAGAGGGAGACATCAAAACTGCCATGACATTCTCCAAGCCTTTGGGCTTAATCTGAGCCTGGGAGACCTGAGAGCACTGGTTAAGAGATGCTGGGTTCTAGGGA
>NW_008348785.1:1770683-1774760 GCF_000622305.1 Nannospalax galili
CAATCGTTTATCCCTACTCCTGCCCCCGGCCACCATCGCTCCCTTCATGTCTCCATGGATTTGCCATTCTGAGTATTTCCTGTAAACAGAATCAACAAGATCCTTGTGTCTGGCTTCTTTCACTCAGCATAAAGTCTTCAAGGTCCATCTTTCAGTAACATTCATCAATACTTAATTTCTTTCTAGGGCTGCATAATATTTCATCACAAGGATTTATTACAATTTTTTTATCCACATGTCAGAATTGCACATTTGGAATAGTGATGCTGGGAATGTGAGCGATGAGTCTTCGCTTGAATGCCTGTTTGAAATTCTTTGGAATATAGTTTTTTCATATTTTATTATTTTTATTTTATGTGTATGGGTGTATTGCCTGCATGTAGGTAAGTGAAACTGTCATGCAATGTCCACAGAGGACAGAAGAGACCGTCGGATCCCCTGGAACTGGAATCACAGACAGTTGTTAGCTGCCATGTGGGTTCTGGGATTCGAACCCGGGTCTTCTGCAAGAACAACCAGTGTTCTTAACCGCTGAGCCATCTCTGTATCAAGAAGTGGAATGCAGGGGCCTGGAGAGATGGCTCAGCGGTTAAGAACACTGGCCGTTCTTGCAGAAGACCCGGGTTCGAATCCCAGCACCCACATGGGCAGCTAACAACTGTCCGTGACTCCAGTTCCAGGGGCTCTGATGGCCTCTTCTGTCCTCTGCGGGCATTGCACGACACGGGTGCACTTACCTACATGTAGGCAATACACAAATACACATAAAAATATTAAAATATTTTTTTAAAAAGAAGTGGAATACAGAGTCATATGGGGAGTCTGTGCTTAACTTTTTGAAATGCCCCACAAGGCCCTTTTGGCAACCTTAGTCTAGTCACCTGGGTCTGCATCCAGATAGCATTTAGGTGATACAGCATGGACCTGGGCTTCTGTGAGTGGTGGCTTGCCATCTTGGACCATGGGTCTGGAACTAACCATCTTTCCAGCCCTGTCCTTCACCCTGTTCATGGTCCTTATGCTATGTGGCCCCCTCTTCAACAGTTCCCTATTCTAAAACCTGTGTCATCACAAAATACTACCTGAGTTGTCATTCCATATTTTATATAGCCCTACTATCCAATCCTACATCTCAATACCAGCCATAGGCAGGGTGTATTGTAGCCACGTATTCATGCATTTCAAGCAATCATCATCTAGCAAGGGGGATCTTGTGCCCAGAGATGCACAGTGCAGAGCTGCAGAACAGAGTCCCTGACCTCAAAGAGTTCGCAGACATTGTGACTAAAACCCCACCACAGAGGCCTGGAGTAAACCAACCTCAAGAGCCCAAATGAGACAGCCCAGCAGAGGATCAGGAAGGAGCGAGCAATTGAGCAGTGCCTTTGACAATGGCCAGTCATCCCCCAAAGTCAAGAGAGAAGGGTGAGCAGAGACCAGGGCTCAGGCAACAGCATGCACTCTGTGAAAAGGTCCTATGCCCGAGAGATGCACAATGAGGTCAGAAAAAAACGGGGATCTTGGGAGATGGAAGAGAATGGAGACTCCATAACAAACCATGGAAGCTGGGAAAGACATAGAGAAAGATGATGTTGTCATGGCAATGCTTGGGCTCGTGACTGACAGCAGTGTTTGACATGAATATGGGCCCCACCTGACGGCGCCCTCTTGGTAAGCCAGCATCGCCCATCATCCACTCTTTACCATCACTTTGCAACTAAGTTGCAATGCAAAGAATGTAGGTTTCTTTAAAACATCACCTAGATGTGACTAAATGTTAAGATAGAACACAGCTGCTAGGAACCAAATTATCTACCATGCTCTGCTCTGTGCTTCAACAAGCCCAGAAAATACACCCCAATAGTAACTTCTTAAGGAAACTACACTATAACTTCAAAGGAGAGTGGCTATGTAAGTTTGGGACAGACAAATGAGCCAAGTCAAATTAAGTCCTGTGCAGCAAGCAGTATTCAAGCAAGGAGCATCCAGTATTCAAATATACACTGTGAGTTTCCATGAATGTCATAGTCAAGTCTCCCACTGACTTAACTGCAGAAAACTTCACCCAGATCCTAACGCTGCCTGGGCACGTTCTATGAGGGCAAACTGGGGCAACAGGCGTATGGTCTTGCTAATGAGACTTCATCTCCCCTCCTGGAAATTCATGAGTAAAGAAAGGTCATAGGCGGGAGGACACTGCAAAGAAAGACTTTGGGGGATTAAGATTTAAGGTGCATTCCCAATCTGAAGAATCTTATAATCCACTGGAAGGAGAAAGAGGCATTAGCAAATAAAGATCGCTCCACTCCACGTCCAGAGGCTCCGACAAAGAACGTGGCTCACCTGGGAGGCAGGGTCATGAGTTATCTGTCCCTTCCCTTTCAAAGACACACATTTTAAATATTCGTTTGACAATTACAGAGGTGGAAGAAATCCTTTCTTAATTTTCTTTAATAAAAATAGTATATTTTAATACAAATATGGATAAGATTCTAATTTTAACAACAGCATTATGTAAATGGGCCATAAAAATGGCAAGAAATGTTCTAGGAATGTTTTGTTGATATTAATAAAATCAGAGAGGCTTCTCAGTTTATACAACACCCCTTTGAAGTCCGTGTTAAGAGTACTGAGTTGACACAGGAGTTAGGATAGCTCTGGTTGGTTTGTTTTTTGAGATAGGGTTTTACCACGTAGCCCAGGCTGACCTTGAACTCAGAATCAACCTCCCAAGTGCTGAGCGTACAAGCTTAGGCACCATGCCTGGCTTAAACAGGTATAGCTTCCAATGTGATGTGCTTCAAAGCCAAGCCAATCTTTCCAAAATAAATGAAACAGGTTTGTCAAGTTGCATACAATTAGAGAGAAAAAATGGTTAGTAGTTGATTCAGTTATTGCAAAACTTAAGAATGCTTGGATCAATTTAGGTAGGCAAATCTACTTTTTCATCTGTGAATCTGAGGGCTAGGGATATGGCCCAGTCAATAGAGTATTTGCCTAACATGCACAAAGTCCTGGGTTAGATCCCCTGCACTATATAAAATCAGGCACGGTGGTACATGCCTGTACTCAAGAGGTAAGTGGAGGCAAGAGCATCAGAAACCCATCCTCAGATACATAGAGAGTTTGAGAGCAGCCTGGGTTATAAGACACTGTATAGAAGGAGGAGGACGAGAAAGAGGAGGAGAAAGAAGGGGGGAAGAAGGAGAAGCAGAAAGAAAGAAAGGAAGTCAGTGTAGGACACCACCTTCCAAGCATGACTGTTGCACTCTTGAATTGACAGCAGCTGTGATAATCATAGAGAGATAAGGGGTTCATGAGGCCCCACAGTTCCCTGAGCATCTATAGGTAGTTAATAAGTTGCTGGGAGATAGACCCTTTCTTCAGTGGTATAGCCACTGGTAAGTTGCCCGAGCTCCTTTAAATAACCCCTCAGGGGTCAGAGAGATGACTCAGTGATTAAGAGCTTGTACTGCTCTTGCAGAGAACCTGGATTCAGTTTCCAGCACCCACACGGTGACTAAGAACCCTCCATAACGCCAGTTCCAGGGGATCCAACGCCCTCTTCTGGCCTCCACATGTATGGGTACACTTACATGCAGGCAAAATACACACATAAACTAAAAATAAATTTTAAAAACTAAAAATTAACCCCACACCTATGTTCTTGTAAGAAACCCTGATTGAACTTTTTAGGTCACAAAAAAAAGTAAAATTGTGAATTTTACAAAATCTAAATACATATTAAGTACTTCTGATAAAAACTTAGAATCCAGATTGAGCTATGGAAATGTAATTAAAAAATGTAATATACCTCATTAGTAATTTTTATGTTGATTACATGTTGAAATGATAACATTATGAGTATATTGGCTTACATACTATTTTTAATTACTTTATATTATTTATTATTTATTGCGTATACGCACATGGCATGGTGTGCGAGCAGAGATCAGAGGACAACTTTTGGGAGTCAGTTCTCTACTACACTGTGTGGGTTCCAGAGACCAAATTCACCTTGTCAGTATTGTGTAGCAAGTACTTTTATCCTCTGAACCATCTCACCAGCCCTGTGTA
>NW_008348785.1:1775054-1785054 GCF_000622305.1 Nannospalax galili
CTTTCATCCAAGTCCTACTCTTAAAGGTCCCACAACCTTCCCAAAGAGCACCACCAGGGGACCAAGTGTTCAAACTCCTGAGCCTGTGGGGACATTTCACACTCAACCCACAGCAGTGTGCCTTCCCTTTAGGGCTGACATAAGCAGCATATTGCTTGCATTGAGCACAACATCAGCTTGACTGACACAGTGTTTTCTCAACAAGTTTTTGAAACCCAAACTGGAGAACATCAGTTTCTCATCTACACTGAGGAAAGAGGTGTTCTGCACAGCCCCAAAGTCTCGTTGAAAATGCACCTGGAGGCAAAGCAAGATGTCTCAGCAGGTAAAGGCACTTGCCACCAAGCCTGACAATTTGAGTTTAATCCCTATGACAAATGTGGTGGAAGGAGAGAACCAATTCCCGTAAGTTGTCTTCTGACCTCCATATGTGCACCATGGCACAGGAACATGAGGGGGGAGAGGAGAGAGAGAGAGAGAGAGAGAGAGAGAGAGAGAGAGAGAGAGAGAGAGAGAATAAAAATAATAGTTTAAAAATTAAAATGGCCAAGTATGGCGGCATATGCCTTTATTTTACTTATTCATTTTTATTTTATGTGTATGAGTGCTTTTCCTTCATGTTGTAAGTACATCATGTGCGTAAAATGCCTGTGGAGGCCAAAGGAGGCTGTCTTACCTCTGAACTGGAGTTATGGACAGTTGGTAGCTCCCATGTGGGAGCTGGGAACTGACCCCAGGTCCTCTGGAAGAGCAGCCAGTACTCTTAACCGCTAAGCCACCTCTCCAACTTGTGGTGCACACCTTTAATCCCAGCACTCGGAGGTAGGGGCAGTGGATCATTATGAGTTCAAGGACAGCCTGGTCTACACAATGAATTCCAGGCCAGCTGGGGCTACAGGGAGACCTTGTCTCAAAAAGACGAAAAAAAAAAAAACAGAATGCACCCATAAGTTCTTGTTCTTATGTTTGCTGCCAACAGGCCATTTCTTATAACCCAATTTGCATATATCAATTTTTGTTTTGTTTTGTAATTTACTAAATCAGGCAAGTAGTGAGTAGTGTGGTTACATTAGACTGTACAACTACAAATAATGAAAGAAACTTCTTATTTATGGGAAATAGAACTTTCTTGGTCTTTTTGAGACAGGATCTCCCTGTAGCCCCAACTGGCCTAGAACATGCTATATAGACCAGGCTGGCCTCAATCTCACAGAGATCTGCCTGCCTCTGCCTCCAGAGTGCTGGGATTAAAGGCATGCACACACACCAATTATGGCAATTATCAACTTTTTATAGAGAAGAAACTGGGTTAGGGAAGGCTAACTCTGTGATCTCACCACCGGTTTCTACTTTCTCTGCCTGTCCTTCAGGAACATTTGGTTTTGTAAGGGTTTATCCAAGCTTTCTACGTTCTTTTCTCCTTGTCTCTTGAATGTTCTTTGTACTGGTTTCCTGTTTGGCTGAAGCTAAAGAACCCAGAGGGACTTAAAACAACAGACCTTTTTCCTCTCACCATTCTGGAGGCCAGAATTAGAAATGTTGGCAGTGCCACGTGCCTTCTGGTGCTAGGGAGAAATGATTCTTTGATTCTTGCGGCCTTTCCCATCTTTGGAACCACCACTCTTTGCACTGCATACATCAAGTAGTCTTCTACCCACTTCCACTGCACACGCGTGCACACACACACACACACACACACACACACATGCACATGCACCACCACTCTTTGCACTGCATACATCAAGTAGTCTTCTACCCACTTCCACTGCGCACACGTGCACACACACACACACACATGTATGCACATATGCACACATATGCACACACACATACATACACACACACAAACCCACATACACACATACACACACAGATGCACACACATACACACACACGAGCACACACACACACACACACAAACACACACATATACACACACACACACACGCACAGACATACACAAACACATAGAAACAGATACTGAGACATACACACGTACACAGACACATAGACACACACACAGACACACAGTGAAGAAGCAAATATATCTTGTAAAAAGAAATTAAACACAATGAAACAGTAGTTTATAGGATATGGTTGAGATTTGGAAGGCAACAAACTGTTTCAATACTTAGGTTGTCTACTCTCCTATCCTGGGGAGCTATTATGGCCTCATGGGGACACTGTTGAAAGTTCTGGAACACATATTAGTAGAAGAGGTAAGTGAGGCATTGGGAGAGGAGCTGCATGTCTAATTCTGTAAGAGGCTTTTATAGGTGGTCGCTCAGGCCTGCATGTTTATTTCCTTTAGGGTGTGCGTGAACACATGTACATGGTGTTTCTCTCTGTGTAGTCAATCCCTTGTGAAATCCCCTGTGGAAGAACCTCGGGAATCTTAATTACAACACACCGTATATGAGCTCAACACTGACCTCCTTCAGATGACTTGGCAGACAACAGGGAAATAAGTACATAATTCTTCAAATGTCAGAGTATTTCCCCCTAATTATTTAGAATATTGTTGTTGTTCAGACCCCAAAGTAACCACAGACACGGTAATGCTTGTTTCAAAGAAAACAGAGGGCTCAGCACCTCTAGGATGAAAACTCCAAGTCCCTTCTTATTTTTCCTTTTATTGGTCTTGCAAAATAATGACACCGTGAGAAGCACACATTCAAATAAAAATACATATTAAAAAATAATGCATAGATTCATTATTTTTCTCATGACTGGGACATAGTATCTCCCAGAAGCAATTTAGCAAAGGATTTGTTTTAGCTCAGGGTTCCATGGTAGGAAAGCCGCCTGCCTTCAGAAAGGGAGGAGTGGCTCCTGTGCTGGGCGGCAGGTGTGCACAGCAGCTTGCTCACCTCTCAGCTGCTGACCAGGATACAGAAGTAGGCCAGGCTAGAAGTGGGGTCAGCATATAACCCCCAGGACCCATCCCCCAGTGACCCACTCCTTTCATCCAAGTCCTACTCTTAAAGGTCCCACAACCTTCCCAAAGAGCACCACCAGGGGACCAAGTGTTCAAACTCCTGAGCCTGTGGGGACATTTCACACTCAACCCACAGCAGTGTGCCTTCCCTTTAGGGCTGACATAAGCAGCATATTGCTTGCATTGAGCACAACATCAGCTTGACTGACACAGTGTTTTCTCAACAAGTTTTTGAAACCCAAACTGGAGAACATCAGTTTCTCATCTACACTGAGGAAAGAGGTGTTCTGCACAGCCCCAAAGTCTCGTTGAAAATGCACCTGGAGGCAAAGCAAGATGTCTCAGCAGGTAAAGGCACTTGCCACCAAGCCTGACAATTTGAGTTTAATCCCTATGACAAATGTGGTGGAAGGAGAGAACCAATTCCCGTAAGTTGTCTTCTGACCTCCATATGTGCACCATGGCACAGGAACATGAGGGGGGAGAGGAGAGAGAGAGAGAGAGAGAGAGAGAGAGAGAGAGAGAGAACCCACATACACACATACACACACAGATGCACACACATACACACACACGAGCACACACATATGCACGCACACATACATACATACATACGCACACACATATGCACATGCACACATACACACACACATACCCACATACACACACATACACACACAGATGCACACACATACACACACATACACATGTGCGCACACACATGCACACACACATACACACATACACACACACGAGCACACACACACACACACACACAGATGCACACAAGACCCTAGTGGAGAGGGAGTGGGAAGAGAAGGGGAAAGAATTCCTGAGAAGCAGAAAAAAGTACGCCTGTTCTACTGTAAAGGTAGAGAAAGAAGAAATGAGGGTGCTGTGCTGGATAGTGTCAGTTGTCAGCTTGACACACCCGGGAAGAGGGAACCTCAATTAGGGAACTTCCTCTATCAGATTGGCCTGTGGACATACCTGTTTGGTGGTTTTTTTATTGCTGAGTGATGCGAGAGGACCCAGCCCACTATGGGTGGTGCCACCCCTGGGCAGGTGGTCCTGCGTTGCATAAGAAAGCAAGCTGAGCACAGGCCAGAGGAGTAAGCCAGTAAGCAGACCCTTCATGGTCTATGCTTCAGTTCCTGCCATCATATTTCTGCCCTGCTTAAATTCCTGTCCTGACTTCCCTCAGTGATGGACTATCACCCTGAAGAATAAGATGCAATAAACCCTTTCCTCCCCAAGTTGGTTTTGGTCAGTGTTTTTGTCACAGCAATAGAAAGCTAACTTGGCCAGGTACCAAGTTAGGAGGATCTGGTTACAAGAAACAAAACCCCAGCATGAACTCCATCAAGCAAAAGACATCTCTGGGTCACACAACAACAGGTAGAAGATGTCAAGGATGCTTGACCTGAAGCCCAGTGATGTCACTGAATTCAGGTCTCATCCCACCTCTTGGTTTCTGCCATCTTCATCCTTAGCTTCATTCCTGGTTTTACGACTACTAACGGTGGCATTCAGGGCAAGCAGGCATCTTCATTCACATTCAGAGGAAGGGAGAAATCGTGGCCATCTACGAGTGAAAAGGAAGCTTCTAGAGGAACGCCTCAAATGTCACCAGCCACCACAACTGGGTCCCTAGTCATTGACAAAGGGAACTTATGCGTCGATCAGTCATTTACTCCCTCTGACTTGCTGTCCCACGATGAGAGATGGGAAAGGAGGAGGAGGCAACCTCAGCAGGACCCAACAATTGCTCAAAGGGACTGTGGCCAGAATTTTGAAATGACGCCATTCAGGTGGCAGTTTCTTCTGAGACCATAGGAAGTTCTTTTACTCAGAATCAAAAAATGGAGAATCTTCATTTTTTTTTTTACCTACTTTTTTTCCCCTGTCTTCCATTTCAGCTGAAAATGTCAGCTCTGGAAGGGAGCAGGAGCTAAGAATTAAATGAGTAAGCAAGGTAACCCTCCTGGGGCCCCGGAAAGACTAGGCATTTGCCTAGAGGTAATGTCAAAGGTTAAATACAGGAAAAAATAACATAGCGCACAATTACAGCTGTTCATTCGTCTGCTTAAAATGGGGAGTAAAGGTCATGAATCAAATCAAATCAGTGCATTAAGTCCAGATTCACCTGCCTCCAGTCACCCCATCTTTTTGTTAGTGTGATAAAGCCATCCCTGTTCGTTAATTAGAAAACCAGGACTTTGCAGGCTATGACAATGGAGCCACCAGGTGAGGGTCAGGCAGCCCTCGGGTTAATTGCTCCATTGAAGCCACCAGCTCTGGAGCTCTGAGTGGAGGTGGCCCTGCTGCCCAGGTGTCTGCCGCATCAGAGCAAGCTTGTATCGGCTTAAAGCAAAGAAAAGTAATGAACTGTGCTTCTATCAAAGAAACGCAGTTCAGTGAGGAGCTCAGTCCAGAGAACAGCACCTTTGACTCACAGAAGTGGGAGAGTCCTCGTTTTCTGACGTGACAGAAGAGGTAGGTTTGGGTTTGAACATCCTCTTAACTTAAATAAACAAAAGGTTGACAACAACACCGGGGCCCCATATGGTGTGCTCTGATCCCACGCCACCAGAGCTGCCCAACTATAGAGGCCCCAGGGTTATAGGAGAGACCTCATCTTTGTCTCTGGCCCTCTTCCCTGCAGGGCAGAGACTCCGAACATTCACCTTAGTCTCCTGCAACTAAAATAGGCTTGACCTATAGACCAAGTCCCATGCTCAGCTCTTACCCAAACCAAATATTCCCTGTCCAGAACCACTACCCAGGTTCCTACCTTTCACCCTTCCCACACATTAATTCTTTGTCCCCACCTGCACCTCTGCCAAGTCTCTGCATCTACTTTGTGAGCCCTGGGGCCCTGCTGCATCCACTGAGCTGAGCCTGGGGCGGGTGTCTGTGTAGGGACTGGCCTCCTGGCTCTCCCTGTCCAGATTATCTATTCCAAGAAAGTGTTCCCTGCCTTCATTTTCCATTGCTCTCCCACTACCCCAGGTCCTTTGTCCATCTAACTCTGATTTGGCTTCACAGACATGTCCCTCTCCTGCTCTCTAAACCACATTAAACTGCTGCCCTTTGTTTCACCAGCCTCTCAAGCCTGGTGTTCCCAGAAATTCTAACCCCAAGGAGAGCCTCCTTCAATTCCATCCTCTTCCCACGCAGTTTCCTGCGAGTGCTGGTGTAGACGTGGCTTCTGTGGTTTAAAACCAGTCCTAGCAGAGGCTGAGGTGGTTCTGTGGGTAAAGTGTTTGAGGGTATAAATGTGAGGACCTGACTTTGGATCCCCAGCACCTTCATAAAATGCTGGGCGTGATAGCATACACCCATAATCTGGGCACCTGGGAGACAGAACCAGGAGGATTCCTGGGGCTCACTGACCAGCCAGTCCAGACAGTTGGTGAGCTCCAGGCTCAGTGAGAGATTCTGTCTCAAAAAATAAGGTAGAAACACACACAAAGGCAGCCGACATTGAACTCTGGTCTCCACAAGCACACATGCATCCCCACACATGTTCACACACACATACACAAACACACACACACACACACACACACACACAAATCAGCCCTAGTAACTCAAGAGCACTCCAGTGGGTGTGCTCAGTGGTCCTTGTCAGTATCAAGGTAACATGCACATGGATTCTAGACTTTCTTCTTCCTCTGTGATACGGTGTCACCTGTCAGGTATCCATCACTCGGGTACACTAGAAACCACACTTCTTTTGTTAATGCTAATTCCACGTCTGGCAAAATCTTTTCTTGCCACAAGGGATCATCCAGCTGATGTGACCAGGATAGACTCCACTGTGAGTCACTGAAACCAGAACCAGCATAGGACACAAACCTTAGCACTGAGACAATGTCAGGGAACGGCCACTGAGGTGGTGGGATCTACAAGAAAATAGCCATAGGTGTGTCTGTAAGAAGCAGTAACAGCCTTGTGGTTGAATTTGGTTTGAGATAAATGGATGGTGGGTTGATGGCAGAGATGACGAGAAGGTATTAGAATGCAACCCAAACTCTCCCTATCTACAAAGCTCATGCAGATTGATGCAGACCAAACACATTATGACTCTCCAGTGATACCATAGCTGTATGCCCCGGCAGGTGCCAAGCTCTGACCTCCTTCATTTCAACAGAACTTGAGCAATGCCCATCTTCTTTTCTAATATAAGAAATAGATTTTGTTTGAAACATGTCACTCTACTTTTTTAAAAGCAGTGTGATAAGCGTTAACACACCCTTCACTGTGTTCCTCAATCACTAGCATTTAGCCACTCTTGTTTCTCCCACCCTCTTTTTTTATTACATCATCGTGTGTGCGTGCGTGCACTTGTGAAGGTCAGAGAACAGCTTTCAGAAGTCAGTTCCCTCCTTCCACCATATGGGTGCTGGGAATGGAATGCAGGTTGTCGGGCTTGAAAGCAAGTTCCTTAGCCTGCTGAGCCGTCTCACCGGCCCCAGCCCCTCCCTCTTTCATAATAATTATTTTCTCTGAACTCACAGAATATGAATTGCCAAACCATGAGCCATCAGCCCTAAATGATCATCATTGATTTTTTTATAAAAATGAAGACATTCTTTTCTGAAATGACCAAATCTGAGAAATTTAGTTTTGCTACAGCATTGTTATGTGAGAGCCCGAACACAGATTCCCAGTTACCCAAGAATGTGCTTCAGAACTCGGGATCCCACCTGCAAGCAGTGTCATATCAACTGTTGCAACAGTGGTTTCCGTCTGGACCAGAGCTTCTGCCTGTGCATCTTTCTAGGTGCTGACAGCTCTGGAGAGCACAGGCCAGTGGTTTTGTATCAGGTCCCCAGTTGGAATTTGTTGTGTTAGTCATTCAACTGAGAACACTCATTTGGGGCAGAAAAGCAGCACAATCAACACTGGTCTTTGGTACATGCTGACTCATCCCCTACAGGTGATGTCAGCTCCAGCACTCAGTTAAGCCTCTGTCTGCCAAACAACTCCACTACAAAGGTACATTTATAAAAAGCCTTTATGATTAAGAAATATGGAGGGAATCACCTTAAGACCTCAATTCAAAGCGCTTGGTTAAATAGTACCTTGGTTAAACAGGTGCCAACCCCTGCCCCCATGGAAGCCTAGCTGGTAGAAGACACAGATTAACACCTGCACATGTTGCAGCCCCCTCTCGTCCTTTGTAGAACAGACAGAAAGTGAGCAAAGTCATAAACTTCCCACAACGCATAGCCAAGCAAACTTAATGCTCCTACAGGCAGCAAGGGACCAAACACTTCGTTCCAAAAGCAGCGATTGACAAAGGTGTGAAATTTGTCAGAAGCAAAAATGGAGTCTCCTGTGCCAAACCCTAAGGGAAAATATATATAATAATAAATACAAACAGGAGGTTTTAAAGGAGGGGGTTTCATGTAGTGTGACTGACAAAAAGCTATCACAGAGGCATCTACCAGGACCACAGCATTGCACAAAGTCCACCACAGCTTCCGCAGAAATACCTCCACAAGGACATCTACACAACAGCGTTAGTTCTCCTTGGCCTGACACTTCCTTGTTACTGGTCTTTGTAGTCTAGGATAACTGAGTTAAAATGAATTCTGAGCTCCTTCCTCATTTTGCCTTTAAAAACTTGTCTCAGGGACTGGAGAGATGGCTCAGTGGTTAAGAACATTCACTGTTCTTGCAAAAGACCCGGGTTCGAATCCCAGCACCTACATGACAGCTAACAACTGTCCATAACTCCAGTTCCAGGGTATCCAACAGCCTCTTCTGTCCTCTGCGGGCATTGCGTGACACAAGCGCACTTATCTACATGCAGGCAATAGATGCATACATATAAAATACAAATAATAAATAAAATATCTTTTTTAAAAACTTGCCTCAGCATCCTTCAATACACACGTGGTTGCATAGCCCA
The DNA here is from genome assembly GCF_000622305.1 of Nannospalax galili. Lineage (NCBI taxonomy): Eukaryota > Metazoa > Chordata > Mammalia > Rodentia > Spalacidae > Nannospalax > Nannospalax galili. The sequence continues at coordinate 1,783,916 of NW_008348785.1, forward strand.
TGCAGTCCTTTGAGACGCCATTCCTGAATGAACTTGTTACTGTCTCAAGGATGTCCCTCCCTCTCTTTGTCTTTTTTATTTTGACAGTGGCTTGTGAGAGACGTAGGGCAAGTCACTGCAGTTAGAATAAGCAAGCCAAGGGGGAAAGGGGACAAATGAGTAATAAACAAAAAAAGACCCAACCTCTTCAACAGTCAAGGACACACACATTAAAATAATGAATGTTTAACCTATGGTTGAGCCAAATATTAGGGTAAGGAATCTGGTAAGAATGTGGACTATTACAGCTTTGAAAAGGAATCTTCTCGGGTGTGGTGGCTTATGCCCACCAGCTCAGCACTTGGAATACTGAAGCAGGAGGATTGCCATGAGTTGAAGGCCTATGCGGTGAATTCCAGGTCATCCCGGTCTACAGAGGGAGACCTTGTTGAAGGAAAAGAGGAAGAGGAAGAAGAAGAGGAGGAGGAAGAAGAAGAAACTGAAGGAATCTTACAAAGCTTCTAAAAGTTTAAAATAGTAACACATTTTGACTCAGGTCTCTATTTGAATCACACCCTGAGATCAAGAAAGATACCTAAGGGCCAGCTACCAAGTCTCACAAATGGAGCTCACACGCCAGGACCCATGTGGTAGAAGGAGAGGACCAACTCCCATAAATTACCTCTGATTTCCACTCAACATTTGCAATGGAGCACATGCATGCCTACACACAATCAATTAATCAACGCAAAAAAAAAAATTCTTTTAAAGAAAGACACCTGGGGCCAAAGAGACGGCTCAGGAGGTAAAAGCATTGGCCGCTCTTCAGAGGACCAGGGTTCGAATCCCAGCACCCACATGGCAGTTAACATCCATCCTTAACTCCAGTTCCAGGGATTTCAACACCTTCTTCTGACCTCTGTGGGCACTGAATACATGAACACACTTACACGCAGGCAAAATACTCACACACATAAAAATAATAATAATTATTATTAATAATAATAATAAAGTCACCTAAAAGCAGGTCCAAGAGGTAGAATTTTCCTGCATTACAACAGTTGAAGAACTGTCCCAACCTTCCCTTTCCAGATGAGCTTTAATCTTGTCAGACACAAACACCCCCTGGGCATGAGTTGACAAGTGACTCAGTCTCAATC
>NW_008348785.1:1787554-1896275 GCF_000622305.1 Nannospalax galili
TGATTATTACTAAGTCACAGTCGGTTACTTTCTAAGATCCTTGGCACCTGAGCATGGATATAAAGTCATCAGGTAGATTTCAATGGTAATGTATATCACCTCTATTAATTAACATGAAGCAAATTGTTATGTTTCTTCCTCAAATATAACTCATTTTTTTAATTTGTTGATTTTTTGTGTGTGTGTATTTCATACAGAGCATACCCAATCTTATTCATCTATATACCCACATCCCAAATGGCACCCTTACGCCTCCCCCTGCCAGAGCCCATATACTCTGTCATCCCTGTTACTGTCCACTGTGTTGTCGGCGCCCCCAGCCGTTCCCAGACCTGATCTGATATTTAAACAAACGTGGAAGCAAGGTACCATTTGGGATCGGCTTTTTCATGCCATGCAAATGCCTTCAGGCTACCCAGTTTCCACCACCCAATTCACTGCTGCACTGTTGCTGGGGGCTGGGGGGTGGAGTGTCATTTTTAGAAAGTGACAGAATTCTGTGCCAAAGGAACTGTTGCCTCATTAAGAAGACCATTGGGATGGGGTGGAGGGGGACTGGAGGGCTGGCTCTGGTCCTTTTCCAGAGGACCTATATTTGGTTCCCAGCACCAACATGGGACATCTTACAATTGCCTCTAACTCTAGCTCAGGGGATCTGACACCCTCTTTTGATCTCCACAGCACCTGCTCACACATAGTGTACATACAGACATTCAGGACACACACATACACAAAAATAAAAATAAATCAATCTTTAAAAAAAAATAAGGACAATGTTGGGGGCTGGGAGCAGCTGGCTTGCTCAGTTGGCAAAGTACCTGCCATGCAGGTATGAGGACATGACTTCTGATCCCCAGCACCCACTTAAAAGCAGGACATAGTGGCGTATACCTGTGATCCCAGAGCTGGGGGTCAGGGGAGATAGGCAGATCACTGGAACTTCCTGACCAGCTAGTCTTACCAAACTGATGAGCTCTGGGTTCAGTGAAAGACTTGCCCTCAAAAATAATATGGCCGGGTGGTGGTGCACACCTTTAATCCTAGGAGGCATAGACAGGCAGATCTCTGCGAATTTGAGGCCAGCTTGGTCTGCATAGTGAGTTCTAGGCCAGTCAGGACTACATAGTGAGACCCTGTCTCAAAAAAAAAAACAAATAAATAAAAATAAATAATAATATAGGGGCTGGAGAGATATTTCAACAGTTAAGAGCACTTGCTTCCCATCCAGAGGATCCAAGTTTGGTTCCCAGTACCCACATGGGGTGGGTCACAAACACCTATAACTTCCCAGGTCCAGGGGATCCCACGTCCTCTCCTGTTTTCTGTGTGCATGTACACACACACACACAAATAAATAAATGAAATAAATAAATAAATAAAACTGAAAATAAATCTTGAAGAAAAGATTTCCTTCTCTCCAACCGCACCCCGTACCCATCAACCCTCTCCATCCCTCCTGTGCTGGTCAGTTTTTGTCAACTTGACACAAATGAGTGTCACCTGGGAAGGGGAACCACAACTAAAAAGTTTTCAAGCTCAGATTGTCCTGTGGCATATCTATGAGGCTTTTTTTTTTTTTTTTTTTGGTCTTTCTGAGACAGGGTCTCCCTGTAGCCCCAGCTGGCCTGGAACTCACTATGTAAACCAGGCTGGCCTTGAACTCACAGAGATCTGCCTGCTTCTGCCTCCCAATGGCTGGGATTAAGCCACCACACCCAGCTTAGCTTTCCATTTTTCATAGTCACATAGTATTCCATTGTATATGTAGACTTCATTTTATCTACCCATTCATCTGTGCATGGGCACCTAGGTTCACTCCACCTGTTGACTGATGTATATGCCTCTAATAAACGATCTTCATCACAGTAATAACTGTCTACTCATTGAAGAAACGAGGAAGTAAAAAGAATGGGGGTAGGGACCCATTATAGTTCCATTTCCCAGAAATAACCAACATGCCAGGAGACTGAATTTCCTCCCACATCTTTCCCCCAGATACAGAGTCTTTCTTTCATGTGGTTATGACACAGTAACACAGCCATGTGATCTTGTTTGTTTTCTTTATTTGCTAGCATATAAGCATTTTTTTAATCTTGTTACAAACTCCCAGGGAACCTAATTTTTAACAAGTATATCCTGTTCCTTCAAGTGGGTGGAACATGGCCAACCCACATCCCTGAGGGAATAGTAAGTTATATTTTGACCTAGTTAGCTTTCTGTTGCTGTGATAAAACACTGACCGAAAGCAACTTGGGGAGGAAAGGGTTTATTTGGCTTACAGGTTATAGCCCATCATCAGGGGAGGTCAAGGAAGGAGCTCAAACAGGAACTTGGAGGCAGGAACTGAAGCAGAGACCATGGAGGAGTGCTGCTTACTGGTTTGCTTCCCCTCGGCTTGCTCAGCTACCTTTCTTACACAGCCCAGGCCCATGTGCCCAGGGATGGCACCTCCCACAGTGCCCTGGGTCCTCCTATGTCAACCAGCAGTCAAGAAAATCAAGATAACAGAGCAAGCCTGTATACAGCAGTCCTCCATGGTCTCTACTTCGGTTCCTGCCTCAAGGTTCCTGCCCAGCTTGAGCTCCTGCCTTGGCCTCCCTCGATGATGGACCTGAAACCTGTAAGCCAAATAAACCCTTTTCTCCCCAAGTTGGTTTTGGTCAGTGTTTTATCACAGTAACAGCCAGCAAACTCAGAAGCATGTCTGAGCATGCTTCAAGAACAGGTCTGCGAGATATAGCTGCTCCTGATTCTCTGCCCCTAAGCTCAGGAAACCTTCCCCTCGCCATCAGAAGCCTGTCAGAGCAGAACACTTCTGTGAAGTGAAACAGGAATCCTGAGCTGGGACAGGCAGCAAGTGTCTGCAGGGGACACCAGAGACACCTTATCAGTGTGCCAACCATGGAAGCCAAATACAAAAAAGGCTCTCCCAGGTATTCTCGGGGTCACAAAGGTGGCAATCAATGCATGGATGAATCTACGCAGTACTGTCTGTTCAAACAGTGGAATATTATTCAGCTGTTATAATGAATGAAGTTCTAACACAGATGGACCTCGAAGACAGTATGCTAAGTGAAATAAGCCAGTCACAATAAACAAGTATTTATATGCATCCTAGAATAGGTGAATTCCTAGGGAAGAGGAGAAAGAGAGGGAGGAGGAGAAAGAGGGGTGTGGTGGTACATACGCATCTATAATCCTAGCCTTTGGGAGGCTGAGGCAGAAGGATTGCAAATTCAAGAGCAGCCTGTACTGTGTAAAAAGACTCTATCTATAAATAAATAGGTAAAACAGAACAGAAGCTTCCAGTGCTTAGGGAAAGTGAAAATGGGACATTTTTACTTAAAAGAGTCCTGTGAATGGAGCTAGTGCCACTGAGGTACGTCTTAGAAACCGTCAAACTAGCAAGCATTCTTTGTGAATGTTCATGTATATATATACACATACATGTATCCAGCCAGTCACAATAATCCCAAAACCACAATCCCAACACCCATAATCCTGAATGTTGAATTCTGAAATATCAAAGTTCTCAAGATCTTAAAAACCTAAACAATAAATTCCGAAAATGCATGGTCCTGAAAACCTGAACGATTAAGGCCCTGATTGTTGGCTGCAGGCCGTGCTCCTGTTCCTGCCCAGCCTGTTGCTCTCTACAGTGTGCTCAATTTTTTTAAATATTACACACACACACACACACACACACAGCAAAGCTGTGCTCCAGTTATGCCTCTCAGGATTATGATTGGCACCACAATTGTTCTGAGTAAATCTTTATTCTGTACATTTTCATAAAGATAAAAACCTTAGGAAAAAAAAGTTCTTTCAGTAGTTGAAGATACAGCTCAGTTGGTAGAGTGCTTTCCCAGCATACCCAAAGCCCTGGATCTGATTCTCAGTACCACATAAACAGGATGGTGCAGGCTTGTAACCCCTGCACTCAGGAGGTGGAGTCAGGAGGACCAGGAGTTCAGGGTCATGCTCAGCTACTGTGCTGATTATTTTTCTATCAACTTGACACAAACTAAACTCACTGGGAAGAAGGAACCTCAGTTGTGGAATTTCCTCCCTCAGACTGGCCTGTGGGCACGTCTGTGTGGCATTTTCTTAATTGTGACTGATGTAGGAGGGCCCAGCCCACTGTGGGTGGTGCCATCTCTGGACAAGTGGGAATGAACTGTATAAGAAAGGTAGCTGAGCAAGCCAGGGGAAGCAAGCAGTGTTCCTCCACGGTCTCTGTTTCAGTTCCTGCCTTTGCCTTGAGGTCCTGCCCTGACTCCCCTCAGTGATGAACTATGACCTGGGAGCTGTGAAATGAAACCAACCCTCTCCTCCCCAAGTTGCCTTTGGTCAGTGTTTTATCATTGCAACAGGAAGCTAACTAGGACAGCTACACAGAAAGTCCTGGGTCAGCCTGGGATAAACGAGACCCTATCTCAAGAAAAATAAAAATAAATGAAGCTAATTGGAGCATATTTTCTTTTTTTAACTTTTTAGTTATTTTTATTTTGTGTGTCTTGAGTGTCCTAAATTCACCCATGTCATGCAATGCCTGCAGAGGTCAGAAGAGAGTGTTGAATTTTCTGGAACCGGGGTAACGGATGGTTGTCAGCTGCCATGTGGGTGCTGGGAATCGAAACTGGGTCCTCTGCAAGAGCAGCCAGTGCCATCTCTCCAGTCCAGAACATATTTCCTAATATTTTCCTATCTATTGTATACATTGATATCAATTTATTGGAATAAAAGAAATTGAAAAAAATGAATTGGTAACAATTTATAAAAACGTTAACCAATATTTATGCACAGGTCCTTCTTTCGTTTTAAAACCTTTTAAGTCCAAAATGCTTCGTGGTGTTTATGATCCATTGTAACAATGTATGCATTTTGATGACTGCCGCACCTAATGTCGCAGCTCCCCTCTGGGTGGGAATTGGTTCAAAGGGTGACTAGATCACCACCAATCTCTTTTTCACTTCATTCCTAACAAGGCTTGACCCCTGGGTAGGCTCTCCAAGAAATATTCTGTAAATAAGTTAAAATCAGTTTTATAAATATGCAGTGTGCAATACCACACTCCTAATGTCAGTTATACTTTACAATTCCTTCTGCCTCGTAGTCCATCTTTCATTGCCGAGCATCACTTCAATACCAGAGATACGAATTGTGTAAAGACTTCTGGAGAGTTCTAAATTCATTTTATGTGTGTTTTGGAAATTGGACTCTGAGGAAGTACATTGTCGTTCTCTCATATTTTGACTTTGTGTGTGAGTATTGTGCACATACCTAAGCACGCTGAACCCCTCAGTGAATGAAGACTCGTCCTTTGTACATCTGCATTTATGAAAGAGAAAATTTCTCAAGGTCTCAGCTCTGTGGGTGCCTGTGTGTGCCATGGTGACATGTGGTGAGGTTGCTTCTCTTCAAAAGACAGGTTTTCTTTCCTGGTATTTCAGATAACTAGTTATAAAGCAGGGTGCACACATTACCATTCATAGTGATATGCTTTTTTGATCTGTCTCTTCAGGAACATAGTTCATCAGCTCATAACTCTTATACCCATGCAAGTGCTGTTAACCTGGCAAGCATGGTTGCAAAAGTGCACACCATTATTACCTGTTCTGTTGTCTAAAGTGGCTCACGAGGCATTCTGTTTCTATATATTTCTAAAATCTCTTAAAATGTGACTAAATATCTTTTTTAATTAAATTATTGCCATGTGTGGCAGCCACGCATTTAATCTTACCACTTGGGAGGCAGAGGCAGGTGGACCTCTATGGGTTTGAGGCCAGCCTGTTCTGTTTCTACATATTTCTAAAATCTCTTAAAATGTGACTAAATATCTTTTTTTAATTAAATTATTGCCATGTGTGGCAGCCACGCATTTAATCTCACCACTTGGGAGGCAGAGGCAGGTGGACCTCTATGGGTTTGAGGCCAGCCTGGTCTACATGGTCAGTTCCAGGCCAGCCAGGGCTACACACTGTGAGATGCTATCTTAAAACAAACCACTAGCAAGCAAGCACAGATACTTTGCTCTCCCTCTGCTCTTGACTTTGGATGTGACACGACAGGCTGCTTGAATTCCTGCCTTGATTTCCCCAAATGAGGGACATGACCTGGAATTGTGAGACAAATAAACCCTTTCTTCTCCAATGCTGCTCCGTGTCAAGGTGTTTATCACAGAAACAGAATGAAACAAGACAGGCAAAAAGTGAGAGAACAGGACACCCAAGGTCTTCCTTCCTCTGACTTCTGTGCGTGAACACCTACAACAACGCCTGCACATACATGTGCATGTACATCACACACACACACACACACACACACACACACAAAGAAGCCACACCTGTGGGTCTGGGAAGTCAACTATGAAAGGCCTTTGAGGCTCATCTGGGAAAATCTGCATGTCTACCCTCAGTCTGTCCTCTAAAATAGATTTCTTCATTCTTCAGCCTGGATACAATGTCTGGGAGGAATTGGAGGTCCCAGCAGCCAACCTGCTGGGGCTAGCCATTGTGTTCTGTTTCCCCGTCTCTAGAGAATAATGTCCAAGTCAAGGCAAGGTGAGGTATTCCCACCCTGAACACAGCCACTGGGGAAAGACCTCAGATCTGACCGTTACTGAAGCAGCCCTCAGCTCCGCTCACACTCACCTGCTGCTGCCCGCTCACACTCACCTGCTGCTGCCCGCCCACTCCTGCGTGCTTGAGAACTCAACTGTGTGCATCGAGTTGATTTTCCATTTTCTCAGCCACCGGCTGGGGAGTCAGCCTCTCAAATCTGCTGAAGCAGTCGCCACTCGCCCATCTGTTCCCAGACTTCCAGACGGCGCTGCTGTTCTCCTGGCATGTTCTCGAAAGTTTGTGCCTTTTTAAAACTCGCCTTACTGAGGGGGTTTTAGAAACAAAATTAGCATGTTCAATCTGCCGTCTCTACCTGGAAGTTACAGGGACGGGCTTCTTTTTCAATAAGTATATTTTTAAAAAGGAAACAGAGCAATTAACAATGTGTCTCAAGAAGCTTGGAGATTTTAATCTCATGCCTAAACTTCTAGGAATTTATCCTAAAGAAATGGACAGGTTTTATTACCATGTTATTATAACGCTAAAATCTTGAAGGGAACTGCAGAGGTGGTTCAGCGGTTAGGAACACTGGCTGCTCTTGCCGAGGACCCAGGTTTAGTTCCCAGCACCCACATGGCAGCTAACAACTGTCCATAACTCCAGTTTCAAAGAACCTACTGCCCTCTTCTGGCCTCTGTGAGCACTGCATGCACATGTGCACTTACATACATACGGATATAACACTCATACACAAAATAAAAATAAACTTTTTTAAAAAACTTGAAAACACAAAATGCTGACCACTACAGAAATAATTTAGAAAACAATGGTATAGTCATCTCATGAACTACTGAGTCAATTAAAAGAATAGATAAGTCATATTTTATGGCAGGGAAGATGATCACATTATGATCAGATACTGGTAGTGTTTCATCCCAGTGTCAGAGAGGGAAAGGGAGAGATACATGCAAAGACGCAGCACACCCAAGGAGAAGGAGGGAGAGGAAAGACGTAGGGACACAGAAGGCTGAGGGGAACCAGTGTTACAACCGCAGTTACCTTTTCTCGCTTGCTGTCTCTGAAACCAGCAAAACACAACTAGAGGCTGGAGAGATGGCTCAGTGGTCAAGAGCACAGGCTGCTCTTGCAGAGGACCCAAGTTCAGTTCCCAGCAATGACATCAGGGTTCACAGCTCCCTGTAACTACAACTCCAGAGGATCTGACACCCTCTTCTGGCCTCTATGGGCATCTGCGCACACACACACACACAGACACACACACACACACACACACAATTTCAGAATTTAAAATAGAGTTTTGACTTCTTTCAGCCTTCCCGTCATCCTAATCTCTCCCTAAACTTGCAAACTGCCTTCATGTCTCTGTGTGAGTCATGAGATCCTCTGCCTGGAACTACAGATGCCTATGAAACGCCTGAACTGTTGGACCCCTGGTGCCAAGCTCAAGACACCCATGCTCATCTGGTGACACTGACCCAAATTACAGTTACAAAGGGCAAGAGGAAGTGATCAGCAAACATCTGTAGACTGGCCCTCCCGACCCATCTCCGGAGAAATGGCAAAGCCCACAGGCCACAGCTGCAGATGGGAAGACTGGCTCAGAGCACGGGCTCTGTAATAATTATCATTACTTAGCACCAGCCCACAAGGATCCATTAGAGGAACAAGGCTTGAAATTACAGTCAAACCATCCCCCTTCTCCACAATCCACACATACAAGACCCCAGCAGCACAGTGAGGGGTGGGAGAGCTGAGCTCGGTTATACTGTAATTATGTCTAGCTCCAGCCCCAACCCCAAAATACCATCTTGTCACATGACTTGTCATCCTGGTGTGGCTCAGTCTATCAAAACTTGTCATCTTCTCCCAGATTTTGCTGCAGTTCTCATGACGCGCATGTATTTCTAGTAGAAAGGTTTATGCTAGAAGATTCTTTTTAAGACCTGCTGAAACTTTATTCCATCTCAGCTCCTGCTTCATATGGCCTAGAAACAGTTCTCTTCTGTTGAACATGAGCCTGATGCTGCCAGAAGATGAGATTCTGATGTGGGGACCTCTCGGACCACCCTGCCTGGGGGCCAGTGTGAGGTACAGAGATGCTCTGAGAGTCACCCTGAAGGACAAAGGGAATCCTGTCCCTCAACACAGTATTCTGAGCCACCAGCCTATAGCCATAGACTTCAACCAAACAGGCGGGCATAATGCAGTCAGTTGTGTTCAGGGTCAGTTCTTCAGCCTTTACCAGCCCTTCCTCTTCCCCCATTGAACTTGTCTCATAAAGCTCACTCACCACGTAGCCAGCAAGTGCTACTTAAACTGCTTCATGAATTAGAATGACTATCCCACCTGGTGATCAGCACTGAGATTGCCTGCCCCACACTCCCCACACATACACACAGCATTTTCTATGTACTTTTCAGGATGCTAGGCATGTGTGCTGGTTAGTTTTGTCAACTTGACAAACTAGAGACACCTGGGAAGAGGGAAACCCAGTGGCGGTGTTCCCGCCATCTGATTGGTCTGTGGCATGTCTGTAGAGCATTTTCTTGATTGCTAGCTGATGTAGGGAGGGTTCAGCCCATCCCTAGGTGAGTAGGCCTAAGCTGTATAAGAAAGGTAGCTGAGCAAGAGGAGAAGCAAGCCAGTAAGTAGCATTCTCTCAGTGGTTTCTGCTTCAAGCTCCTGCCTTGACTTCCTGCCTTAACATCCCTCCGTGATGAACTATAACCTATAAACCAAATAAACTCCTTCCTGTAAGTTGCTTTAGATCAATGTTTGTTTATTTATTTTATGTATATCAGTGCACCATGTACGTATATCAGTGCAATGCCCACCGAGGCCAGAAGAAGGTGTCAGATCCCCTGGAAATGGACTTTACAAGTTGTTAACCACCATGTGGGTGCTGGGAACTGAACGCAGGTCCTCTGCAAGAGCAGCCAGGGCTCTTAACTGCTGAGCTGTCTCTCCTGCACCTTGATCAGTGTTTTATCACAGCAAATAGAGAAGCAAACTAGAAGAGCACGTGTGATCTCTGCCACAGCTATTTCCATGCATGTCTCTTCATATTCCCACCAGGAATGATGTGATCACACCATAAAGAAGCCAGCGTCTCTGGGCTTTGTCCTGCTGCCCTCCCAAGCTGGTGTGCAGACACTTAGCTGGCACTGTTGATGGAAAAGATCAAGTTCGGTGAAGTCCCAGGCAGAAGTTGTACCTGCCACCCAGCTCAGAGTACATATAGAGAGCTTGTGCCCAGGGACTGGAGAGATGGCTCAACAGTTAAGAACAGCACTAGCTGTTCTTGCAGAAGACCGGGTTTGAATCCCAGCACCCACATGGTGGCTAACAACTGTCCATAACTCCAGTTCCAGTTCCTCCACGGGAATTGCACGGCACGGGTGCACTTACACACATGCAGGCAACACATTCGTACACATAAAATAAAATAAATAAATAAATCAAAGCTTGTGCCCAGCTTGTTCAGAAACCAAGACTATGTCTCCCATTAAATATCAAGTCCAGGGGTCCATATTGATGAGAAAAGGCAGGCTTGCACTGCCATTAAAAACACTGTATTAAAAGAAATGGGCAGATCTAATAATAGAGAAATAAAAAAGGGGGCTGGAGAGGTGGCTCAGCAGTTAAGAACACTGACTGTTCTTGCAGAAGACCCAGGTTCAAATCCCAACACCTACATGGCAGCTAACAACTGTCCATAACTTCAGTTCCAGGGGATCTGACAGCCTCTTCTGTCCTCCACAGGCATTGCACAATATGGGTGCACTTACCTACATACAGGCAATAGACACATACACATAAAATAAAAATAATAAATAAAATATTTTAAAAAGGGGGTTCAGTTTCAGAGCCTGCACCCGGGAGATATTACTGCTGGGCCAAGTTTTCAACCTCCTCTGCCGACATACACATGCACATACATACTCTCACACATACTCATGTACACACACACACACACACACTCAAAGCCTGCACCCAGCTACAGCACAGCAGGACCCACAGCTCCTCCCACATGTTTTGCTACCCAACCTCTGTGATGTTTAAGCTTTCTCTGAAATTCCCCTTTTTCCATCTCTACCCAGCAGCATTCTCAGTCCTTCAAGGCCCTGTTAAAACCCACTACCACCTTCCCACTCACCCCTTAGCCCCAGTGAATTCCACCTGCTTCCCTCAGGGCCTTTTGGGGCTCTCTGACCATACTTAGCAGCACCCCCCCATCCTGTTGTTTACAGTGACTGGCATGTAGGCCAATGTCTGCTAAAAGACAAAATTCACAGCAGGCATGGGAGATGTGTCTCCTTCAGTTCCCTCATCTGCAGAATGGGGAGCATTCCGCCACGGGCTGCTGCCCAGACCTGAGTGAGTTCACATAGGAAAAGTTCTTAAAACAGCACCAGACTCATAACAGGTGCCCCCTGAATATGCCAGTGCTGTGGCCGGCCACACAGCTCACCTGTGTGTTCAGTTCTCTCACAGTTACCTTTCCCACATGAGAAACTGAGGCACACTTAGGTCAAGTGCTTGCCTTAAAGTCATTGAGGCACTAAGTAGAGTCAGGAGACTCACACTCAGATATGGCTGTAAAGTTCAGATTTTTCCAGCCCCACTTACTATCTTGAATAAGACAGTCCTTGACCCACCCACAGCCTGGCCTTAGAATTTCATGGAGGATAATCACCCTTTCTTATTACAACACATGGAGGTCAGAGGACAGCTTGGCGGGGTCAGCTCTCTCTTTTCATCATGTGGGTCCTGGGGATCAAACTCAGGGCATCAGAGGCTCAGCAGCAAGTGCCTTTACCTGCTGAGTGATCTCCCCAGTGAAATCACCCTTTCTTAAAAGTAATGCCCCCATTGAAGAATTCACTTTCTACTACAGTGACGTTCCCAGGAAACCTTCTGTGTGTAGTGGTCCGACCTAATTCTACCTTGAACTCCCCATAATTGACTCCAAGCAGGTTTTCGTGCCAGGAGACAGTGGGAATCAGATAGAAGAGAAGATCCATTTGGTTCATTGAAACTGTTTTAGCCAGATTTGAGGGCCTTTCTCCGCAGCAGGGGAGTGGAGGTGGAGGGCTATCTCTGTAGCCAGGAAGCCTTCTTCAGGGAATCAGCCTCTTGAAGCAATGCCTCTCCTCCCCACAATTTCCCTCTGGGTCCTCTGGGTCCCCTGGGTCCAGGAGGTGGCCACCCTCAATATCTACCTCCAGGGGTTCCCAGTCTATACAGCACCCCAAACCCACATGATCTGTTATTACACTCACTTTTTTACTCCTCTCCCTGATGACAAATGCCAGGCAGGTTTCTTCTAAGCCTTGAGAAGCTGTCTTGCCTGCACATCTCACACAGACCCAAGCAGAGCACAATTTAATGTCCTCTCAGCCAGCTCTGCAGAGCAAGAGCATCTTGACACATCCCAGCATCCCAGAGGGATCCTGCTTCCCTTCAGGACAAATGACAGACAGCTTGACACAGAAGAGCGCACGTGAGCTCCTACCCCACCACAGCCTCCTCATGCTGGCAAGAGTTTCCATTTGTAGGCAATGGGCAAATGGCAGAGGGGGCACGCCAGACATTCAAAACCACTGGGAGGCCCTGCTGCTTGGACACATGAAGACAGCTGTGTTTTGAGACCACATCAGACTCCAGCCTAAGGTATTCTCCCACTGACCTTGGAAAGGAGAGGGACTGTCCCCCTGGAATGCCACAGTCATCTTGTTGTAAGCATACACACTGTCCAGTGAACAGGTCTGCCCCTGCCAGTCCAGCCACTCTGAGGAAAGCAACCTGGTCCATTCTGACAAGACAACTTCAAACTTGATCACTCTAATAGGTTTAGTTGTTTCTATTCCCAAAACCAACACACACAGGTTTCTAGCTCCACTATACACACAGGCATGCAAGGAAACACTAGTTCTCAAGTCAAGTCTGGCCACTTCTTACAGGATGCTACCAAAGCAGTTACAATCTAAATCACAGTTAAATTCCAATTTCCAGCAAGCAGTGAATGATCTTTAGGCTAAGCATGTTCCCATACATGGCATGGCATATATTTATGCTACAGAATTTCACTCATTGTTTGCCTGAGATGTAAATTTAACTGGGAATTCTTCAATTTCATTCTGAATCTGGCAACCCTACCCTAAAGGTTGCTTATTTCAGGCACAATGTAGATGTGGTCACAGAGAGTGCAGGGTGCTAGGATATCGCACCCCAAGGCCTGGTACCCTCAGAGGCCCATTGAGAAAGAAGTGTCTGGCTCCTGTTCATTCACTGCATGTCCATCTGGGGCCACTGAGCCTGAGGACGCAGTGGAGTCTCTGAAGGGTATCCTGCTGCTAACTGCATCTGTAGCTGTCTGTCTCCCCTTCCTCCCCTCTATGTCCCCCCTTTCAGATGATGCTATGCCACTCCCAGTGAGCACTGTTCTCAAACTCTCCATCCTGGAGCACTGCAACACCCATCTGGGGGTTCCAATGTCAGCCCCCTTTTTCCCTGCTCAGTACCTGCCCTAGCTCCATTCTACCATAGCTACAACGCTCACCCCTTAGCTCATGTCCAAGCTGCCTCCAGTCCTGCTTCCTTCCCATCTTCTCTTCCTCTCACACCCCTGAACAGCAGTAGCGCTTGTGTCCTCTTTATGCCCCAGAGTGCCCACCCACCTCTTCTGCATGGACATCTGTCATTCTCTGCATCTGTCCTCCCTGCAGAGTGTCCCTTCTGTGTATTTGTCCATCAGTTCACCATCTGCCTCTACACCTTACCCCCAGTTACTTAATGCTGTATAGCAGGGACCTCGTAGCCCAAAGCCTTCAACAGTTAGGGAGCTGCAAAACACGTGCTTTGGAAATGTTGTCAAATGAGCACAAGGCCAAGTCTCCTAGGAAACCATCCCAGATTCCCCCAGCTGCTGTGACTCCCTCCCCTGTTTAGAACCCACATAGCATTGAGTAGAGATGGCTATTCAGTGCTCTGACTTGGATTGCACAGCATCTCGTTCTTTCTACTAGAACACAGGTTCCTACAGGGCAGACTGTAAGCCTCTTTTGGTTCTTCCTGTGTAAATCATATGAACTCTGCATTGCGTGGTGCTGGGCTTGAACCTAGGGCCTCACACATGCTAAGAAAGTGCTCCACTACTGAGCTGTATCACCCGTCTGAAGCCTGCATTTGGAATAAAGTCCTCTGTGATACACAAACAGCATCTGTTTATCTGGAAACCATCTGGGCTACAGGCAACTAGGTTGTGTCCCTGGGGCTAGCAGGACACTGTGAGAACATCAAGGTGCAGAGTGCTAGGCATGAGTTTTGCCAAGGCCCTCACTCTCCCTCCAGGCTGGGCTCCAGACCCAGCTTCACCTCCAGTGCTGCTACCCAGCGCTCAGGAGGCAGGAGATCGGTTTCTGTGAGTTTAAGGCCAGCCTTGTCTACATCGTGTGTTCCAGGCCAATATGAGACGCTGTCTCAAAAAAATTGCATTTCACTTCCCGCTGCCAGGAAGGGCCCAACTACTCTGGTAAACGGATGGAACTAGAAATTGTTATACTAAGTAAAATGACACAGACTTAGAAAAACAAGCGACTTATGTTCTCTCTCATTTATGGATCTTAGCTCCAAATCCCTAGATGTGAGTATATATTCTGATGCAACTTCAGGAGCCAAGAAGGGAAAGAAACCATGGGCGTAAAGGGGAAGAAGGAGCTTGAGAGAGGGGGAGAGTAGGAGACAGGTGTTATCAAGGGAGAGATGGGGAAAGGGAGGGTTCTTTAACCGGGAAGGGATGAGGGAGGGTTATACAGGGGAAGAAAGAGGAGAGATAAGTAATGCTTAGTGATATGAAAAACTAGAGAGAAATGTATTAATTCAAAAGCCTACTAAAAATGTATACACACACACACACACACACACACACACACACACACGTGCTGGAGACTATATACCAAAAAACATAGTCCCAGGCAGAAGAAATTTCCCTTTGAGTTGTTGGTCAGGGTGGTCCAAGAGACTCCCAAAATAACACAGGCTATTGCCACATCCCTTGATTACCTCCAAGAACTTGAAGGTAAGACCCTACTGCTGAAGACAGGCCACACTTCAGACACAGGACTTGAAGCAATCAAGCTGGAACTCACCTGGACGCCTCCTTCCTGAAGACTAGCTCTCGTGGTATCAGAGGATACGATACAAGAAGCTGCCGAGGGAGAAACCAACGATGGTCCTACCCAGCTGTAAAGCCTAATAAACGCAACAATGACTGACCCTGAAAACTATCTTTATCAGTGCAGTCATGGTACTCTCTTTTGGGGGGTAATAAACAGTAATCTAATTAGACTTAAGGCCTGCTTAATGAGAGGGAACTCATGTGTAGTACTGTAAACACAGCCAAATACATATGACTGGAGAGGTTATAGATCCTAGAGAAAAATTTACTTTTGTTACATCCCTAAAGACCAATGTAACTTCTCACTTTATCCTAAATATATATCCTTATATTTATAGACATGTATACCTCTCACCATTCATTAAGAAAGCTTTTGCCACAAATGGAGACTACAGAGAGTTCCACAAATGATCAAATATTGGGAATAAGTGTCTGTGAGATGCCCAGCCCTAAATGACGCATCTACAATGCAACCTCTACACTTAAGGCTCAGGGAACATAGCGGAACAGGGGGTAGAAAAAAATATTAATGCATCTCTCAACTCTCACCAGCGAAGTCTCCTCATGCAACAGATGATTATCAACCCAGAAAGTCATAACTGCCCAAAGTACAGAGAATAAGAGACTGCAGAGTGCATGTCCCTGGGTAGAACTCCTGTATCAAAACTCTGCCACCCAGGGCTCAGGGACCATTGCAGAAGAGGAGCAGAAAGACTGTGAGAGCCAGAGGAGGTGGATGACCACAAGGAAACAGTTTTCCAGGCTGCTGGGGAGTTGCTCATATGAACTTACAGCAATGCTAACATCATGCATAAGACCCATGCAAGCTCAAACCAAACAAAAACCCAGCATCGAAGTGGGGAAACGGGTAAGAAGCCCCAGCCTCAGCTGAGGAACCATGGGCAACTGATGACTACTGGGAGAGGGAGAGCTGGTTTCCTTCAGAGAGTGGTGCTAGATAGATCAACCAGACTCCAGTGAATGGACTCATATGGAGGAACATTCAGTAACATAAACTTGACTTGATAGTCCTTAACATATATGACAGAATGCATGAATTCCAGTGCAGGGGCTCTAGGGGGAAGGGAGGGGTGCAGATAGGGGAGACGGTCTAAATATGATCAAGATATACTGTATGAAATTCACAAAAATTTAATAAAAAATAAATAGAACAAATAAAAACATACACCCTCTGTATATACCCTCTGTAATTACTAGTATTCATTGTCAACTCGACAGGATCTAGAATTACCTGGGAGATGGGCCTCTGGACATGTCCATAGGAGATTATCTTGAGCATGTTAATTGGTGTTGGAAGACCCATCTTAAATGTGGGCAGGGGATCCTGGACTGTACAAAATGGAGACCGTGAGCTGAGCACCAGCTTCCATTCATTCACTGCTCTCCTGACTGCGGATGCAGTGAGACCAGCTGCTTCAAGCTCCTGTGGCCTTGGCTTCCCCAGCATGATGACTGCACCCTGAACTGTGAGCCAGAACAAACCTTCTCTCCCCCTTCAGTTGCTGTTGTCAGAAAAGTACCTAAGACACCCTCCAAGCATATCATGGTGTTGCTTAAAGGGACAGCGAGAGCTCTTGCCTTTGGGCATGTGTTCAGCCAGTAGCTCCTGAATGCCCATCCTACAACACCAGGACCTGGCGTCACCTTCCAAGCTGCCTCCAACCATGAGCTAGATCTGTGACCTCGTCATGAAGTTCACAGACCAAGGGGTAGCAAGAGTGAACAGTTGTCCAAAGTGACCGTGCCTAGGGAAGCCCCGTGAACCATCATCGAGACTCACTGCCTCTCACCTGTGTGCAAGGCTGGAATAGAAACAAGTGAGTCATCATCAAAGCTATGGCACACACACACACACACACACACACACACACACACACACACATGCTGGCCGATGTGCAGCGGGTGTCATTTGCTTTCATACCTCTGTTGTTTTCCCTATTGTCTCTCTTCACCACTCTTCCTTCCCATGTCTCCCTGACATGACAGCTCATGAGAAGACCCTCAAATGGTCCGACAGGATGAGAATTATCATTAGGAGAGCATTGATACTGCTGAAGATGGGGCTCATTAAAACAAAATAATAAAGATCCAGATGATAGCCGGGAAAGTAGGTTGTCCGGGTGCCACCGCACAAAATACTTCGTTAGCGCTCCTAATTAATACTAACAACTGTCACGAAATAAAAATATCACACCCCTTAAGATCAGCCTGCCTCTCGGGCGCTGTTCTCTTTGAAAAGCCCCCCTGTCTGTTTCACCGTGATCCTGTTCTGAAATAATTGGTGTGGTTTGATTGATAATGTGGATTCCTCTTTAAAAGAAAACACACTATTTTTCATAATCAGAGCCAGCATGCATAATGAGGAGGCTGGTGGTGCCTTTAGCATCAGGTCTGTCAGAGCGCACGGTTATTTCCATATTGATGCAAACTAAGATATTACACTCCCTCATTACGTTGACGCGGCGCATCTTTCAACAGTCAGCTCTGCATCATACATCCCTTGCAAACAAAATTACCTTCATTTTCTCCTTTGGTTCAGCGGAGCTAGCAGTTAAAATGTGCCCTAACAAGCTAATCAACTAATTTTTAGAATATGTTGGGACCGTTTAATATTCTAAAAGAAAACAAGAAAAAGTTGCTAATGGGTCTGCAGGCATAAACAGAAATAAATAGACAACTGGTTCAGTGAACATTTGCATACTTAACTTTGACTCAGTCGTGACAGAATTCATTTTGCAAGTCAAAAAAGCAGTATCTATTTGTATCCATAAGCCAAACAACCTCATTTGCTGGGTACATACTTGAGGAGATAACCTTGGCATAAAGGCAGAAAGGAGAAAGGGCTCTTTTGAAGAGTCAGGTGCTCACAGGGAGGGGCTGAGCTCAGCAGGCTAGGCTTGGCCTCTGAGCTCTGTGTGAAGCAGTGCTCAGTTCTAGCTGGGGTACTCCAAGACAGACCCCAAAGTCAAGTGCTTCCCCTTAGAGAACATAATTGATGCTTCCTATTGAGGGATCATTAGTGAAGGAGTTTGGGGACCAGCTGTTGGGGCTCCATTTGGGGTGGCCCCAGATGGCTTGGGAGGAGCACATGGGTCCAGGCACTTAAATCCAGAGCCACTAGGACCTCACCTGCTGAATGATCTTGTTGTGCTGATATCTTCTGTGTAGTGGGGCAAAGGTAAGGCCCTTCTTCAAGAGCTGGACAGCAGCTGCACTGAGGTGAGTAGGAAAGGCTGATACGGTGGGTTATATAGCTTGTCTCCTCCTGGAGAGAGCAGGGAGGTTCATAATACTGAGAAGACGTGCAGGGCTCACAAGGCTCCTCCTCAAGGTTAAAAGAACAGAAACAAATAGCTGAGGGAATACGACTCCTCTGTCAAGCTGCCTGTGAGTCAGGTAGAAGGATCCAGGGCTGCAGCCTCTGTGAGCCATCATCCATGCTGAGGTGGGCTTTTCAGTGACACAACTGACTCTGAGTCGCCCTTACTCCTGTAAATAGTCTTTCACTCACACTCCTGTGAGTAACTCCAACACACTCATTGGTTTAACCAGTACAGACTTTTGGTGGGATCATTTCTTGGGTCTGTCTTTGGTGTCTTCTCTAGGGTGAACAGGCATCTTCCCCAGGAAAGTCATGCAATAACATGCAAAGCCTTATTTATACATAACAATTATCCCCCAGTCCTCCTCCACTGGCACCCCAACACCCTGCTACCTGGGAAACCCAACTCCCACACAGTCCTCAAACAAATCTATGGGGTTCCATCACCTGCCCTTACCCTCCTCCCTCACCATCTCACCCTTGCCTGAATCCTGTCCATCATCTTTCAGTGTCCTTACCAGAGTCTGTTCCCACAAAGCCTCCTGATCCCCGCTTCACAATTGACAAAGGCAGAGTCTCCCCTGGCTCTGCAGCTCATGCAACACTTTCATCAAGATGGTAGAGGCAACAATGTGTACCGAGCCTCAGGGGTGGAGCAGTCTGGTGTCAGTGTCAAGAGTGGCACCTGGCACACAGCAGACCCTCAGTTAGATTTGCTGGATAGACAGATAAACGGATGAACAGATGCATGGGTGGATGGATGGACAGAGGCACAGGT
This sequence comes from Nannospalax galili, assembly GCF_000622305.1. NCBI lineage: Eukaryota > Metazoa > Chordata > Mammalia > Rodentia > Spalacidae > Nannospalax > Nannospalax galili. Next base: position 1,806,439 of record NW_008348785.1, read on the forward strand.
GGATGGATGGGCAGAGGCACTGCACATCTGCAACGACCCACGCAGCACCAGCATGGACCATGAGACAGATGCTGACAGGTGTGCCGACAGCGATGCCCTGGCTGCATGGCACTAAAATTTAGGCGTGAGCTTCATGATCGCAGGGAGAGGTGGAGTTTTGAAGACGGGATCTGGTCACTGAAAGCCCTGCTTCCTAAATACAATTAAGGTATTTAAAAGGACGCTCCCTAGCTTTGCCCTTGCCTTTTACTATGTGAGGACACAGCACTCCTCCCCCTCTGAGATGCAGTACAAAAGCCTCCATCAGGCACCAGCACCTTGACCTTGGCCTTTCCACCATCCAGAACTGTAAGAAAATTAAGGCCTGATCTCCGTAACTACCCAGTGCTGGGCATTGTGCTGTAAATCTGAGGCAGTGGTTGCCAGCACTGGTCAGACCATCCATCTGTCCCCACCCACCCAGTGCCTGGCACAGCAAGAATGCTCACTGGAACTGTGTGGAACTGAGGAGCTGCTCCAGGCTGGCCAGGCCATGAGGGGAAGTGACATGGCTTCACCCTGCCAACCTACCTCTGCCCTTCTGTGGGCACTCCATAGAAGACCACGCTCTATACCTCACAGCAGGCTCTTCCTGTCCCCAACCTGCTCAGCCCAGACAGAGAGTGAAAATCAAAACTTGGCATTTTTTAGTCTGGAACTAATTCCAAAAGCTATTTTGTTTTATTTTGTTTAGTTTTGTTGTTTTATTATGGCACTGGGATGAGCCCAGGACCTCCAACATCCTAGACAAATGCTCCACCACTGAGCTACATCTCCAGCCCTTTTTCCACATTCCATTTTTAATACAGGCTGCCTTGGCCTCACTGTAACCAGAATGGCTTGAACTTGCCATCCTCCTGTCTCAGCTGAGATTATAGGCCTGCTCTACCACACTGTGATGGCTAATAATGATGATCACCTTGACAGGATCTAGAATCATCTAGGAGACAAGCCTCTGGGCAGATCTGTGAGGGATTATCTAGACTAGATTACCTGAGGTGGGACGACGTGCCTTAGCTGTGGGTGGCACCACCCCATGGGCTGGGGTCCTGGACTGAATAAAAAGGAGAAAGTGAGCTGTGTATAGCATATCTCCCTCTCTGCTTCCTGACCGGAGACACAACGTGGGCCACTGCCTTATGCTCTTGCCACCGTGCCTTCCCCATTTTAATGGTCTTGACCCTCAAGTTGGGAGCTAAAATAAGCTCTTTCTCCCTTAAGTCGCTTTTACCAGGGTATTTTATCACAGTAACAAGAAAGAAAAGTAACAAGTGCACACACCCAGCTAGAAGCTTCTTTACATACAACCTGCAGGACAGCCACCCATCCCCTCCTCAGGGGTAGCACTGTGGCCATCGACACAGAGCCCAGGGCCCCTCTGCAGAGGACCTGGCTGATGCACTGCCTCATGAGTCTTATTCTCTCAATTTACATCTAGGGAATCAGTGCTCCAATCCCCACTTTCTGCCCAGGGAAGCAGATCCTCCTTTGGGCTGAGTGAGTTGTGTGAACAACAGGCTGGGAACAGCCAGGGCCAAGATTTGGACCCAAGTCTTGAACTCCTAAGCATACTTCTTTTCCCCCACGTGTGCCATGGTATGTCTTTAAATTCTGCAAAACTCACTTGACACTCAGCAAAGAGCTCCTGAATCGCTAATCTGTATGGCACTGATGGAGGGAGGAAGACCCCCCCAAGTCGGAGGGATCGTAGAGTGCTCAGAGAGAGAGAAGGGGCCGGGCTGGAGGGTGATCGTGGAGAGATGGAAGATGAGGAAAAGGGAGGAGGGCCAAGCTTTCGGATCAGAGAAACTTCAGGAGATTTGTGTGATTTATTTCCTCTTGAAAACCATCCTCTACATTCATAAATACAGCCATGAATTTTCCTCTTTGAAGAAAACCAATAGACGGAAATTGCTAACCCCAAGCTCATGGTCAAGGAGAACTAAAAGCATCACGCATCAAAAAGGAAATTCTCCAAGCTAATCTCTGCCACAGCAGCAATGATCTTGGACCATGTTTGTTTTACATCAATGCACTTTTAAAGCTGTGCATCTCATCACTGCTAACAGTCAGGTAGGCAAAGATGAAAGAGAGAGGTGGGGAAAACAGAGGTGGGAAGCCCGCTAGGAGTGGAAGCAGGATTGGTAGAAGGAAAAGGGGAAAATGTGGGGCTGAAGAGACGGCTCAGTGGTTAAGAACACTGGTTGTTCTTGCAGAAGACCTGGGTTCGAATCCCAGCACCCACATGACAGCTAACAACTGTCCGTAACTCCAGTTCCAGGGGATCCGACGCCTTCTTCTGACCTCCGTGGGCATTGCATGACACAGGTGCACTTACCTATGTGCAGGTAATACACGCATACACATAAAATTTAAAAAAAGAAAGGGGAAAAATGTGTCTTCCTCCCACAGCCTCAGGGCCTAGCCTCTTCCTGGGCCCCCATGTTCACAGGGAGTCACTGTGAAAGTTCTAGGACTGACAAAGTGGACTGCTTCCCCTCCCCTCATGTACTGTGGCACAGAGACATCAACTATTTTTGTTTCTTCTGATTTCTTAAAAACATTCTTAAGAAAGTATTTAGAGGGCCAAACTTCAGTCCTCTGGAAAGGAAAATGTAAGAAGTTGTTATAAATAGACTCCCTAAAATTGCATTTAGAGGTCAGTAGACAGCACAAGCTGCCTTAGCCAGAGCCCAGCAAATAGACTTTCAGATGTTATGGCAACAAACCTACAGTGTTAGCTACGCAGAAAACACGTGTGTCAGTGTGGCAGAGTTGTTCCTTCTTTTGTGCAGCACATGACCTCAAATACCCGTGTGGGTGGTTGTCATGGAAACCATAGTTCACCCTCTGGACCTGTGAGACAAAATGGCCCCAGGCATCTGAGCCACCAGCTGGGTAGGTAAGAGCCAAAGAAGGCAGAAACAGGGTGTGGACAGCACAGCCCACAGTGCCCACCAGGACACATCCTTCCTGAGCCCAGCCTCGACCCTCAAGAGGCTCCCAGTTCAGAAAGAAAGCATGAACTTATGGCTGTGTGCTGAGGGAGGGAGAGGACAGCCCAAGGCAGAGGGACTTGACTTCAGAATTTTGTTTTGTTTCAGTAGTTAGTGAAAGGGAGAGGAGAGAGAGAGAGAGAGAGAGAGAGAGAGAGAGAGAGAGAGAGAGAGATCACCAAATAGCCTCAATAGCCTCAGTATAAAAACTGCATAGATCAGATTATTTGCAAAGTTTAAAATAGTTTTGTTTTGTTTTGTTTTAAGCACAAGCTGTGAGTGTGGCAGTTCACATCTGCAACCCCAGATCCTAGGAGACTGCGACTGGAGGATTTCAAGTTTGAGGACAGCCTGAGCTACATAGTCAATTTCAAGCTAGTCTGGGTTACATAGTGAGACTCTTGTCCCCCCCAAAAAAAGAAAGACTGGAAGGAAGGGAGGGAGGAAGGGGGGAAGGGAGGGAGGGAGGGAAGGAGGGAAGAAAGGAAAGGGAACTAAAAGTGCGCCGAGTAGCATTTTGAGGGTCTAGCAGGTGAGTCAGGTTTGAAAGCTCCTTGTGCCTTGTTCCAAATAATGGCTCATTTCTTGACTTACGCTGTGTGACACAACAAACTCATAAAACTGGGCATCAGTGTTAAAGTCAGATCTTCTACGTTGCACACTCAGTGTGACTTGTTTTGTAATGAAATTATACTCCAAGTCCAAATTGTGATAGGGTCAGGGTGTTATTTTGAGAACGATGAGTTGGTTATGAAAAGAAGGTCCCGAGGCTCCATTATTACCATGAAACTCAAGCCTCCCCTCCAAGTGCAGATTGTGGGACCATCAGCCATCCTTCCCCTCCCCGGCTGTAGAGGTGCTCAGGGTGACCCCCTTCTTTCTGTTCTAAAGCTCCACATGTGCAGTTCTGTAAATGTCATTCCAACAACTGAAGGTACCTGATTGGTCTGGGGTTCTGCTTGTTCATTTATTTGTTTTTGAGACAGTGTCTCACTATGTAGCCCGGGCGGGTGTGGAACTAATATACAGACCAGGAGATCTTCCTGCCTCTGTCTCCTAAGTGCTAGGATTAAAAGCTCCAACTTTTAAAAAATAATTTTTAAGATTTATATTTAATTATGTATTTGCATGTGTGTCTGTGTAGGGGTATGTGCACATGAGTGCAATTGTCCACTGAGTCCGGAAGAGGGTGTCAGATCCCCGGAGCCACCAGGTATGGGTGCTAAGAACTGAACTCAGGTCCTCTGAAACAGCAGTGTGTGCTCTTAACCCCTGAGCCATTCCTCCTGCCCTGACTCTCCGAATTCATGCTGTAGGGGATGAAAACAAAAACAACACTCTACCCCAAGAGTCAAGACAGGGCACAATGGTCATGGTTACACCTTGTCCAGTGACCTGCACAGCTGGCACCCACTTGACTCTGCTGCCTATCGAGTAGTCATTGGACCAGACCAAAAGCAAACTCACCAAAGATTCCCACCCTAAAGCACTGTGGTTGCTTTGCTCAAAATACACTTACTGACTTTGGCATTCTGTCTTGTTTGTTAATTAGCTAATGTTTTCAAAGCGCTTTCAGGATGAAAAATGCTATTTAAGAGCAAAGTATCTGCACCTTTTTCTGCTATTATTTATCCAATGCCACCTAGACATTGCTACACAGCCTTGCAGATGACAGTGAGCCTTCACAAGGAGCAAAGCCCTGCCCCAGCCGAATTGGAAGGTTCTAGCACAATAGAAAAAAACAGTACAAAATGTCATCAATATGGAGCACAGATGAATCAGATCCTTGTGCACATCAGAACTAGAAATCATCACAATTTCAAGGAGTCCAAGAGTGGGTCTGGAAGGCATCAGTTCCCTGAACACCAAGCATCAGAGATGAGGGGCCAGGCCCGTAAGACTGACTGTGAGGGCCCTCTTATGCCCTAAGGTGCCCCTCCCACGCTTTCACCTGTGCTGATCCCATTGTACAGCTGGGGAAACTGAAGTGCCCCTAAAGCAGAGCTCTCCCTTCCCTGTCCAGTCTCCATCCTGGCAAAGCAATCTTGAAACCACCCCAGTGTAACTAGACAGAGACAGTCAATGTTCTCCTACAGCTCATAGGAATTTCTTTCAGGGGGACACCCACCCACTAGGAAAAGTTCATTGGCAGGCCCATTTGGAACAGAAGCAAAGACTCCAGAGGATCTGAGGGCTGTGGAGGTAGGAGACAAGGGAAAGGGGAAGAGGGCTGGGGAGGCAGGAAACCTATGGCAGGAAACATATTGCCAGTCACAATGGGACAGTGAGATTACTATCAGAGAGGTAGAGCTCTGCACACAGGCGATCTGAAGTGCCCATACAGAGTCCGACAGGGCATGAAGAAGAACAGAAGACAGAGCCCTCCTCATTATCATAGGCCATGATTTTGTGGATTTCAGCCAGGCTTACCTAAATACTCACCTGGGAGGGCCCAGCCCTCATCTGTGATACAGGATAAGAACTGCAAGAAATGGAAGAGACCACACGTACAAAGGAGGATTCGCTAGGCAGCCAACAAAGCTTGTCTCATGGCTCATCCCTCTCATGGGCCTGTTCCCAGATAATGGGAAAGCCTAAGCAATTTCTACGTATGGCTTTGTGGTTTGGGTTTTTGTTTTGTATTTTACTTTGTTTTTTGAGACAGGGTGTCCCTGTAACCCCAACTGATCTGGAACTTGCTATGTAGACCAGGCAGGCTCAATCTCACAGAGATCCACCTGCCTCTGCCTCCCAAGTGCTGGGATTAAAGGTGTGAGGCACTGCACCCGTGGCTTTGCCCTATTAGAGGACCCACCAAATAGCCCTCACTTCAGAGCACCTGAGTCTGCCCAACTGTCTGTCTTGTTCACCACCCCGTCCTCGGAATCTGCCAGCACTATGCCTGGATGTAGGTGGCTCTTAACTTTCTGTACTAAATAAATAAATGGAAAAATAAGTTCTTAAGATGCCAATCTTTGGAAACAGTAGTAGTTCTGTCTCTTTATTGGACATATCTCCCTGGTCTCCTTTTCATACTCGTGTTTAGTGCTAACATTACTTGAAACACACATCTGTACCACGTAAAACACACATTCTTATGGGGATAGTTGGACACAGTGTGCTGCCCTTCATGTGGTAATGGCTCAACAAGTCTCTATCCCATTGGGTATAGGTCATGATGTGCACTTCTGAGAGAGTACCTGCTCTGTCATTTTAATCACTAGGAAAATATAGAATCAAATTTTTTTATTTAAAACCTAGGGAAAATCTTCATGCCTTTAGAGAAAAAAATATTACCAGAATCGTAGTTTTTCAAGTTAGAAATTAAATACTTAGATGTAGTAAAGACCAAAAGAATGAAAAGAAAGCTAAGGACAGTTCCTGAATCACAGTTCTAGTGCATTTAGCCCCAGCAGTAAGCTTGAAAACACACGTCGGAAGATACTGACAGGCGTGGCAAGACCAAGAATTACAGCCATTGGTTGGATATGGACTCAGATGCCCTGACGCATGTCTGGCTCTCAACCAGGGGTGGTATCTTTGTCCCCAGAGGATATTTGACAATATCAAAAGACCTTTCTGGTTGTCACAACAGGGCAGGAAGAGGGAAACTGTTAGTGGGTGTGTAGATAAGAGGTGCTCCCGAAACATTCTAGAATGAAGAAGACAGGCCCCCACCACAAAGATTTGTCCACATCAGGATGTCAACATTTTGAGAGTGAGAAACCCTGGTGTTCCAGATGTCACTTAATCTCCCAGCTCAAGTTGACCAAAAATGTCCAGGTACAGGTACAGAGAATGAACTCAGGAATAGTGAACAACATGTCCACCTTCACATGGTGAATTTGCAAATCCTAGACTGTTCTACGGGAATATAAAACAAGACATCAGTCACCAAAATAGAAACTGGAGAAAGGAAAGAAAGCAAGAATCAGGGCTGGAGAGATGGGTCAGAAATGGGTTGCAGAAGACCCGGGTTCGAATCCCAGCACCCACATGGCAGCTAACAACTATCTGTAACTCCAGTTCCAGGGGATCCGACAGCCTCTTCTGTCCTCCGTGGCCATTGCACAACACAGGTGCATTTACATACATGCAGGCATAACACTCATACACATAAAATAAAAATAATAAATAAAATATTTTAAAAAAAGAAAAGAAAGAAAGAATCTAGGACTGGCGTGGTAGCTCAGTTGGTAGAATGCTTGCCCAGCATGCCCAAAGCCCTGGGTTCAATCCCCAGCCCTGCTTCCACTGAGTATGGTGGAACACGACTTTATCCAGCACCCAGGAAGTAGAAGCAGGAGGATCAGAAGCTAAAGGTCATTCTCAGAGCCATGGCAAGATTGAGGCTAGCCTGAGATACATGGGACTCAAAAAAAAAAAAAAAAAAGGCAAGAACTTAAGAATATTGTTGGTGCTGAACAGCGAGTAGAGGTGATGCTGAAACTCTTGCAGCTGTGTGGTTTGGATGTTGACTGTGACCCCATCCCAGCATCAAGGTGGTCATGTGCTTGCACAACCTGCTGACCCAAGTCTGCCTCTTCTTGGAATTTTCCCTCTGCTTTATCATCCATAATTGGATAACTTTGCTCCAATTTGCTCCTTAAAACAGTAAAGATAAGGTTTCTGTTTAATCATCCCTCTCTAAGCACTTGCAATCAGGCAGGATATTGCTGCTTTTAAAATAAGACAATGACATTTAATGACTTTCATTTCTTCCTATACAAAAGATTAATTTATGTGCCGGAGTCATCGGTTCATTGGAAAACTCGGCCTATTATTTCTGAAACACTGCAATATGATTAACCACTCAGTCCCTCCTTTCTATTTTTAATTTCGTGGCGTTCTCCGTGTATATTTACCTTCACAGTCTAATTTAGACTTTGCTTTAGCATCAGGATGAAATTAGGGAGTGGGGCAGAGGAGTAATTCAGGACCTGTCAGAGGTATCCCAGTGTCAATCTACCCCATCTCCAGACATTAACGAGGCAAGACCATCATGGTAAATGGAGCCCTTGGGACCTCACCTGGAATGCAAATATAGCCTGGGAATTCAGGACCCCCAGGACCTTTACACTCCCAGAGCATCTCCCTTCCACTCATCCTCAGCTCTGACCACATCAGGCAACTCTTAATTCCCTAAATTCCCAGTGTACATCCACATGGTCTTATCCCCTTTCAAGACTTTTCCTTCTACCTGCTCTCTCGCTCTCTCTCTCTCGCTCTCTCTCTCTCTCTCTCTCTCTCTCTCCTCTTCCATCAATGCTATCCTTCGAATTTCAGCCCAAGCATCTCTCCCTGGAAGTCTCTGCAGACTCCGCTGTGGAAATGGCTCCCTCCTTCCTGGCTCACTTGTCCTTGCTCCAGGTCCTCGCTTCACTCTGTCTTTTATGATGTAAACAGCCATCTTGGATTGCTCCTGGTCACCAGTTGTCATGGTGTCTCCATGAAGCTTCGCAACAGCTCTACGTTGCCCTGTCATCTCAGACAAGAAGGTAAAGATAAAACAAATTCAAGTTCAGATCTTCAGGGGGCTTAGTGAACTGTAGGCTCAAATACTCCAAACATTTTTCTCCCTTCAAATCCAGGGGAAAAGCCCCTTACAGGGTGAGGTCTGACAGGTTCTCTAGCAGAGAGGGGTCAGCATGACTCCAGCTGGATGCCTCCATGGGCAGTGCGGAACATTGTCCCCCAACTGCTACAAAAGATGGACATACTTCCCACTCCCAAACCCATAAGCCTGTTTTCATTCAGAAATCACCAAACTGAACATGCGTCTATGAAATCTTACAAAAATCTCTAAAATGGTGGCATGAATTGACTTAACAAAGTGTATTATCTATCACCTACAACAAGAATATTTTTGAGACATGGTCTCATATAGCCCAAGCTGGCCTCAAATTCATGAAGTAGCCAAGGATGACCTTGAACTTCTGATCCTCCTGCCTCCTGCCTCCTGTCTTAAGTGCTGGGATTATAAGCATGCACTCTACCATGCCTGGTTTGTGTGGTGCTGGGAATTGAACCCAGGGCTTTGTACTTGCTAGACAAGCACACTACTGACTGTGCGAGTTCCTAGCCCTCACAACAGGATTTTTGCCATCAAAATTCTGTCACAGGCTGAAAAGGTTTCTCAGTGGTTAGAGCACTGGCTGTTCTTCCAGAGGACCCGGGTTCAGATCTCAACACCTACATCATGTGGCTTACAATCTCCTGTAACTCCAGGCCCTCTTCTGGCCTCTGAGGGCACCTTTACTCATGTGTACATACACTGTCACATATACATAATCTTAAAAATTGTCTGTCATGCCAGGCATGGTGATACACGCCTTTAATCCCAGCAACTTGGGAAGCAGAGGCAGGCAGATCTCTGTGAACTCAAAGTCAGCCTGGTCTACATAGCCAGTTCCAGGTCAGCTGGGACGACAGGGAGACCCTGTCTCAAAAAGACCAAAAATAAATTCTGTCACTTTATGTCATAGCAGGAGGCAAGGTCTTTGCCAATCCTCAGACCTAGCTCTAGCTCAGTAATTTGCTTCTAATTTTCCTGACGTTAACAGGCAGAGTGACCTGTTTCCTAAGTAGAAAAAAAAAAAAATGCCCTTTGGCAATGGAATCTCACCACCCTTACTGTCTCTAGGGCTCTTGGATGATTTGTTTCATTATGATATCCTCCTGCTGTCCTCAAAGCTGTGCAGTAGAGAAACTTGGAATCCTGTTGCAAAGGTGAGTGAGAGCATGCTGTCAGAAACAAGATCAAGGTTGTAACAGTTTCACCCCAGAACAAAGACTCACTCACCTCTGCACAGAAATCCTCTGTCCCTCTGTGTGTTCAGTGATACACCATAACCCAGAAACTACAGGCAGTGAACTGGTTCCATTTTATTTCCAGTGCCCTCCCCCATTGTCTGCCACGGTCTACTTTAACCCCACCCTGAAACTCCACCAGATTACCTGTGCTCCAGAGAAAGTTCTTCCCTGACAATACTAAACGCTGGCAAGGATATGGAGAGGTGGGTCTCATTCATGACTGGTGGGGATGCACAACAGGACAGCCACTTTGTAAGACTCTGGGGGAATGTCTTACGAACTATATGTAACTCCAGCACTGTGGGTGGTGAAGACAGGAGGATCACTGGGGCTTGCTGGCTGCCAGTTAAGCTCCAGTTTCAGAGAGAGAATCTGCCTCAAGGGGATAAGGTGGAAAATGATAGAGCAGGACACACAACATCTTCCTCTGGCCTCTATGTATGTGAATGGGCATGCACATCCACACGCATGTGCACAAACAGCACATACAACACACACACACACATCAATAACTAGAGATATATATGTACATATCCACAAAATGAACCAACATGTAAAATACTCTGCGCACCAAACTGATCTGCCTTGTGCCTCCTGTCACCCCACCCACTAATATTAACATTATCCTAATTTCCAGCATAAGTTGGGTTTGCTTTTTTAAAACTTCACAGAAACGGAACCAAATGGCTCACAGCCATGTATCTGGATTCTTCATTTAAAATCATATTTGAGAACTTCACTGATATTTTCATGTATGATTTCAGTGTTTTTATTTGTCATCATTGTGTGATATTCCACATGCCACAGTTAATGATTTATTTCTTAAATGGTGGGCTTCATGGGTGAACTTAATGATGCTAGGAATTGTGTGCGTGTGCGTGTGTGTGTGTGTGTGTGTGTGTGTGTGTGTGTGATTGAACCTAGGGACTCAAGAATACTAAGCAATTTCTCTAACCGCTACAACCAATCCTTGCCCTATATGGTTTATTTTTACCACTAGTGGACATTTGTGCTATTTCTAGTTAGGGACTTTTACAAATAGGGCTACAATAATGAATCTTTGTTGTCTGAATGTACACAATGACTTTGAACATACACATGTTCACAGGGTGTGTGTCATGTTCAGATTTGGTATACAAAAAGGTTTGCCTAAGTGGATATAGCCATTTACAGTACCACCAAGTGAAAGCCTCAGATCACATCCTCTCCTGTACACGATCATTCAGTCTTTTAAATTCTAACCATTTTAGTAAGTGTTTGACTCTAAAATGAATTTCCTTGGTGGTTGAACAGGACCAAGCATCTTTCTAGATATATATTGGTAATTTGAAAATACTCTTTTATTAAACATTTTATTCAAGCTTCCTCCTTTCCACTCCATCCCCATTTTTCTGTTGAGTTGTTTATCTTTTTCTTATTGACTTTGGGAGCTCTTTATATATTCTGGTGATGAATTTTTAGTCTGATATATGTACTTCAGGGGCTGGAGATGTAACTCAGTTGGTAGAGTGCTTGTCTATTGTTCACAAAGCCCTGAGTTCCATTCCCAGCAGTGCAGACAACTTGGAATGGTATTGATGCTTATACTCCATGTGCTCAGGAGTAGAGACAAGAGGCTCAGAAGCTCAAGGTCAGCCTCACTCAGTGGCATTGTAAGTTTAAGGTCAGCCTGGGATAGATGAGGCCTGTCTCCACAACAACTATATGTACATATTCATATGCACATATATTTGTATACAGCATGTATATGCATATACGTCCATATTTATATATTTATGGATGTATATGCTACAAATATCTTATACAAGCTTTCTCTTGCATCCCCTTAGTATTTTCCTTCAGCAAACAAAAAGTCCCTAATTTTAAGGTAGTTTAACTTATTAGTCTTTTTATGATAAACGCTTTTTGTATCTCACTTTTAGAAATTATCCCTAAGTCGTATAAATATTCTCCACATTTTCCTCTAGAAGTGTTAGTGATTTATTTTTCACACTTTGATCTTTCTGGAATTGCTTTTTGCATAGAATTCGGATTTCTTTTTTTTTTAATCTGAATTCAGTACCACTTACTAAAAGCCCACCCTCTCTCCAGTGCGTTGCCACGCCTCTTATTTTTGACATATGTCAGCTGTCCTTGTGCATTTAAGTATGTTTCTACACTTCATCTTGGACTTTTTGTTTGTTTTTGGACTCAATAATTTCATACAATAGATTTGGATCAAATCTCACCTTATCACCTCCCACCCCATTCCTGTCTTCCCCCAACCCCCAACTTCATGTTCTCTATTAGCAAATGAAAAACCCCATCCATCTCACACCACACACCTGAACCGAGTCAGAGAAATCACGTTTCATTAGAGTGTCAGTGATCTATAGTTCTTACACACAGATGGGCTAAAGTTAGGGCCCACTCCCTTTCCTTTGTATGTGGTTCTGGGTCAGAATACACCCAGGTTTCTTGGGATAGAATTTTCACATTTGTTTTCTGTTTCTCTTACACACTCCTTAGGATTGTCAAGATGAGATTTCTCTCTTTCTCAGTAATGAGAAATGCTTGGGTTTCCTCATCAAAGTCAGATATTTGCAGCCTGAGTACATGCGGGTTACACTTTGTCTCCAGGCCTCATTTAACACACTCACCCCATTGTGGTCCATGGCATTCTTCAACAGATTGATTCCACACAGGGTTTGCTGTGGGTAAAAGCAGAAGCTGGGTCCTCACAGCAGGCAGCAGTTAGTTCATAGGCCTCCAACCCAAGATTCTCTGAGTGGCCGTTGGGAAGTTTCACATCACACAGCAGCTTTATACCAGTGTCTTCTAGCTTATTTTCTGAAATCTGCAGACTTCTCAGGTTCCTCTTCCTCCTGAGGACAGCAGCCAGGTCCTGACAGCCACTGGATGATGATGGCCAGCCCGACCATGAGGGGAGTTCAGTGGTCATCTGCAGGATCAGTCCCTGGGAAGAGAAGTGCTCCAGGGTGTGGCACAGTGGGATGGTAGTAACCGCCTCCTGGTTGTGGCCACCTGGAGTGCATAGGGAGCCAGGCTAGAGCGGCTCTGCCCTCTGTGGTGCAGGCGGCCAGCCCCAAGTGTTTTCATCCTCATGGTCAAGGATCCAGTGGGCTCTCTTGCTGTCTCCCTTGCATCTTCTCCATGTCCTGGGGGCAACCATCTTGCCACACCCCTCCCCTCATTATCTTCCTTCTTACTTGCAAAGTCCTGAGTTCAGAGTTTTGAGATTGATACAGGAGAACCTGTGACCAGGAAAATACTCATCCGTGTGATAAGGTTCCTCACATGGACAGCACACACATGAAGTCTCTTGGAAGCCAATGTAACCCAGCCGTGAGGCCAGCTGGCCCAGACATACCTTAATTTCACCTCCATCTTTCTTCTATCCTTTGGTCCTTTTGTGACAGGTCTCCCTGTAGCCCCAGCTGGCCAGGAACTTCATCTTGGACATTTTTGTATCCTTATATCAATACCATCCTTTTAAAAAAAAAATTTTTAATTATGTATCAGTGTCTATGTGTGGGTATGTGTACATGAGTGCAGGTGCCTGCAAAGGCCAGAAGAGGCCAATAGGTCCCCTGGAGTCGCAGTTATGAATCACTCAATGTGGGTGCTGAGAACTCTACAAGAGTACATGCTCCTGAGCACTGAGCCATCTTTTGAGTTCCCAGTACCACTCTTTCCTGATTACCGTAGAAGTCTTACGAACTAACAGTGTGAGCCTTCTAATTTTGTTCTTCCTTAAGATTTTTTTCTTTATGCTTTTCTATATAAATATACAACTCAAGTGGACAACTTCTATATTATCCTGAAATCTGGATTGGGAATGCATTGAAGGTACAGGTTAATTAGAGGGACATTTGATGTCTTTGCAATAATGGATTTTCTAATCCATGAATATGGTATATATTTCCACTCTTTAGGTCTTCTTTAATTTTACATGACCATAACTTTGTACCTTTCATCTTGAGACCTCATGCTTTTTGCATTAGACTAATTTTGAGATATTTGACATAGGCTTAGAGTGATATCTGTTCAATTTTAGTTCTTGGTGCTACTGGCGACTTTTTTGTTTGCTTTTGGGGGTTTGTTTTTTAATTTTTTTATCTGTTTGTATTTTATGTGTATGAATATTTTGCCTGCATGTATGTGAATGTAGCACCTGTGTACAATGCCCACAAAAGCCAGAAGACAGTGTCAGATCCCCCAGAACTGGAGTTACAAGCAGTCGTTAGCCGCCATGTGGGTGCTGTGAATCAAACCCAGGTCCTCTGCAAGAGCAGCCAGTGTTCTTAACCACTGAGCCATCTCTCTAGTTCCCTGGTTGCTTTCTGGTTTGGTTTTGTTGTTTTTATTTGCTGTGTTTTATTGTGCCGTGTTTTGTTGCTGTTATTATTGTTGCTATAAAGAAATACAAGAGTTTTTTTTCAAGATTTATTCTATTTTTATTTAGGTGTCTGTGTATATGTCTGTGTGTATGTGTATGTGCACATGTGTGCAGGTGCCTGCAGAGGCCAGAAGAGGTCATCAGATCTTCTGAAACTGGACTCACAGGCAATTGTGAGCCACCCAATGTGGATGCAGGAAATTGAACTCCGGTCTTCTGGAAGAAGAACAAGTGCTCTTAACCACTGAGCCATCTCTCCAACCTCAACAGATTTTTCTGTGTAGATCTTATATCTCAACCTTGCTAAACTGATTAATACGAATGACTCATAAAACACATATACATCATGCTGTATATAAAGACATTTCCTAAGACTTATCAAAAATAGTGCTTTCTTGGCTAGGGGCATATCTCAGTGGTACATCATTTGTTTAGTATGTCTAAAGCCCTGGGTTCAATCAGTCAAAAATATTTTTTTTTCATTTTTAATGTTTTTATTGAGTTTTTGTGCATATAATATGTTTTAATCAAATTTAGCCACCCTCCTCAAAAAAAATTTTTTTTTAATCTTTCTCTATAAAGCCTCATCATCCTGCCTGCAAAATGTGGTCCTTCCTCCCCTGACCATCCTGTACTTCTCTGCAATTGCCTTGACCTGGAGATACTATGTTCCTGCTCTGTAGCACTGAGTGTGGCACTGAGCCGTATCACAGAGGCCAAAGGGTAACAATTACTTGGATCTGTGAATCAACTCAGCATCACTACAATAGTCACAGCTCATAAATGTAAGTGACGGAAACCCCAATCAAACTGGCTTTGGTGGGGAGAGGAGTACATTGGTTCAAATGACTGAAAACTCCAGATGTAATTCTGCTTAAAATTCACCTCATATTGTGTCCCGTTATATCTTTAGAAAGCTGCATTTTCTACATCTATTTATTTGGGGCGGGGCACCTGAGTGCCAAGGCATGCATGGAGAGCTCAGGGAACAGCTTGCAGGTTCTCTCCTTACACCATGCAGTTCCAGGACTCAAACCCAGGTCATCAAACTTGGTGGCAAACAACTTTACCCCCCACCAGCTCATCAACCCAGAAAACGGCCTGTATCTTTTGTTTTCTCTCGCATTGACTTGTTTTCCTCTAAAAAATGCTTCCCAAACAAAGCAGCACTCCCGAACCGTGGTTGCTCACGGTTCATTCAAAGGAAGTGAAAGGGCACCATTTGACAGTTGCTCCAGCAGGAATTCTAAGACTCTTTCTGATTGGATGGACTCAGTCACATGCCCATCCCTGGCTCAATTCCAGAGGTCAGGGAGATAACCTATATTCTGAAGGTGTGGTCCAGGTAAGTGGGACCAACCAGTTCAAGCCTCAAAACCAGAATGGGAGGACTGGTATTCTGTGAGGAAAGTTAGGGACTTATTATCAGAAGACAGTGACGGCTCCTGCAGAGAAGGCGGAAGCCTCACTGTCTTACTGTGGAGACGGGCCCGTCAGGAAGGCTGTTATCTAATCCAGCTAGCAAATTGCCCCTGGGGACCCAGCTGTTCTCTAATGAAAACGCGGTGGCTTTCAGCCAGAGTTAGGGCTGCTACCTAGCGCTCACTCCCCAGTGCGGGTACCCCACAGAACTCCACCCACTCAAAATATGACACTGTAACCAGCCTGCCTGGCTTTGAGGGCTTCTGGAACCTTCTGTGGCTATGATTCCATCCACGACACAACAATTTCTTCTCACAAAGCTTCAAATGCCATAGAATCTTGACCGATTGGTCTTCAACAGAAAAGGAATCTTGGCTTTCAACTCCCTGGTAGGAATTGCCAGAGATCTGGGGAGGAGTTAGCAGTTTCCTCCCAAGGGAGTGGAGGCTCCAGATCCTCCTGGTCATCTGTGGTCTCTGCTCCTGGGACAACCCTGATCCTAGCGCTCACAGGGGGAAAGGGACACCATTACCACCTTCCAGCTACTGGAAACCCTGCCTGCCCTGCAGGTGGCTAAGCTCTTTCTGGGGTGCCATCCACCTGTCAGCCTTCCATAGACAACATGTCTCCAGCTCTTATTGCCAAGCTGTTCAGCACAAATACTGCGGGAAGCACAGCAGCTCTGTTTTAAAGCAATTTGCTTCCTTTACCAAGGAAAGTGCTATATTTAAAAGGATGAATGGTCATGTCAGCGTGCATAACCTTTGATATGGCATCCCATATCTAGGAATTTATCATAAAGAAATCATTGTAGACATGCACCAAGATGTACAGAGAGCAAGGGCCACTGAAGCATTATCTCTAATAGTAAAAAAAAGAGGGGGGGCTAAATTTTCACAGTAGCAGAAAGACTGCAGAGATGATGGCCTCGACTGCATCCTGAGACCTTTTACAGCCATTAAAAATCCAGATATGGGGCTGGAGAGATGGCTCAGCGGTTAGGAGCACTGACTGCTCTTGCAGAGGACCCAGGTTCGATTCCCAGCACCTACATTGTGACTAAGAACCATCTTTAACTCCAGTTCCTGGGGAATCCAACACCCTCTTCTGACCTCCACAGTCATTGCACTACATGGGTGGACTTACACACATGCAGGCAATACACTCATACACATAAAATAAAAATCTATTCACTAACTTGGGTAGATGTTTGAAGTACAGTAAGTGGGGAAAAGGACTAAAAAGTTGTTTTCAGGGACTGGAAATACGGCTTAGTGGTTAAGGGCACTGACTGCTCTTACAGATGACCCAGATTCGGTACCCAGCACCCACATGGCATCTAACAACAGTCTGTAACTTCAGTTCTGGGGAATCTGATGCCCTCTCTGGCCTCCAGGAGTACTGCATGCACAGGTGCACTTACATACACGCAGGCAAAAGACTCATGCACATAAAATAAAAATAAATAAATAAAATCAAAAAATTTAAGTGATATTTCCAATTTGCTTTTCTAAAACATGAATTTGAAAGTAAAAGTACACACAGAAGTGGATCTAAACCAGAAAATACCAGCTGTGGTTACTGCTGGGTAGCATAACATCCATTGGCTTTTGGTTCTTGTGTATGAAAAACCATCATCTCCTATCCTTAGTGGGATGGGAAAATTCCCACATCAATCCCGACAGCCAGCATCTCATCTGCATTGCATCGCCATCAGACCCAAACACAGCATCTGTTTTAAAGAAATGTACTTCTATTAACTGGGCTCCAAAGGACAATTGAATTTTTTAAAGCACAAAGATTAGCCATGAACATGGTTTTGTTGGTGGAAAAAAAAAAAACATTTTTAATGCTATAATGTTGGGAAGAGACCAGCTTTCAAAACCAGAAGCAGGTTTTTGAGGCCAACAGTCTCAGCATGGACATAAAAGCCAGAGGCGGGCCTCCCACAAAGTTGGGTTGAGACAGCTCCTCTTCAACTTCCACTGCCAGACTCTGGAGGTTTCCTCCCTGCCTCCCCAACTTAGAAATGTAGCCCATTGTCTCCAAGACAATGAGGTTCCCAAGGATGAAGTGTGGGGTACACATGAGGCTCCAGAGGGCCTGCAGAGCCCAAGGTCTGCTCAAGTTTGGCCAGAAACCAAAGGAAGGGAGGCTAGGCCTTCAGACAGCTGTGCACACAAATCCCCCAGGTGAAAGGTGCCAGGTGGGAATTTGAGCCTCTGTTAAATATGTGCTTTTTTCCCTCTCCCTGTATTCCTTTATTGTTGCCTTTTCCTGCTTCTCACTCTCTTACATTTCAGCATGATTTTGAACTGGGCATAGTGAACACTTGGAACTTGGGAGGTAGAGGCAGAGGGATGAGATGTTCAAGGTCATTCTTGGCTATTTAGTGAGCTGGAGGCCAACCTGGGCTACACAAGATGTTGTCTCAAAAAAAAATGTAAACATTATTTTCAGCATATTTGTTGGGTGTTAATTCACTTTACCAAACACACACACAGTGCCATCTTGGGAGCTGACATGATAGATGGTAACTGAGCTGGCTATTGGTCCCAAAGGCAGTAATTTGTGTTTTGAAATTTCTTAATTATATATGTACACAGTAATGCTAATGGCCCCGTAGAGGCACAAGACTAAGCCAAAGTCCCTAAACACTGTCACAAAAACAGGAACGAAAACTTATAAAGGAAGAGCCTTAAATCAGAAAGGGGGATAAATTGCATTTTTAAAAATCTATAGTGCAGAAGATATTCTAATCACTACATCTATAATTACAAAGCAGAGTAAATCACTAATAAAAATTAAGTGTCTTCAATAATGATAAAGAATAATTAACTTTTAATGCCAAGCTGCCATCTCAATGTTGGCTGACTCGGGCTAGCTTGGGATGAGCAAGGATGACAGAGAAAACCAGTTTCCAAAACTGTGACGGGATCTCCAGTGGCTTCGACGGCTTCGACGGGGGTTTGTGTCTTACTGCTTTACTCAACAAGACAAATAAATGAGGCATTCAAATGATCACCCAGGGCAGTGCCTTTGCAGAAACACTCAAACTTTAGAGATGACATAATAATCTGCTCCCCAGTATACACTCTGGACTAGTAAGGAGTTTGTGTGTTTCTTGACAAGTACAAAATGTCTTCACACAGAGCTGCTGGTGTGGGCTCAAGATAGCCCGGTGGCCCAGCTGCATTCAGACATCATCTCCATGTTCCTGGAGAGAGGAAGGCAAAACTGGGGGAGGGGGAAGGGACAGAAGTGACAGAGCCAGAGCCAGGGCCAGAAAACAGGACTCCAAGCTGCTGCTCCAAGGATGCAAGAGCAAAGGAAGCATGAGAGGCTGTGGGGCCACACGGGATGCTGGCTGAAGTCACAAGCCTGGGACCCAGAAACTCTGACCAGCCAGCCACACAGCCCAGTGAAAAAGAGCCACCCCTGTCTGGAGCCCAAGCCCCTGCTCCTGTATGGTGGCACCACTTATCCCCTAAAGAGGTGGTGGCAACATCCTGGGACCACCAGCCCCTAGGGTAACTTGGGCAACACACTTAACATTTTTCCAGGATTCCTGCTCTCTGAAGGCAGATCAGTGCACATAGGATCATTGCAATGATAAAATGAGAAGATTCACACAGGGTATGTGTTCTAGTTTGCCTTCAATTGCTGTGACAAAACACTCTAACCAGTACCAACTTGGGGAGGAAAGGGTTTATTTTGTCTCACATCTCCCACATCACAGTTCATCACTGAGGGAGCCCAAGGTAGGAACTCAGGGCAGAAATCTGGAGGCAGGAGCTGAAGCACAGGCCATGGAGGAACACGGCTTACTGGCTTGGTCCCCGGCCCCTGCTCAGCCTGCTTTCTTATGCAACACAGGCCCACCTGCCCAGGGGTGGCACCACCACAGTGGGCTGGATCCTCCCACATCACTCAACAATCAAGAAAATACCCCACAGATATGGCACAGGCCAGTCCTATGGAGGCGATTCCCCAAATGAGGCTCCCTCTACCCAGGTATATCAGGTTGACAAATAAAGCTATCCAGCACAGTGTGTTAAGTCGGAGGAGCTGCTGCTGGCTTCATGACAAAAGACAAGACAAAGGTAGAACCAAAGGCCTGGGGCTTGGGAGGTAGCTCAGCAGGCAAAGTCCAGAGTTCAGATCAACAGGATCCATTCAAACACTGGGAAGTTTTACGTCACCTGTAATCCTAGTACTCAGGAGGCAGAGAAAACTAGACAGACAAGCCAAATCAGCAACCTCTGTGTTCATGTGAGAGACTCTGCCTCTCGTGCAAGGATCTGTCAACCTACGGCCTCCACATGTATACGCACGTGTATGTATGGGCACCTGCACACACACACATACACATGCACACCCATGTAAACATGCATACACATCACATATACACATATACATACAAAAGAAGTCAGCAGACCAGGCTCTTCCCCTCTGCCTGCTACATTAGACAGCCTAAGGGCAGCCCTCCCTTGCAGGACCTCAGTGCATTGTTCTCTGGCAGTTTTCACACACCAGGATCAGGAAGTGACAATATGTCCAGGAGACAGAGACTGCCCTTCTGGAGAACCATGGCCCAGCATTGCACCCATCAGTGAGGCTCCCATGCTGGCCCTCTGCCCACCCTGAAAAGTCCTAAGTGCATTCCAGGGCCACCTTCCCGGGCTCAACCTCAGCTCTGGACTCCCTGGCTTCTTCCTGCCCTTTCCCAGAACTAATACCTTGAGAACTCTTGACTGTACCTTTCCCTCTCCATCACAGTGTTGGGGCTGCCTGGACCAGGCCCACGACACCCTGTTAAGTTCACTCTGATTGCACATACTTGCCACAGCACCTGCTGCTCTGGCAGGGGACATGCGGACCCAACTGGCTTCATGCTTTGTCCTGATTCTCAGGATCCTGGATTGACACTGACCTCACTAGCCAGTTAGACCATCCCCTCCCCATTGCTTACTAGCTTTATGATCTTCTTCATCTCCAGGAGGGGATAACAAAACACTCACCTGGCAGCGCTGGTACATCCAGGATGATGCAGCCAACAGGTATGGATGGTTACTGTGCCCCACATTGGCACATGAAGACCTGGTTCTTGAGGTCCACGGGGGTCCTGCGGGACAGGTTTGCCATATCTTCCAAAGCCATGGAGGAGTGAATATGAACAAAGTGGGTCAAACAGAAGCTCTGCTGGTCAGACCCAGTCTGGCTGAGGTCAGGAACCAGAGGATGGTTCGAAGAGGTAAGTCTGAGGGAGGGCCAGGGAAGACATCAAGCAAGGCCCTCTCTCTCCAAAAACCTCATCAGTCCTTCAGACCTGCCCTCCACAGCTACCAGGTCTTCCTCTATCCACCCAGACAGCCCACAGAGCAAAGCATGCCCTAGGACAGTGGAAAGTGGGCATGACTTCTGAAGGCCGAGACTTAGGCAGTTCAGAGGGGTCAAGGCCAAGGTCAGATTCAAGGCATGAGCCAACTGGAAAGTGGATGTTTCCCACCATCTGGTGTGTGCTGACCATCCATACTTCAAGGCTCAAACTCTTGCACACAGCTCTGTATGCTGCTGGCCAAGGAGCCCGAGGCTCTCTCCGGCCCCAGCAAGGAGCTCCCTCCCTCTCTAGCTCCCATCTGGCCCAAACCCCAAGATTCTCTGTAGCCCAGCAGGCAGAAGGTGCTAATCCAAAGAACCCCGCAATCCTATTTCAGCTCACAGTGCCTTTTCACAGAGAGAGGCCTGAGGAGGAAACGCCATGAGCTATAAATCATTTTGGTGGGTAGAGAAGTTCCCTTGGAAGTTAAGGGACGGCTGTTGACAGGCCGGACCATCGGAACGCCAGCTGCCTAATGAAGCAATAAAGGCCTCTGTTCCCCCACTTCTCACTGCCCTGCTCTTCCATGTACAATTACCACAAAAATCAAAGAGAAGAATGTTGCCTTGAGATGTGATTTCCATATTGGTATGGATTTTATTATACAAGCGGTACAATACGCTCCATTATCATTTTGATTATATGTGCGTTTCCTTTGCACGGCTGGACCATTATCTGCAGTACATTCATTACATTATAAGAAACTGGAACTCCGTCCTTAAAATGAATTGTAAAAAAGGATTTCTATTTTTTTGCAGATTGATATTTCAGGAGAGAACATTAAACAGCAAACATTATTTGTAAAGTTTTTTGTAAAATAAACTCTTTAAAAAAAGGAAATAACCCTGATATTTCTAACAGACAGAAAAGCCCCAGGCTAGATGCAATAAATGATTGCAATTTAGAATGCATGTACTATTAGGGACTCCTGATTAAATTGTAACTTCCTTGAGAGAAAGGAAGTCAAATAGATGAGGCTGTAGATTCAGCCTGGTGTTGGGGAGAGGGTAGATCTTGCACTTAGAGACCGAAGGCCCCGGTTTAAGCTGTGGCCTCCACCCCGGGAGGTCAGATTCCCAAGGTTTCTAGGGAGAGAGGTTGTTATCTATGAGCTGTGAGAGATGCTTCATGTTGCTAAGTTCAGGCCTCCCTCTGGAAAAAGGCAGAAGAGGGTTGGCCTGGCTACGGCCCAAAGATACATCAGTCAGTGCCCCATCTGAGCAGGAAAGAGCCTGTAGGCAAGAGCTGAGCTATAGAGCCCACAGAGCTTCCCATCCCTCCCCAGCCAAGCAGAGACTCAGCCCCGGCTTCCCACTGCCAAGGTGACTCAGAGGCTACAGTCAGCAGACTGGAGCTTGCGCTTAGCCTGGGAAAGACTGACTGCAAGCTTCAGGTCTGTGGGCAAGGTTCTCTCTTGCTCTGGGTGATGGTTAATATCGTCAACTTAACAGGATCTAGAATTGCCCAGGAGACAATCCTCTGGTCTATGAGGGAGTTTCCAGACCGGGTTATGTGCGACAGGAAGACCCATAATAAATGTGGGTGGCAGTAGCCCATGGGCTGAGGTCCCGGACTAAATAAAAAGATGAAAACCGGGCACCAGCACTGCTCTGTCTGCTCCAGAGACAATGTGGCCAGTCCCCTTTCAGTCCTACTGCATGCCTTCCCTGCCAAGATGGCCCCTACCCTCAAACCATGAGCCAAAATAAACCCCTTCTGCCTGAGGCTGTTTTTGTGAGGTATATTGTAGAAACATAGAGAACAGTAACTAACACACTATTTCTATGTGTCCCTGTGCTGGATAGTTTGTTGTCAGCTTGACACACACCTGGGTAGAGGGAACCTCAACTAAAGAGTTTCCTTCACTGGATTGGCCTGTGTCCATGTCTGTGAGGCATTTTCTCTATTGCTGAGTGATGTGGGAGGACCCAGCCTACTCTGGGCGGTGCCACCCCTGGGCAAGTGGGCCTGTGTTGTACAAGAAAGCAGGCTGAGGGGCTGGAGAGATGGCTCAGTGGTTAAGAGTGCTTGCTGTGCTTCCAGAGGAACAGAATTTGATTTCTAGCATCCACATTGGGTGACTCACAATTGCCTGTAACTCCAGCTCCAGGAGATCTGATGCCTTCTTCTGGCCTCTGCAGGTACCTGCACACGTGTATCTTCATGGAGAGAGAGAGAGAGAATAAATCTTGAAAAAAAAAAACCCTTATATTTCCTTATAGCAACAGTAACAACAGCAACAAAACACGAAGTAAAAAATAAACAAATAAATAAAACCAGAAAGCAGCCAGGGGACTAGAGAGATGGCTTAGTGCTTAAGAGCACTGGCTGCTCTTACAGAAGACCTGGGTTTGATTCCCAGCACCCACATGGTAGCTTAACAACTGTCCATAACTCCAGTTCCAAGGAATCCGATGACCTCTTCTGACCTCTGAGGGCATTGAATGACGTGAGTGTACCTACCTACATGCAAGCAATACAGTCATACACATGAAATAAAAAGTAATATAAGTGAAACAGACTGATCACCGGCCAGAGGAGCAAGCCAGTGGGCAGCATTCCTCCATGGTCTGTGCTTCGGTTCCTGCCCTGAGCTTTGGCTTCCCTTCATGATGCACTGTAAGCAGAGGGCGAAATGGACTCTTTCCTCCCCAAGCTGGTTTTCATCAGTGTTTTTATCACAGCAATAGGAAGTAATTAGGTCAGTCCCCTTTGATAAACTATGACTGACATAATATTTGTCTGAGTAGTTCCCAGGTATGTAATGATGATCCAATATAGCTACAGGAGGGAAAGACCCTTAAAAGGAGAATCTGTTTCATATTAATAAAAGAATCTGAACTAGGCTGGGGATGGTAGCCTATACCTGTAATTCCAGCATTGGAGAGACCAAGGCAGACGACGATCACATGTTCAAGACCAGCCTTAGCTGCATAGTAAGAGTCTTGATCTAGTTTCGTTTCTATTTCTGTGATTAAAGACATCCAACCAAAAGTAACTTAGGGAAGAAAGGTGTGTTTGGGTCACAGTCCCAGGTTAGAGTTCATGGGTGTAGGGACGTCAAGGTGAGAACTTAAAGCGTCACATCCACAGTCAAGAGCAGAGAACAAACTCATGGATCCTTGCTGCTCGTGCTCAGCCAGCTTTCTTCAGATTTGGAAATAGTGACACCTCAGGGAGGATCTTCCCACCTCAGTTAACAGTCTAGACGATCCCCCCAAGACAGGCCAACCTGCACTAGGTAAGTCTTCATTAAGACTCTCTTCCCAGGTGATTCTAGAGTTGTGTCAAGTTGAAAATTAAAATTAACCAACATAGGTGGGGCGTGGTGGCGCACGCCTTTAGTCCCAACACTCGAGAGGCAGAGGCAGGTGGATCTCTGCGAGTTCGAGGCCAGCCTGGTCCTCATAGTGAATCCAGGACAGCTGGGGCTACAGGGAGACCCTGTCTCAAAAAAAAAAAAACAAAAAAATTAACCAACATAATCCTATCTCAAAATATGAACCAAGAGGCTAGACAGCTGCCTCAGTGGTTAAGAGCACTGGCTGCTCCTGCAGAGGACCAAGGTTTGATTCCCAATACCTATATGGGAACTAATAACCATCGATAACTCCAGTTCCAGGGGATCTAACGTTTTCTGACCTCCGAGGGCATTGCATGACATGGGTGCACTTACATGCATGCAGGCAATACACTATTTAAAAAATTAATTAAATGTCAGGTGTGGTGGCGCACGCCTTTAATCTCAGCACTTGGGAGGCAGAGGTAGATGGATCTTTACGAGTTCGAGGCCAGCCTGGTCTACATAGTGAGTTCCAGGCCAGCTGGGGCTACAAGGAGACCCTGTCTCAAAAAGACAAAAAATAATAAGAATTAATTAATTAAAATAAAATAAACTGAGCGGGGTGTAGTAGTGCACACCTTTAATCTCAGCATTTGGGAGTCAGAGGCAGGCAGATCTCTATGAGATTGAAGCCAACTGGTCTACATAGCAAGTTCAGGCCAGCTGGGGCTCCTGGGAGTTCCTGTCTCAAACAACAACAAAATGTCAAGCAGCTCAGCGGTACAGCACTTACCTAACATGAGGCCCTAGGTTCAATTCCCCAGTAGTGCCCAGAACTAAAAAGAGGACCAATGACCTGAGGTTTCCTTGACAATACTTGGTAGGCTTGGGAGATGGTTCAGTGGGTAAAGGACTTTCCAAGCAAGTGTGAAGACGTGTTTGAATTCCCAGAACCCACATAAAAGCCAGGCACAGTAACACACATCCATAATCCCAGCATTCCTATGGCAGGATTGGAGGCGGAGACAGGAGAATCCCCAGATGGATCAGCTATCCTGGAGTCTGCAGCAGCAAACAGCAAAGAAACGCTGACTAAGCAAGGTGAAAGGTGAAGACCAACCCCGGAAGTGGTCCTCTGACATCCACCTGAACTGTACTGTGGTGCACACACACTCACACACCATACAAAAGAAAGATTTTTTTTTTTAAAAGCTGGAAGGCTACTACCTCAGGCTAAGCTCCCTAAGAACTCTGATCACAAACTTAAGGCACAGAGCCCAGCCTCTGACTTACAAGAGGAGTTGAATGAATCTTAGTTGTTACCATAATTATTATATTACTATATAACTTAGAGCTTCAACCTGTTGGTAGTAAGAGAAAGTGTGTAATTACTGTCTCTGGATGAAAACTGAGCTGATGGGAAGAGCCAGATCTGTATTATCTTCTTCTACAGAATCTAATAGCATTTTGTTTTGTTTGGATTTTGGTAGTGGTTTGTTTGAGACAGAATTTTAATATAGATCAGGCTGGCCTTGAACTCACTATGAAGTCCAGGATGACCTTGAACTCCTTATCCTCTGCCTCCTCCTCCCAAGTGCCAGGATTACAGTCATGCTGTATCACACCCAGCTTGCACTCTTTAAGAAGTTTCTAGAATTTCAGAAAGTGTCCAGAATCATCCAAACACCCCCATCTCATGAGCTGTGAGCTTGGGAGAAGTAACCGTCCTCCCTTTCTATCACTCACTGTGGCCCACTTGACTGTGGACAGGCCTGACGCAGTCTTTAAACGATCCTTTTATACACTACAATATTGATTTTTAAAACATTTTTAGTCGACACAATGAAAAGCTCACCCAGGGGTCTTCCTTCAAACCCAGAGTTAAAAATCCATATCTTAACCCCTTCCTGTCTGGAGTCTCCCTGGGCCACAACAACTCAGGGCTACAGTGGGAGGTTTTTACTCATGTGGTCCTTTAACCCCTCTTAGGATAAATTTATTGATTTTTGAATAAAGATTTTCATCGTTCTGTTTCCTAATTGCTTAACATGGTGCCTCCTGGGGTGAGTTGCATGTTGATCTTTGCTTCATTTAAGGACAAAAGAGAAAGAACAAGCCTGGAGTGTTATTGTTAGGGCTCATAGCTCTTTATTTATGTGAGCCTACATCTCCTAGACAAGTTCATCAATTACTTTAACTCCCACTAAATGTGGTGCTGGATGGTGATTGCTGCTAGATGGTTCGTGCACCCTTTTAGCTCTTGATGTAAATCTTTTTAATCATTTTTTTTAAGACAGGCTCTCACTATGTAGTCTTAACTGGCTGAAACTCACTGCGTAGACCAGGCTAGTCTCAAACTCCCAGAAATTCATACGTCTCCTAAAGGCTGGTGTGTCACAATTGGCCTTAATCTTTGCACGCACGCACACGCGTGTGTGTGTGTTCTTTGCACACACACGTGTGTGTGTGTGTGTGTATGAGAGTTTTATCTGCATGCAAGTTCACCCGTGTCATACATAGCCAGCAGAGGCCAGAAGAGGGTGCTGGATTCCCTGTAACTGGAGTTACAGACAGTTGTTAGCCACCATGTGGGTGCTGGGAACCAAACACAGTCCTCAGCAAGAGCAGTGAGTGCCCTTAATGGCTGAGCCACCTCCCCAGGCCCCAATCTTTTTTTTTAAACATGTGTGTGTGTGTGTGTGTGTGTGTGTGTGTGTGTGTGTGTGTGTGACAGTACATGAGTGGAGGCCAGAGAACAATTAGTAGAATTTGGTTCTCCCCTGCTACCATGTGGGCTCAAACTCAGTTCATCAGGTTTGGCAGCAAGTGCCTATACCTGCGCTAAGCCATCTCGCCAGCCCCTCTTGATGACAGCTGTAGGTGAAGGTTCAGTCTCCTTCTTTAGCCCCTCCCAGGCCCAGGTGGATCCAGGGGGAGTCTCCATGGTCCCTGGGAAGGGCAAGGCCTAGATGGGGGTTCGTAGCCAGAGGTAGAGTGATTCTGATCTTTTCCAATGAAGAAGCAGATAGTCGGGCTGAGGATGTAGCTCAGCTGGTAGGGCGTTTGCCACCCATTCGTGAAGGCCCTCCATTTGTTCCTGCACTGTGGAGACTGAGCGTGGTTGTGCATCCCTGTCATCCCAGCGCTCAGGACACAAACTTGCTCCAAAGCCATTTCAAAGGAACCTGTTAAGTCGATATTTCAGGCTTCACAAACCAAGGAGTAAATTGAAGCTCTTCTGTTAGAACATATGTAACAAGAGAGGTGGCTTTTCAAATTTTGTATTGATAAATTTGGGTTGATTGATGAAATTTCTCCCGTAATTCCGTAGCACAGGTCTGCTGCTACCTGAGAAGAATGGAATTCCTCGGGAAATGGAGCTCTTTGCTTCGTTGAGGTTCATATTAAAGTTCCCTGTTGTCACATTAATTCACAGTGTTCATCTATAAAAATCATCCCAGCTTGAGAACTGCAGCACTGGCCTGGAACATGCGCAGTTAAACACAGGAGAGAGTCCCAGGCCCTAGGGGAGAAGGGTCCAAAAGAGGCTTCCTGGAAGAGGCAGGACCTAAGGACAGTGCAGAATCACGGAGAGGGACACTTTGTGTCGAAACACGGCGTCCTGTAGGCACAGCTGTCACCCCAGCTGTGAAGGATGCTGGGGAAGGAGCCGTGCAGAGCTCACAGCAGAGAGCGAGGGACCTCAAGGCAGAGAAGCCCAGCAGTTACAAGCAGTCATCTAGACGGTCTCTTTTAGCCCCAGGGCAGAGAAGGAACCGAGAGGTTTAGGTCAGGAGTGGGAAAATTGGCTGCTGTGATCTAAGTAGCAAAGAGATTTCCAGAAGGTAGGCGTGATGGGGCTGCAGACAGGCCAGTGGGAGACAGGAGGGTCCCTGGGATGGGAGCAGACCAAGTGTCTGCCTTGCTCTCATGTTGGGGTGAGGTTTACTCAGGGGTCTCTGGGGCCACCTAGGAAGCAGGACCAGAATTCAGGATAGAGAACTGGCCACAAGAGACCCACTCAGGGGCTTCAGCAAAGAGTTGATTCCTCAGGGAAGGCTGGAGTACAGATAGTAGAGAGACTGGATTAACTAGGAAAGAGGGGCAGGCCAAGAAAGAGGAGTTAAGTTAGCAACCAAGCACTCCCCGGGAGTGTGAGGAGGCCAGGACAGAGCACCAAGAGAGAATTCCAGAGGTCGGAAGGCCATGGGAAAGGGTGGCCAATGGAACGGATGGTGGCCCAGGAGCAGGTGTGCAGAAGAAGGGCCAATTGGACCAGAAGACACAGCCCAGGACAGGAGGGCAGAGAGCCCAAACCAGAAGCTTGTGTGTGAGCAAAAGAAAAACTTTGGGGCAGAGAGTGAACTTGGATTAGAAGCTAGGAGAGGAAGGACACTCTTTATTATTGTTTCTCAGTTGTACATTCTTGATGCTAAAAATTACACAGCTGGGGGGCTGAAAAGATGCCTCAGCAGTTAAGCACACTGACTGCTCTTGCAGAGGACCTAGGTTTGAATGCCAGCACCCACATGGTGGCCATCAACTGTAACTCCAGTTCCAGAGGATCTGATGGTCTCTTCTGACCACAGGCATTGCACCACACAGGTGTGCATTTATATACATGCAGGCAATACACTCATATACATAAAATAAAAATAATAAATATTTTTTCAAAAAAAGATTTCACTGCTGGGCTGGAGCAAAGGCATCTCCTGCCAAACCTGATGGCCTCAATTAAAATCCCTGGGATCCACACAGAAGAAGGAAAAAAACCAACTTCTGTAAGTTTTCCTCTGCCTTCCACATAAGCACTGTGGCACCCAGGTGCCCAAACACACACACACACACACACACACACACACACGCACGCACGCACACACGCACGCACGCACGCACGCATGCACACACACTCTAAATTTTTTTTTTTAATTTTAAGGGTTCCACAACTCTGTACAGGTCCTGGTCTGCACAGTTTAGTAAGCTGTTAAGAAGCTGTCACAACCAAGCCTCATATTCATTTCTCCTAAATAGAATAACAGCCTGTCCTCCCCATTCCTGTATCTGAACAGAATATAGGGGTCTGAACTAGTTTTCCTCTTAATCCTACCTTTCCTCTATCCGCACTTCCCTTGGTCCCTGATGGGAAGAAAAGGATACGTACATGTTGGCATAGGTGTGTGCATGTGCACATTGGGTTTATAGCCACATGCCAGGTTTGTACATGGGAGCCACAGTGAAGATCTGAACCCAGGTCCCAAGCTCATGCAGTAGGTATGTTATTGACTGAACCAGCACCTTTGGCTCATAGTCTTGTTGTTTGCTCTTTAACTTGTGTCTGCATTTCAGTTTTCTCCCAGTGGAATGTCCGTCTGCAATGTTCTGAGAAATGAAGCCATGTTCCTACCGGTGACGGTGGTTTTAACAGGACCCGCCCCAGACCCTGTTCACTGTGGAGCATACCAAGATGTAAACATCCTGCAGGACCTGCAAGGTGCATCAAAACAGAGCTGTCTGGTTCCTGTCCGTGGCCCTGTGACCCTCCCAGCTCTAACAGAGCCACTGTCATTAAATTAATGCTTACGAATTTGGTAAGCGAAGAGGGAAGAGAGCCAGTGCAATTTCTAACTAATCTTGAATAAGTCAGATATTGGGTTTTTTTCCCCACCTCTGGGAAGATTGTCAAGTGAAACAATGTGGCTTTGAGCTCCTGACAGATGCTAATGAATTGTTGTTTACATTTTTGATTTACTGCCTAAACAAAGATAAGACATGCTCTTGAAAACACATTGAATGCACAATCCAAACACATCCATTAAATCTGTCACAATAAACATGACAGCTTTCTTCTAACCTAACAACTGGCATGCCTCATTTGCATATTAATGAGAAAACCAGGATCAGCCTGCACAAATTACTTATATCTCATGAAGGGGTTGCTCCTGATGACAGCCAGGCACTCTGGGTGTAAAAACACCCAAGTGAATACCTCTGCTGACTTTCTGACTTCTCTCTCGCTTTGCTTAGGCAGCCTCAGAGCCTGAGGTGCTTCCTGGGCTCACAATGTCAGATTCAGGGGATCCTGGTGGGGGCTCAGCATGGTTCAGAAAGAGCAGGGTCTGCTTCAATACTCTGTGGACACATACTGGGCACCTGTGATGACTTGCTCAGTGTTTTCTCATCGAGGCGCCTGCTTGACCATAAGTCAAATTAGAGGGAACTGAAAGAGAAATGCAAAGATTTATCGGTAGCAATCAGATGTGAAAAACTTTCACATACGTAAAAGCCACCTATAAAAGTCACCAGAAGTCTCGCCAGGCATGGTGCCACACAACCTTTAATCCAACACTTGGGAGGCAGAGACAGGCGGATCTCTGTGAGTTCGAGGCCAACCTGGTCTACATAGTGAGTTCCAGGCCAGTTGGGGCTACAGGAAGACCCTGTCTCAAAAAAAACAAAAAATTAACCAGAAACCTGCAGACCAGACTCATAAACAAAAATATATTCACTCCTGCCACCCTTCCTCACCCATGGCAGACATGGCTAATCAGTGCCAGAACTCCTTTCAGCTAAACATGCATTAAAACTACACCATTGCCAACACAAGACTTCACCTGCCTGTCACTATGTACTAAGGTAAGGCATGAAACCCAGTGGATGACCAGCCTTCAGCCCATTTCCATCACAGAAAGATAGAAAGGACTGCTCAAAAAGATTGAGAGAGCGTCCCAGGTCACCTAGAAGGGAAAAGCTACCGGCTAGTTCCCTCTTCATTTCTGTAGTCTCCAGGCCACATCACACCCTCTTCACACAGCCCCACCTGTGCCCACACACCTGGGTAGGTACTGAGTGGCTAGAGGGAGAGTGTTGGCAGCAAGACTTAACTCACATTTAAGGACCCAGAGAAGATGATGCTCCAGGCAGAAGCAGTCCAGACTCCAACACAGCACCACAGGGGCTCTTGAGTATCTAGTATGTTCTTTCCCATGCATCCCAAGTAGACAGGGGTTTAAGCCTCACTCTGGGTGGCTTGGGCAACATACTTGGTCCTCTGAGTCTTCTTTGTGATAGGAAATCAGCAGCTCTCACCTCCTCCTACTGTGATGGAGCACAGAAGAGGTCTTCCTCCAGGGAACTGAGCACTGTGCAACAAATAGTAACTTAGAAACACCAACCCACCGCCACCAATGTCTTTCCTAACCCATAGTTCCACAGCTACTTCTTGTTGCTATGACCCAGTCCAGGGTGCAGAGGGTGCCTCTTTCCCCACAGGACCCATCCCTGAGCTGTGGCCTGGCCCATGTTCCAACATGCCGAGCTCAGGCAACTCAGCCCTGGTCCGCCCCTTCTGAAATCCCTTCCCTGGTTTGCACTTTGCACCATGTTCTCCCCTAGGCCAGCGACTTATGTCGTTGGGAGTTTTTATTCCATCCACATCATTTCATAAGAGAAAAAAGTTGCATTCCAATTAAATTACGATGTAAATGGAAACATCTCCAACAATGCAATCCTTTCCCCCTGGTTGATTTTCTCTGCTGTGTCTTGAAGTTGTCTGTGTGTCAGATTTTGCTCTCTCACCTGTTACAACAGGAAGCTGCTGAGGTGACCCCCAGTGATCCTGCCTTGTGGTTCGTGTACCTCTCCTTTGAGTGTGGGCAAGGGTGATAAAATGTCACTCCAGATTAAATTCCAAAAAGACTGACCTTGGGCCAGCAAGATGGCTTGATGGGGATAAGTGTGCTTGCCAAGGAGACCTCACAATCTGGTTTCAGTCCCCAGAACCCATACGGTGGAAGGTGAGAATCTACTCCCAAGGGTTGTTCTCTGTCCTCCACATGCATGCCATGGTACATGCCAAACATACACATTAATTTAATTCATTAATTTAAAAAGAGTCTGACCTCTGTCTTAGGTACCACCCAGCCTATGGAGAGGTCTATGTGGCAGGGAACCAGAGGCAGCCTCCAGCAACGGCCCGCAAGGAACTGAGGCGAGCCTCAGGGTACTCAGTGAGCTCACACCACATCAAGCAGGGATTCTCCCCATTCAGCCTCTGAGATACTGGCACAGCCCTGGCCCACAGCCTGACTAGAGCCCTGCCTGAGGCCCAAAGACAGGGGCTCCAGCTCAATCCCACCCCAAGTCTCAATTCGCAGAAAGTGTGAAGTAGTAAATGCTTGCTTCAGCTGCTGTGTTTAAAAGAAACTCATTATGCAGTAATAAATAATACATATTAGGTGGACCCATATTAAATTGCTGTTTATTAGGTTTACAAAAGGTAAAAATATCAGCAATTTCTTACGAGTTAAACTAAAATCTTCATCCAAGTTCCTCTTTCCATATCCTGCGCGTTATGGATGATACTTTGTTGGTGGTGGTAGTCGGTTGGTTCGTTGGTTGGTTAGTTGGGGTTTAATTTTTTTTAATATTTTATCATTTTTATTTTATGTGTATGAGTGTATTGCCTGCATGTGTTTAAGTGCACCTGTGTCATGCAATGCCTATGGAGGTCAGAAGAGGGTATTGGATCCCCTGGAACTAGAGTTCCAGTTCTTAGCCGCCATATGGGTGCTGGGACTCAAACCCAGGTCTTCTGCGAGAAGAGCCAGTGCTTTTAACCATGGAGCCATCTCTCCAGCTCTGGTTAGTTTTTGAGACAGGGCTTCACTATGTAGACCAGGCTAGACCAGAACTCACAGGGATCCTCCTGCCTCTGCCTCCTGAATGCTGAGATTAAAGGTATGCACCACCATGCCCAAGCCAAAATCAAAACGAAGGGATCAATCTTTTTTTTAATGTTGCTGGAGAATGAATCCAAGGCCTGGAGCATGCTGGGCTAGCACTCTACCACTGGGCTAAATGTCCAGCCCTAAATTGTACACTATTTAACCTCACTCCAAAAGTGTGAAAATGGGTTCTCAGAGGTTACATGATGCCCCCAGTGTTACACTCAGTGTTTGCTACACCCAGTGTGTTCAGGGTCCTGAACTCACAACAAGTGACTCTCAGCTTCTTATCCACAGCACACTTCCCCATGCCAGGAGTCATGCCTGGCCCCAGGAAACACATGAATGGGGCACAGCAATTACCACTCAGGAACCAGAAAAAGCCCAACTGACCCGGAGGCAGAGCCAATTTGCAGATCCCTCTAACACCACCAGGCAACCCAAGGATAGATGTAAAACATATAGTCATAGGATAATTATCTCTCAAAGACCAGGCCAGTGACTTTTTTTAATTAAAATATTTTATTATTTTTATTTTATGTGTATGCGTGTATTGCCTGCATGTAGGTAAGTGCACCCATGTCGTGCAATGCCCACAGAGGACAGAAGAGGCTGCCGGATCCCCTGGAACTGGATTTACAGACAATTGTTGGCTGCCATGTGGGTGTTGGGATTTGAACCCGGGTCTTCTGCAAGAACCACCAGTGTTCTTAACTGCCGAGCCATCTCTCCAGCCCCCCGCCAGTGACATTTCTATAAGACAACCAATTGCACCATGATTCCTTCCATCTATTAGTCACTATCTCACAATTATTTTGCCTTTTCTAATCAGCACACAGGCTCTTGAAGCTCTTGCTAAATCACATTTATCATCTCCACTGTTATGTGAAGAGAATCAATGTTATTTGCCCTTGCTAAGCTCACTGGGAACTCATTTGTAATTAGGGTGCATGTGAAGGAAAGGATTTGGTTTTTGCTAAAACAGGTCAAGCATTCCCATCCTAGGAGGGTCTCTTGTGTTCACAACATGACCTGGATGGTTGCTCCTGGGCAGCTCAGGACATTTGACCACTTCTTTCCCTTGAGTCAATATGCAGGTCTTGCCCTGGCTAAGTCACCTCAGGAATTGCCTCTGCTATGTCCAGGCTGTTCAAGGGACGGGTGGTTAGAGAGAGACTGTTCCCAACTCACTGGAGCTGAACCAGAAGTTGTTCTTTCCCAGCTCCAGCAGGATCTGCAAAGGAGGGTAAAGTCAGGACAGAGAGGGCTAAGAGAAACACCCTGGCTCCTCTAAAGACAGGAAACATCCAGAAGGATTCTGGTGTGATTCCCTATCTGGGTCTCTTCCTCAGGAACCACAAGGGCATTTCTGATCAGCAGTGGAGGCTCTTGGGAAGCAGAGAGCATCTTCCATGGCCACTCGCCACCTTGAGCCCTGCACAGTTCTAGGAGAGTTCTGCTTCAACTTCAGCAAGAGCGCCATCCTCCTCGTGAAAGACTCAGCTTTACACCAGTCGCAATATTTCCAGATCAGGATGCTGTTTCTCCATGGGGTGATTCAGAGGCCCCAGGTTCTTTCATGGTCCCCATCCCCTAGGGCACCTACACTATAGCTTTCCTCTGACATCCCTACACAGAGTGGACACAGTGCACAGAAATTGTATGTCTTATGGAATCTTTACTTGGGGACTATGACAAGAAAGAAAGAAAAATGGGCACTATCCCGAGGGGGAGTCAGCAGCCTCTTCCTAACCCTCTTTTTCACATTAAAGTCATACCTGACAGCCCACCGCACAAAGAAGCCTCATAGGAATAAAGATATTCCAGATGTTCTAGAAAAATGAAATATCAAAGGACTCCCTGAGCCGATAATGATGTACATTTGAAAAATGGGCCCAAGTGCCGTGTTTAAAAGCCTAGAGTCATAAAAGGCATTATGAATGAGTGGAGTGGGAGGCTCTACAAGCAGACCTCATCGATGTCACTGTAAACGATGAGTACTGTCACTCTTTTTTATATATGACAAAAAGATACACCGCTGCATCCAGACCTCATTGTGGGAACTGTCAGGCTCGCCAAAATGGCATGATATGAGCTATTTATGAGAATGCCAGGAAAATACAAGGTTAAGAGATCTTTATCTGTGTCTAGAAACGTGTCTCCATGCTGATGAGCTGCTCCATGAA
The DNA here is from genome assembly GCF_000622305.1 of Nannospalax galili. Classification (NCBI taxonomy): domain Eukaryota; kingdom Metazoa; phylum Chordata; class Mammalia; order Rodentia; family Spalacidae; genus Nannospalax; species Nannospalax galili. The sequence goes on from NW_008348785.1 coordinate 1,841,680, forward strand.
ATAACCTTCTGAATAACCCATGACATGGGGGGAGCTGGGAAGTGAGATTACCTAGGGCAGTGAGGGCATCCAAATGATTTTGCTGCTCAAATTGGTATCCGGGGCCTCCTGAGAATACATACGTTTCTCCCAGCTCTCTCTGTGACAAATCCCATTCAGACCTTGACAGCATTGGTTGGTATGACACATTTTCAAGTGATCCGACCAAAAAGGGGTGCTGTACCTTCCAGAGGTAAGGAGGCTGCTAGAAACAGCTGCCAACTGGAGACCATGTCTCCCAGACACCGTTGCCTCCTGCATGACCCTGGGACTGGTTTATACCAATGACATGAGCTTGGGTGAGATGGGCACTTTTGAGTGACAGGTGGGCTTCTTCCATGATGTCTCTTCCCAAAGAACCTGGGGCCTCTGAATCACCCCATAGAGAAATAGCATCCCTACTCAGGACCAATCTGCAACTGCATTCTATGTAAATGAGTTCTACTGCTAAGCCAATCAAAATGTGGGCTTTGGAGCCGCAGCTACTCCTGTCCTTACTAGTACAATTTAGTGCCTGCCTACTGGGTTATTTGTTCACCTACTCCTTCATTCCGTGAATGGGAGGAAATGTGATGTAAAGTCTCTGATCCGCCTGGATTTGAGGCCTGCTTCTGGCCTTAGCTAATTCTGTGACTTGGGATTCCTTTGGAAAATTCCTTCCCTCCCTTCAGCCTCATTGATACTCATTTTGGCAAAGTGCAGTTTCAAAACTCCTGAACCATATTCACAACAGGCAGAAGGCGGAAGCAACCCGAGTGTCCAATGAAAGATAAACTGTGGGATATACACATAATAATGTTCAGTCTTAAAAAGGAAGGAAACATAAACGGGATGAGATAAGCCAGTTGTGAAGAAAATTACTGTATGCTTCCACCTTTGAGGATTCCTAGAACTGTCAGAACATAAAATCGTAGATGTCAGTCAGGAACAGCAGGTAGCAGGAGTCAGTAATTGTTTATTGAAGATAAGTTTTCAGAAATGGAGAGAGTTCTAGAGATGGGTTGTGGTGACGGTCACAAAAATGTGTGAATATACTTAATGCCACTGAATCTCACTCTCAGAAAAGGGTTAACAACCTACCAGGCAAAATGGGCCTGCTGGTGTAATAATGGCATGAATGTTATGGGAGTTAGGGTTGGACTTGAGGTTGGATTTCAGATTGGATTTGAGGCCTGCTCCACAAGAGGGAATCCGTTTATTCCTGGTACTGTAAACCAAGTTAAAAGCCCATGGGTCAGATCACAGACCTTGGGAGGGGGAACCTATTAATGTAGTTTTGCTAAATGGACTTGTCAAACTGCCTTCTAAACGGTCATGTTTGTGCACACAGATTAGGGCTGCTCTCAGCGTTGGTCAGAGAAGCTTCTTTTGCAGTGGGCAGTGGTTTCTGCAGAGACTCATCACTGGTCAAAGTGCTGAGAATAAGTGACTGGTGAGCACTCAGCCCTAACTGGGACTTTTGTATCAGCCACCCTCCCCGAGGCTCAGAGAATATTGTAGAAGAGGAGGCAGAAAGAAGGTTAGGATCTAAGGATGGGGAGGAGTGCTGGGGAGCACTGTCTTCTGTGCATAACATGACCTTTGCACTCATGAACTCACAGCAGCTGTGGTCGCCTGAAGAAGACATGAACAAGGTCAAGCCAGTCAATTCTAGCATGGATGGGGAGGGGCTTATGAAGCTGTATCCCTACCTGAGGTGCTCTTGGCAGGTGGTTGGTGCTGGGGAAGAGGGTTTTCTTTTTCTTCAGAGGTGTGGCTGCTGGCAGATTATGCATGCTCTGGTGGATGGTCCCACATCCATGCACATCTGAACAGCACTAATCAGACTTGGTGGATTACAAAAAGGGAAGAGAAAGGGGAGGGGGAGAAGGGGAAGGAGGCCGGGGAGGAGATGAAGGTGGAAGGGGGCCTTACTGGAGGAGGCCAAAGGGGTGGAAGGCAGGAATGGGGGTGAATATGATCAGGATACATTATTATATATGAACTTGTCAATGGATAAATTCAAAAATATGCTGTTTTTAAAAAAATTAAAATGGCCAGGCATGGTGGCACACGCCTTTAATCCCAGCACTTGGGCGGCAGAGGCAGGTAGATCTCTGAGTTCAAGGCCAGCCTGGTCTACATAGTGACTTCCAGGCCAGCTGGGGCTACAGGGAAACCCTGTCTCAAAAACACCAAAAAAAAATAATAAAATAAAATGGGGGCTGGAGAGATGGTTCATCAGTTAAAACTATTTACTTTGCTTGCAGAAGACCTGAGTTTGGGTCCCAGTACCCATACTGGGCAGCTCACAACACTTGTAACTCCAGTTCTAGGGGATCTGATGCCTTCTTCTAGCCTTTGAGAGCACTGTACTCATATGTACAAACCCACATAGACATACGTATACACATAATTTCAAATCCTTTTTGCAAAGTAAAAATGGTAACCTTTGCATTATGAATGTTTTTGAAATTTTTTTATTAAAAACAAACCCAGGGGCTGGAGAGATGGCTCAGTGGTTAAGAACATATATTTCTCTTTCAGAGGACCTGAGTTCAAGTCCCAGCACCCATATTGGACAGCTCACAGCACTGGACTTGTGTGCACAAACCCACACAAAGACACACACATAAGCGAGGCGTGGTGGTATACCCCTTTTAATCCCAGCACTCGGGATGCAGAGGCAGGCAGATCTCTGTGAGTTCAACACCAGCCTGGTCTTCATAGTGAGTTCCAGTCCAGCTGGTGCTATAGGGAGACCCTGTCTCAAAAAGACCAAAAAAAAAAAAAAAGATACAACAGATGCACACACATATACACATGATTAAAAAGAATAAAAAATGTAATAAATAAATAATAAATAAACCCAGACCTTACTGTGAAGATCAAATCAAATGATGTACACAAAGTCAAAGTGCTCAGCACCGAGTATGACAGCAGAATCCTCATGCTGGGTGAGTGGCAGCTATGTGTTAAATGCCCACTATGTGCCTGACACCACGCTGGTCCTGGGCCTCCACACTGAACAGGGAAAAGGAGAGCCAGGTCAGGAAACAGACCACAGGCCTGGCACACTCTGACAAAAATGAGTCAGGGAGGCCACGGGAGTGCACCCACACAACTCGAGTGTATGAAAAGCCTTCCTGCTGTTGTCCCTGAAGCCCTCTGGAGACAGAGCAAGTGACTTACTCATGGATCTCAGCTTTGCTTCCAATGTCCTGTCTAACATCTCCAGGCCTAGAAACTGGGCATCTTTTCACCCATGTCCCAAAGTGCTGGCCCAAGGCCACTCCCATGAGCATAAGTCTCTCCTTTCAGACTTTCAGCAGTCCTTAAAGGCAAGACTTTTAACTTTCAAGTCCCAGGTTTAGAAGGAAGGGACAGAAAAAAAATTATCTAACTATCCAAAGATATAGGGCATCCATAGGAAAACTGCTTCCTGACTCAGAACCCAGAGATCCCTAAAATGACGGGAAAACATCCACATAGAATTCCATCACAGGGCTGAGGAAGAGGCTGGGACATGGCCCCGAAGGACCCACAAGCAGGTGGAGGGAGAAGTTAGCCTTCTATGGGAATATTTCAAGGGGAAACGAACGGCTACTGTAAGGATGCCAGGGAGAGCACCCCAGCCAGTCTGGATGGCCAAGGAAGGGCCAGGGAAGGGAGGGTCCTGACAGATGAGCCAGGCCCTCTACTGTCTGTTCCCATTCAGCACCTCAGAGAATCCTGGGGACCCCCTGCCCAGCCTCAGTTACTGGATCTGACAGGCTTCCAGCAGTCTGGGTGTCATTCCACAGGAGACGCTGTCTCCACAGGACAGTAACCACCCCACCACCCAGCCACAGCTGAAAGAATCCAGAGGCCTCTGCTTTGGGCTACCTGAGCTAATCAACTCTTCCCTGGCCTGAGGCCATTTGGATAGTTCCCATAACTGAAATCAGCATCTCTTTCCTGTCCTGAAAGTGTCTTGCTCAGTTCCCAGGCCCCTAGCTTCAGGCCTGGACAAGACTTTTAAACAAATGATGCCCATTTTAAGGGTGACTAACCATCACAGTCTTGCAGGGACTAAGGAGTTTCAGTGCTTAAAGGGGTAGTCAGGCACATGGGGACAGCTGCCCCCTAGGTTTGCTCCTTTAATTCCCCCATCCCCAGTTGTGAACATATCTGTACTTCCTGGGGAAAAGCCATGGGAGACAGAAAAGCCCTGAGGAAAGAGGGGGAGGTGGAGTGCTCTGGAACTAGAGTTGAGCCTCTCAAGTCCACAGTCAGGGCTGGGCCCGCTTCATCCTTGGACCCACAACTGGTCATGCTCAGAATTGTGCCTAGCCCCAACTCCACAGTATGTCCCAGGCAGGGTCATCTGGAAGAATACCAAACCGGGAACACCCCTCCACAGCTGTGGCACTCCAAAAGGCCACTCTCTAGGAGCTCCACTGCCTGCCGGTTCCAGGAGCAATCGGTTGTTTCTCCCCAGGCAATGAGCTATGTTCAACTCAGTATCAAGAGAGAAGATTATAGAGCAAGAAATTTCTAGAAAATAAGATCTGTGTGTGTGTGTGTGTGTATGTGTGTGTGTGTGTGCATGTGTCCACAGCAGAGGCCAGAGAAGGACATCAGGTGTCCTGTCCTATCACTCTTTGCTTTACTCCCTCGAGACAAGGGTCTCTCATTGAACTTGGAGCTAGGCTGGCAGCCAGCAAGGCCCAGAGATCTTCCCATCTCAGGCCCTGACAATGCTGGGGTCATAGGCATGCATGTGGCCATGCCCTACGTTTTGTGTGAGTGCTGGAGGTCTTCACGCTTTCGGGTCAAGCATTATTAGCCACTGAGCGATCTCTCAAGCCTGAAAAAGTGAGATTCTTTCTGGCTTCTTGTTCTACCTCAACTAAGTGCTGGTGACTGATGAGAGAACAGTTAATTCCACATTCTCTCCAGACACTTAAGGACTCTTTCCAAACTGTAGCTCCCAGAAGTGACAGGCTTGGCATCCACACAAGACCCAGGCCTCAGCCCCTAAGATTGTGGGGCAATCTGTTTGAGGGGAGAGGGGCAGATGCCTTCTCGAGCAGACCGCCAGGAAATGTGTCCCGGATTTCCTGCTGAAACCCTACCTTGGAATAGAACTGAATCCCTCATTTCCAATGATCCCTTCCCTGTGCTCTCTCTTTCTGTTGATTCGATCTCTGGTGACTCCTGGCCTCCCAAGAAAAATGAGGCAGGGACTAGACAATATAATAGGAAACATGGAAAATGCGCATTTCCTGTCAACTATGTGCTTTACTAATAGGTCGTCAGATGAGTATTTTATTAGAACAACGATTATGACAGCTACAATATTTCCAGAGACAAACTAGGGTAGATCTGAGTTAGACAAGAAGAGCTTTGCCAAGAAACAGCATGGGCTGGGGCCTGACTGGAGATCTAAGAGCCAGAAACCTACCCGTTCTAATCTTAGATCTGGCTCCAGTTCATGCATGGCCATGTGCCTGGACGGGACTCTCCATCTCCCCTCCTTTCTACCTCTCTGGCCTGGGGGTGGTGTCACTCCCCAGTCTCTTTAGAGCTCCAGCCTCCTTCTTGGGATCCTACAGATGAAAGAGCCCTGGGCAGCTGGGGCTCCTGGGCTGTGGTGAGAAGCAGCCTCAGGCATCCATGGCTGCTCCTCCCAGCTCCCAGGCCTTGCTGAGGGGAGGAAGGTAGGACTGGGCCAGACAGTCTCCCTGCCACACTCCCAGTGAGCTGGGGCTCAGAGCCCAGGCCCATTGCAACCTGCCTGGCAGCCCATGCAACCAGTGCTATCCAGGGACACAGATGCCCTCAGAGTGCAGCGAGAAGGTGGCGGAAAGGCCAGAGACTACAAAATGTCACTGGTCCTGTAGGTGCCACAGTTAAACGCATCCTGTGGGGGAACACTTCCCATCCTAGAGCAGCAGTGTTGTGGACTAAATTAGAGGTCATGGGGTCCTGAGGCTCTGCCCTTGAGAATGGATCAGTGACGTGTCAGAAATGGCTCAGTATCTCAGAAACAGACTTGTTATAAAAGTGAGTACTGGGCTTGGGGGACGGAAGCATGAGGACCTGAGTCAGAGCCCCTGAACCCATAAAAAGCCAGGCACGGTGACACACACCTGCAATCCCAGTGCTGGGAGGCACAGACAGGAGGATCCCTGAGACTCACTGGTGAGCTCCAGTATGTGAGAGACGTACTCAAAAACTAAGATCCAGAGTAGCTGAGGAAGACACCCAACATCGCTCTCTGACCTCCTAGTGCAACCCCCCATCCCACCCCCACAGGCACAAAGAAACAAACCAAGGAAACCACCTCTCACACTCACTCCCATGCCCATCTGCCTCCATATGGGGTGACACAGCAGGAAAGGCCCAGGTGGCGACCTCCAGGGTTGTAAGCTAAATGTTTTTTTTTAATTACTGGTCTCTAGTATTTTGTTACAGTAACTCAAAATGGATTCTGTGGGCTGGAGAGATGGCTCAGTGGTTAAGAGCATTTGCTGCTCTTGCAAAGGACCTGAGTTCAGTTCCCAGCACCACATAGTAGCTTATAACCATCTGTAACTCCAGTTCCAGGGGATCTGATTTCTTCTGGATTCCTTGGTCACCACACACACATGTGGTACGCTTATATACATGCACTCATACACATAAAATAAAAACAAATGTTTAAAAAAAATGAATTGTCAGATTGCCTCCTCTTCTGTCTTTAGAGCACCCCACAAGCATCAGAAAGCAGAGGCAGCTTCACAGAGCTGAATTCCGACCCCAGTCCCTTGCCCCAGGTCCACAGAATTATGGATGTGTGGTTTTGATGAATATCTACCTCCCAGAAAGGACTGTACCCCCCAAAGGGCAGGGGGAGTCTAGCTTTGCTCATGTATTTTTTGTTTATAATTTTTTTATTTTATTATTTTTATTTTATGTATATGCATGTATTGCCTGCATGTGTGTAAGTGCACCCATGTTGTGCAATGCCCACAGAGGTCAGAAGAGGCTGTTGGATCCCCTGGGACTGGACTTACAGACAGTTGTTAGTTGCCTGCCATGTGGGTGCTGGGATACAAACCCAAGTCTTCCGCAAGAACAACTAGTGTTCTTAACCACTGAGCCATCTCTCCAGCCCCTGCTCATGTCTTTTCTTGAAGTCTATAGCTATGTCATGGACATAATTGCTCAATAAATATTTGTGTTTGTGTGTGTACATGTGTACATGTGTATGCCACACGTGCACCTGTGTGCATATGCATATGGAGGCCAGAAGACAACCCCAAGTGTCACTCCTCAGGCACCATCTACCTTGGGTTTTGTTTGGTGGTGGTGGTGGTGGTGGTGTGTGTGTATATACAGGCATGTTTGCCAAAGTGCACATGTGGAGGTCAGAGGACAACTTCATGGATTTGGCTCTTCCTTCACCTTTATGTGGGTTCCAGAAATCGCACCCAAGCCATCAGGCTGTGTGCAAGCTCTTCTACCTGCTGAACCATCTCTTTAGCCCTCTTCCCCCTTATTGAGATAGGATTTCTCACTGGCCTGGAATTCACTGATTGGGCCAGCTGGCTGACCAGAGAACTCTAAGGATCCTCTTGTCTCTCTGCCTTGCTAGTACTGGGATTACAATTGTGTGCCATTATGCCAGGCTTTTCTTAGTGTGGGTCCTGGGGACAAAGCTTGGGCCCTCATGCTTATAAGCAGGCCCTTTACTAAATGTGCCATCTCCCCAGCCCTCAATAAATGAATGAATGAATGTGTGAAACTTGATTCTAAGCAACTGTCTTGATACGCTTATCACTCTCCTAGCAGCTCACTCTCACGTGGATAGAGGTCTACCATGGTCCCAACTCAAACCCTCCAGTGTTCTTTATGCTTCCTACCAAACACAATGAAGCTTCCTTCTCCTGCTTGGGGAAGTGCATAATACCCAGAAAGCAGTGTGTCTCTGCTTTCTGGGCCACTGTGAATTAAGGTAGTGCCTGGGTTTTCTGCTGGTGAGAGCCAGAAGGCAGTGAAATGCAATGGGAGCTTCTTTGCTTCAGAATTTAGAAGAACAAGCAAAAGAGTGGAGGCTCCGTGGTTCCAGGGTCTGAAAAAGTCCATTGGGATAGAGATTTCATCTGTCTCGTGAGTGAGAAACGAAGAAGACAGCACAGGGGAGAGCTAGGTACGTCAAGGGGACCTCCGCTTTCCTCAGAGTAAATTTGCTCCCACTGTGTATCATCAAGTGGGGACTGCCTGTGCACGGCAATTTCACTTCTGCTGATTCTGACACAGTGAAGCCTCTCTTTGTATCAGGTGAGCAAGGAAGGGAGAAATGAGTCGGGCATGGTGGCACACACCTGTAATCCCAGCACTCAGGAGACTGAGGATGTAGGATTGGGAGTTGGAGGCCAGCCTAGGATACAGTGATAGATCCTGTCTCAGAAAGAAAGGAGAAGGGCTGAGAGATGGCTCAGTGGTTAAGAGCGCTGGCTGCTCTTGCAGAGGACCTGGATTCAGTTCCCAGCACCTACATGACAGTTAACAACCATCCGTAACCCAGTTCCAGGGTATCAGATACCCTCCACAGGCATTGAATGACATGTGGGGACACTTGCATACATGCAGACAATACACTCCTACACATAAAATAAATAATAAATAAAATATATTTAAAAAGAGAAGAGACAGAGAGCTTTAACTCTTCCCCCCCCCTGGGGGAGGGACGGACAGAAGTTTAATCTCCAGAATGAAGTCTATAAATAGAATATCAACGAGAAATGAAAAATCAATGGTTGGGCAGAAACAAGAGCAAATTCTTAAAGAACAGGAAGATTTTGTACAGTAATCAATGACTCAATTTATGGAACTATTTCCAGATGAGTCGATGGCTGGGACAGAGCTCCTGCCAAGCCTGTCCATCCCTGCTGGCCTCTCTCATCCACTAACAGCCCCTGCAGGCCCTGAGACTGAGAACTGATAGCAAACAGAGACATTCCAATCCTTTTGAATGAGTTAACAGGTTCCACTATGCCCAAACATGCACTTGGCTCTCCAGGCCGTACAAGCGAGAAAAAGAAGACAAATATTCCCCAAAACTGTGTGTCAGGGCAGGACCTTTTCTTTCATGGGAGTTATACAGAGTACTTAGAACAGCTAGCTAAGTGATCCCTCACAGAGGAGGTAGAGACAAGATCAGGAATTCAAGACTAGCCTCAGCTACATAGCAAGTTCAAGGCCAGAGTGGGCTACATGAGATCCTGTTTTATAAGAAGAAAATTTCCCTGCCAGGCATGGTGGTGCACGCCTTTAATCCCAGCACTTGGGAGGCAGAGGCAGGCAGCTCTTTGTGAGTTCAAGGCCAGCCTGGTCTACATAGTGAGTTCCAGGACAGCTGGGGCTACAAGGAGACCCTGTCTCAAAAAAAGACAAAAATAAATAAATAAATAAATAAACGAAAAAGGTAGTCATTCCCAACCTCCCATCCTTTTTTGGAAAAAAAAATTTATTTCCGTTCATTTATTTTTTGTGTGCACACTGCACATGTACAGATGAAGACACCTTGCACCACGTGGGTCCCAGGGATGAAACTCAGGTCCTCAGGCTTGGGGACAAGCAGCACCTTTATGCACTAAGCCAAGCCATCTTGTTTGCCCCAGAACTTTAAAAGTTGCAAAATGTAACTTTTTTGGTTTTTGTTTTTACTTTTTTGTTATTGTTTGTCTTTTTGAGACAAGGTCTCCCTGCAGTCCCAGGGTGCTGGGATTCGAACCCGGGTCTTCGGCAAGAACAACCAGTGTTCTTAACCGCTGAGCCATCTCTCCAGCCCCAAGGAAGGGAACTATATTTTTAAAAACTCAAAGAATCAATGATTTTTTTAAAGTGAGAGACTAGAAAGATGCCTCAGTGGTTAAGGGCATTTGCTGCTCTTGCAGAAAACCCAAATTCAAGTCCCAGCACCACCCATGTAGGGCGGCTTACAACGACCTAGAACTCCAGCTCCAGGGATCTGATGCCTCTGGCATCTTTGGACACCTGTATTCGTGTAAATATCCACACACACACACACACACACACACACACACACATAAGCATACATGTAATTTAAAAATAAAAATCTAAAGCCAGGTGTTGTGATACACACTTTTAATCCCAGCACTTGGGAGGCAGAGGCAGGCAGATCCCTGTGAGATTGAGGATAGTCTGGTCTACATAGCAAGTTCCAGGCCATCTACAGCTGCAGGACACCTTGTCTCAAAAAGACCAAAATGATGATGATGATAATCTAAAAAAACAAAATTTAAAATAATCCACAAACACCACATGGAGATTGTTTTTGTCCAGTCATCTGTATGTGTGCTATAAATAGCCTAGAATGCTGACATGTTGTACCACAAGTGATTTCCTGCATCAGTGAATTTTCTGAAAGCACAGTAGGTAAGCAGCGAGGTGTCCCCTCAACATCCGTGCTGTAGCTATTCTGTGGTCTTATTAATGAACACCTTTTCTTCTAATGCGTAGAAGTGTTTGCCTGAGTATATGGAAATGCACCCACGTTGCACAATGCCTGTGGAAGTCAGATGTTGGATCACTGGGAACTGAAGTTATGGGTGGTTGTTAGTCACTATGCAGGTGCTGGGAACCAAACCCAGGTCCTCTGCAAGAGCAGCCAGCGCTCTTAACTGCTGAGCCATCTCTCCAGTCCCCCCCCACCCCCCATGAACATCTAGATTCCAAACTGCTTCCACTCAGAGGACTTATGGGTAATACCATAGCAAATCTTGTCACGTGGGAACCTCAGAGAGGATTTTCAATTATTTCCATAATATAGATTTTTGCAAGTGGACTTAGGGGTTTGAGGAGAGAACTCCAAAATCTCTGGTTACTAAGGTCAAATTGGATTTTAGAGTGATTGCATCAATTTTCACTCGACAGGCGACGTAAGTGCCTGCCGGCTTGCTGCCTGCTGGCCCACATTGAGTGCCGTCATTTAAAACAATTCTTGTACTATAGAATTTTCAACGTAGAAGAGATCTCTCCAGTGTCTGGTCAGGAGCTTTACTGGAGGAAGTTGGATTTTCTATGGAGCCTAAAGGGAGTGGGGTTCTACTGTGGCATGGGTGGAGCTCCAGGTGGCAGGAGGACCCTCTAAGCAAAAGGGAAGTAAAAACACCCATACAGATTCCAAGGACAGTGAATGGTCTTACTTGACTGTGGGCTGTGGTTAAAATGTGCATTACTTGCTACAGGGAGGCTCATCTTTAAACACTTGTTCCCCGGTCGGTGGTATTATTTTGGGAGGCTTTGGAACCTTTGGAAGTTTGCTACAGGGAGGCTCATCTTTAAACACTTGTTCCCCGGTCGGTGGCTTGTTCCCCGGTCGGTGGTATTATTTTGGGAGGCTTTGGAACCTTTGGAAGGTGGGGTCTGGCCATAGGAAGTAAACTACTGGTGTCCTTAGGGGTATGTTTTCCCCACCCACTTCCTGTCTCACTGCTTCCGGTCTGCTGTGTAGTGAACAACTGTCTTTCGCCATCCATTCCCACTGCCATAACTGAGCTCTGCCATGCCTTCCCCATCATGAAGGGCTGAAACCCTCTAAAAGTGTGAGACGCGCCAGGTATAGTGGCACACACTTGCAGCCCCAGTACTCAGGAGGCTGAGGCAGGAAGATCAGAAGTTCAAACTGGTCTATGCAGTGAGTACCAGGCTATCTGAGGCTAGACAAGGAGACTGTGTCCAAAAAATAAGTACCATGAGCCAAAATAAATCACTTGTCCATTAACTGGTTTCTGCCAAGTACTGTGTCACAGCAACACGAAAGTCACTGATAGGCTTTGTGAGAAAAGCTGTGGAGGAAGTGATAGGAAAGAAGGCCAGGGAACAAAGGCAGGGCTGATGTCAGCCCAAATCACATGACTTCCTGATCACTCAAGAATAACAGGAGACTTGAAGCCTGGGAGGTGATGCTACAACCTGCACTTCCTTCTGCAAGATTCATTGCCTAGACCCACAGGGAAGACGGAGTAGGGGGGATCAACTGCACAGAGTCCAGTTAGGAGGCTCCATCATGGTCCAGGGGGAGATGATGACAACAGCCCTCAGTGATGGAAAGAGGCTTGGGCCTTAGTGTTCCTGTGTATAGACAGAGTCAAAGAAAGGTAGATATGTGGCTTCTCCACACTACCAAGTCCTTAATGCGTTAAGGTAAGCACTGAATCCTCCTCCTTTCTGTCCAACAATCCCAGAATAGTACATGAGAGATACAGTCAACAGTCCTAAGGGGGCCATCTAGAATCCAAAGTCCTGGGTGTGAATCTTGCCTGACTGCCTGAGGGACTACCGGCAAGCCATGTCACCTCTCTGTGCCTTGGTCTTCTGGTAGCGACATTGACCCCCACTGAGATGATCCTCACCATCAACTTGTCAGATGGAGACAATGGTGTTATCGACCAGTTTTGAGACGCAGGTCACTGGATCCCACCCACTGGCATGTTGATCTCAGCAGTGGGCCTCAGAAAGATGGGGCCTGTGTATCAGGTCTCCACTCCAGGATGTGTGACTATGTGACCAGCATGGAAGCCCCTCTGCAGGCAGTGCAGTCGGCAACCTGGGACAAGGGGAAGTGATTCTCTGAAGTAATTCAAGAAAAGCGTCCGCCTTGGGGCGCCATGACCTCTAAGGAGCCTCAAAACTCACCCCAGATTGGACTAGGCACTCCTGCATCCAAGTTTGTGCCTTGTATGCACCTCCTTCTTCTGGCCTTCCTCCAGGACCTGCACCTGGCTCCAAAGCTGTCCTGTCTGCTCCTCGTCCTCCTGGCAGCACATACCCTAGTGCCATCATCTCTCATTCCCTTCCATATCAGCCTCCCCCAGGTTCAATGCCACCACCCTAGTCATGCTCTGAGGAGGATTCATAGCCCTCTTGACCAACAACTAAGCAAGATCCCATTTTGCAGACCTCTATTTGAGTCAAAGCCTCCTTTAGAACATGAGTTTTTCCCAGAGAAAGAAAATGCCAGTGACCAGTGACCACGGGTTGGCTGACAAGGGCTCAGTCAGCTCTTTGCCTGTGCTGGCTGAGCCCTTAGTGGAGAGACCAGAGGCCAAGCCCCAGGCCTTGGGCTGTTACCTTCCTTGGGGCCGCTTAGGCAGAGCCTGTGGCTGTGTCCTCAGAACTCCAGCAGCTGAATCAGCTTGGTGGGTGTTTCTAACATACCTCTTATGAATTACTTGAATTACTTCAAAGAATCATCTTAAACTTTTTTGTTTTTGTTTTTTGAGACAGTGTCTCCCAGTAGCCCTAGGTGACCCGGAACTCACTATGTAGATCAGGCTGGTCTTGAACTCACAGAGATCTGCCTGTCTCTGCCTTTCAAGTGCTTGGATTAAAGGTGTGAGCTACCACACCCAGCTAAACTGTTTTTAAAATATTTTGTATGTATGCATCTTTGCCTGCATGCATACAAGAAGACCATATGCATGCCTAATACTGGGCCAGCCAGAAGGGGGCATCGGATCCCCTAGGATTGGAGCTACAAGTGGTTGTTAGCCACCATGTGGGTGCTGGGAACTAAACCTGGATCTTCTGCAAGAGCAGCCAGTGCTCTCAACCACTGAGCATCTCTCCAGCCTCTCCACCTTAGTTTTGTTTTGTTGTGTTGTTTAGGGGTTTGTTTTTTGTTTTATTTTGTGCCAGGGACTCACTATGTAGCACTGGGTGACAAAGATCTGCCTGCCTCTACCTTCTGAGTGCTAGGATTCAAAGCCTGTACAAGGTCCTTTCTCACCAACTGACTAGGATGGCTGCCAGTGAGCTCCACAGATCCACCTGTCTCCACCTCCCAGCACTGAGATTACAGACAGTTATGGCCATGCCCAGCTATTTTCCTATGTGTGCTGGGATCTGAACTCGGGTCCTTATGCTTGTACAGCAAGCACTTTACCCACTGAGCCACCCCTTGCTCTGGGGTCTCTAACAAAGGCCAGAATCACCTGGCTTGTGAGGGGAAGTTCCTTCCCTGCGTGGCTTCCCACAAGGTATTGCTGGTGCCTACGAGGATCTCATCAAAGCCCCTACAGGGCTGGTCCTGAGCTGGCAGTCTGAGCTAGGCTGTACATTTAAACAGTATCTCTGGTGATTCCATGGGATGCTCAAGTTGAAACACCACTGTGCTTGTCCATTAAGTAGGATCCTGTCTTAAGGAGCTGCCGTTTATTGAGCCTCTACTATAAATGTGCGAGCACTGTCCTAGGCACCTAAATAAAATCCTAACACCATCATACACAGCTCCAACAGGGAGAACAGTCTCTGCAAGTAGTCATTTGGACAGTCTCTTTTTGAATACTGGGCCTCACATAGCCCAGGCTGGCCTCAAACTTGATTTGTAGCCAAAAATGCCCTGAATGCCTGACCAAAAAGCAGAAATGCCTCTACATCCCTAGTGCTGGGAATACAGGCATGTGACACCATGCCCGGTTTAGACTGCTACAGAGGAACCCAGGGCTTCATGAATGCTACACAAACTCTCAACAAACAGCTTCATCCCCAGGCCTGAGAGGAGACTCGTAAAGAATTTACAGAACTGTGGGCTGGAGAGATCGCTCAGTGGTTAAGAGCACTGACTGCTCTTGCAGAGAACCTGAGTGTCAATTCCCAGCACCCACATGATGGCTAACAACCATCCATAACTCCAGTCCCAGGAGATTTGACACCCTCTTCTGACCTCCATGGGCACTTCACAATGTGGGTGCACTTACATACATGCAGGCAACACACACACATAAAATAAAAATAATAAATTATTTTTTTAAAAGAATTTACAGAAGTGGGGACAAGAATTAAGAAAACTGAGTAGGGGGGCTGGAGATGGCTCAGTGGTTAAGAGAACTGGCCGCTCTTGCTGAGGACCCAGGTTCAGTTCCCAGAACCCACAAAGCAGTTCACAACCATCTGCAACTCCAGTTCCAGGGGATCCAATGCCCTCTTCTGACCCCTACGGGCATTGCACACATAGATGCACTTACGTACATGCAGGCAAAACACTCATACACATAAAATAAAAATTAATAAAACTTTAAAAGAAAACTAAGTAGGGGGGACACACGCTTTGAAGGATGATGACAGCAGAAGGCTCTGGGCATGCTGGGATGAAGCACTGAGGGGTAGAAGAGGTGCAACTAACCCATAGAAAACAAGGAGAGAACCCAGGAATAAAGGCTCCACCTCCCCTTGACAAACCTAAACAGAAGCCCCTGGGGAAGGGAGCTTGATTTGTGCCACACAGGCCCACCTCCCAGGGCACAAAGAGGCAGTGCAAATCCAGAGAGGGGACAAAAGGCCCAGAACCATCCCATGGCCACCTAGTGGCAGAGGGAGCTGGGTTGGCAGCCAGCACCACCATCTCTGGCCTGCATCTTCCCCATGGCTCCAGGGCAGTATCTGGTGCTGCGTGGCCCCGGCCCCTGTATGCTGGTTGATTAAATGAATTAACTCTGTGCCATCAAGTGTGATGGGTACTGTCCAAGTGATAAAAGACTAACCAAAACCAACTTGAGAAGTAAAGGATTTATCTGGCTTACACTTGCAGACCATAGTCCATCTTTGAGGGAAGCCAGGGAAGGAGCTCAAGCAGGAACCTGGAAGCAGGAACTGAGGCACAGGCTGTGGAGGAACGCTGCTTACTGCCTTTCTCCCCAGCCTGTGAGCAGCCTGCTTTCTTAAACAACCCAGGATCACCTGCCCCACAGGGGGCTGGGCCCTCCTACTCAGCAATCAAGAAAATGCCCCACAGACATGGCCACAGGTCAATCCAATGGAAAAAATTCCCAATTGAGGTGCCCTCCTCCCAGGAATGTCAAGATGACAACTGAAGCTACCCAGCACAGGTGTGGATACTGGACCCAAACCTGGGTTCAAGTTCTAGTTTCTCCACTTAGGAATGTGTGACCTTGGACAACTGTCTTCCCCTCTCCTACCTGGGCTTCCTCACCTGAGCTGAGACAATGCATGCAAAGCATCAGGCACCATTAAGCACCACCCTCTGTTGCTACTGGTGATGTGATGCCTGACAATGCTGACAATTGTCCAGTGATACGAACTTGGGAAGTCTGGCACTTGCTGTCCTTGGACATAGCTGGAGTGTATCCCTAAGGCATTAGGTGTGGAGATCGAATCCCCATTGGGAGATATGAAGGGTGGGAATGTCTGCCATCACCATACCATCAGAGCACCACACAATATAAGCATGTGTCTGCTTTTGCAACCCTTGGACCAATAGGTTGGATACCCCTAGATTTAATGTGTGTCCTAAGACAATTCTTCATCCATTTGGCCGAGAAGCCGAAAGCTTGGACATCTTTGCTATGGTTAAAAATGGGGCCTGTGGAGGGGATTGAGGTTGTCTGAGGTTCTTGAGTGTCCATGACTGACTCCCAATGGCTCTCTATCAAGAGGAACCAGAAGAGACACACTCCCGTGTACATTCTGTCTCTCGCCATGTGGTGGTTCCCTGTGCCACCTTGGAACTCTACCAGCAAGAAGGCCACCAGATGTCTCAACCTTGACCTCAAGAAACAGAGACAGAATCGACCCTGGTCTTTTCCACACACCCAGCATGCTGTCAAGCAGCAGAGGCCCACAACATCATTTGTCATTTCAGAGGGGAGGTGGGAGAGAGGAGAAGAGGGTGGTAGAAGACTCTTCCTCGATGTCAGCCCCCAGGCGGGCCAGCTGACCCTTGTATCCTTGCTTTGGGGATCAAGAGCCCCTCTGAGTTCATTAGCAATAAGTTAGTGTCTAACTGCGACACTTGATACATTTTCCATTTACCTCATTAGTTTTTACAGCCTGCAATATTGGTGAGAACACTTCCAA
This sequence comes from Nannospalax galili, assembly GCF_000622305.1. Classification (NCBI taxonomy): domain Eukaryota; kingdom Metazoa; phylum Chordata; class Mammalia; order Rodentia; family Spalacidae; genus Nannospalax; species Nannospalax galili. The sequence continues at coordinate 1,858,567 of NW_008348785.1, forward strand.
TTAACCATATGGGAAGCTTCATATGGAATCACAACAATTTTTTTAAATGTGTTATTTAACCAAGTATGACTCACAGCCTCCAGTAATAACAATCACAGAATGGTGGGTGTTGTGGCACATGCCTTTCATCTCAGAATTTGGGAGGCAGAGGCAGGAGGATCTCTGAGTTCCAGGCCAGCCTGGTCTACATAACAAGTTCCAAGGCTACATAGTGAGGCCGTGTCTTTATTTTTTTTATATTTTCTTTATTATTTTTATTTGTGTATGAATGTATTGCCTACACGTGTGTAAGTGCACCGGTCTGGTGCAGTGCTGTAGATCAGAAGAAGTTGTCAGATCTCCCTGGAACTGGAGTTATGAACAGCTGTTAGCCGCCATGTGGGTGCTGGGATTCGAACCCAGGACTTCTGCAAGAGCAGCCAGTGCTCTTAACCACTGAGCCATTTCTCCAGCCCCAGAGACCCTATCTTTCTTTAAAGAAAAAAAAAAAAAAGATCATAGAGAGCAAGGGCATCTGGAATGGGGCTTCTGGGAGGCCTGGAGGCTGGGCTCTGAGCTGGGCCTCAACCAGAGAGAAAGAAACTGAGCTGTGCCTGTCCCTCCTTCTCAATCCCAAAGGAAGCTCCAAAAGAAGCCTAAGTGAGGTCGGGGCCTGGAATTGGCTGGTGTCAGTGGGCTGGTTCTGAAACATAAATCAATAGCTGTGGGTGGCCCTCTTCTAACTATTACATAGTCCTCAGTTGATCCAGAGGCCTGTGACATGGGAAGTGACTCCTGTCTAACAGCTACATACGCCAGGAGAAAAGGTTGCAGGACTTCCAAGGGGAAGTCCAAGTCGCTGCCTGCTGTGGTTCAGAAACTCGGACTACAGCTAGCTCTGCTCACTGTATTGTGGGACTTGGAAGAGGGGCAACCTGGGACCATCCCACTCAGTCCTTTCCAGGGCCCGTGATGATGCTGCCTGCTCCATCCCTGCCATTAACCCCCAGGCTCTAAGTCAAGCTTGTGGCTGCAGATGGCCCTCAGATATCACATGCTCCTGACACTGGGCATAGACGAAACCATGGCTTGGACTCACATGTGCTCCCATAAGCCTCCATCCTGGAATGGAGAGTGAGGCATTCAGACTTCCAGGAGAGGTTGGTCCAGAGATGCAGGCAGTCATGGCCTTGACCATGAACGAGAACAAGGATGCCAATGTGAGCTGGCAGATCAGCACCTGAGGCCACCTGATGAGGGGTGAAGGGCGGGAATCCTAGTTTGCTTTTGATTTGCTCTGATAAAAGACTGGCCAAAAGCAGCTTGGGGAGGAAAAGTTTTGTCTTATAAGTTACAGTCTATCATCAAGGGAAGCCCAGGCAGGAACTGAAGCGGAGACCATGGAGGAAGGCCGCATACTGGCTTGCTCCCTCTGGCTTGCTCAGCTACCTTTCTTATACTGCCCAGGCCCATCTGCCTAGGGATGGCACCGCCCACAGTGGGCTGGGCCTTCCTACATCAATTGGCAATTAAGAAAATGCCCCACAGACATGGCCTCTGGGAAACTCTTCACTTGAGTTTCCTTCTTCCCAGATGATAATAGGTTTGTGTCAAGTTGACAGATGAAGTTAATGATGACTGGGCATGGGGTGGAGTAAAAGAGAAAGTCAGGTGCACATCCCCATGTGAGGAAGGGATGGCGGGAGGATCCGGAGTGCCAGGCCACCATGGGGAAAGGGAAAGGAAGAGGAGGGGAGGGTAGGGGAAGGGGCCAGAGAAGGGAGGAGAGAAGGGAGGTGAGGGGGGAGGAAGGAGGGGGAGGAAACAGCTGACCCACTTATGGCACTCAGATTCCAGCACCCTGGGACCAGCTCCATTCCTTCCCTGACCACCAGGCTTTCCATCACTGCTCCAGCTTAGATCAAGTTCCACTGTGATCTAAGCAAAGCTTTCACTCTTAGCCTAAACCAAGTGTACAAACTTCCCACTCAGACGAGCCAGCAGCTGACATCCTGGTTTTCATATACTGGCCCCAGAGACCCCCTGTGACTTATCCCATGGACAACCTCCATCCCTGGCTTCACTTGGGGGCCACCATACTCCCTGCCCTGCCCTTCCTCCAGGAAAGGATCATGTGGCCTTGCCCATGACACCGTCTCTCTCCCTGCTCAAAGTAGACAAGACTTGGATTTGACAATAGGTGCAGTGTCCAGGCCTAGACTGGACTAGGAGTTGGAGGACCTGGATTCCAACACAGATTCATTCAACTCCAATGCTAAGGCTGCCACTGCTGAAAGAATCAGATACTCAAGTCCAAGAGGCCCATGACTCTGGACGTTGCATACCACGTAAGGACCCAACAGCAGGCCAGGTGAAACTAATCCAGCTTAGTTGAGATCAGCAGAGGCTCAAGAGGTTCCCCCTCCTCCTACCCTGGCATTGTCAGTTGACTAAGAATCAGCTGCCAATGACTCAGGGATTTTCCTTGTTCTGTCTACATTTCCAGGGAGCTTCAATTCCCAGGATTCTAGGGAGATCTGACCAATAGGAGGCAATGATGGTAGGTTGGATGGCAGGCTTCACTAGGGTGTTTCCGAACCTTTCTTGGCTTCCTATGCCATTCCCAACGGTACCTGAGCCTCTGAGTACTGTGGCTCCTGTTCTCATACAACCTCCCACCCTACCCCTGTCCTCTCAGCTCCTTCCTTAAGCACAAGTTTAGATCCCAAATGCAGCCTCTGGAATCTCTCCTTCCTCCTCTGTCCCTCCAACCCCAAGAATATTAGCAGCATTCTGTAATGACTAAACTCTTGGAGGGATGGGTGCCTCAGCTTGTCAACTCTCCCATCATCTATGCAAGCAACCCCCAGTCTCCTATAGAGTAGTCTGTTTCTTGTCTGGACCCCACCTGTATTAGTCACTTTTCTGTTGCTGTGATATAAACACTGACCAAAGCAACCTATAGAAGGAAGAATTTATGTGAGCTTACAGTTCCAGGGGAATTACAGTCCATCGTAGGTGGGGGAGGCATGGTGGCAGGAGGTGGCTGGAGGAGGAGCGGAAGCCAAACTCATTTCTTCAAGCAGGCACAGGAAGCAAGAGAGGGACGTGAGATCCCACAAGGCTTAAGAGCACTCTAAGCCCACTCCCAGTGACATGCTTCCTCCAGCATGGCCACACCTTCTAAGACCTCCCAAAACAGCACTACCAACTGGGGACAAAATGTCCAAACACTTAGAGCCTATGGGGGACATTTTCATTCAAAGCACCACACCACCTAACACAATGTTCATGCTCCCAGCTTTGCTCATGAGGCTACAGGATAGCTGCCACAGCTCCAGCCATCACAACCACACTGAAAGTCAAGAGGAAAGATACTTTCTTCTTCCTTGCTTCTTTTCACCAGGGAGATAAACCCCTCCCACACTGGGTCAATACTCATGTTCTATCTGTAAGGGGTCAGGAGCTGCTGGTGGGGTGGCCACTGGGAACAGAAGTTCCATTGTTAGCAAGAACAATTTCATTTGTTCATTTTGGAAAAAAAAATGATTTCTGATAGATGTGCTAGTTGGGGTTTTGTTATATGTTTTTGAGACAGGATCTCATGTAGTCCAGGCTGACCTCAAACTCCATATGTAACCAAGAAAATCCTTCTGCCTCAACTTCTCAAGTGCTAGGATTACACACATACATCACTTCACTCTGTTTATGGGGTGCTGGGGGTGAAATCCAGGGCTTCATTCAGGTTAGACAAGCGTTCTACCAACTGAGCCACATCCCCAGCCCTGGGATGTGCTAATTTTTGATGCCTCTTGCAGCTCTCTCAAGGACCCAGGTTGGAAGTTAGAAATCAATTTATAAAAATGAGGAGAGAATGGGATGTTGTTGTTGAAAGAACCATCCATTCGATCTGGGGTTGTTCGTGATGAACTTTGCAGATTGATTAAGCTCCTTGGCTTAGTGCCAGCTCCTTGCCCATCTGTAGGATCCCATAGCCTCCCCAGCTCAGGGCAGAAGATGTTCACCTTGAAATATTCAAGACTCTTGGGTTTTCTTCAATTAGAAGGCAAACCCCTTACATATATACGATTATTTTAAACTATTTATCTTCTGCAGGACCATTGATCTCCGTAGGTCTTTCTGGCTGGCCTCGACACTGATGGATCGCCAGGGTGATGCGCTGAGAGAGGACAGATGCCGCCCCTAATGGATGGCTGTCCTCAGCTCCTCGTTTCCCCTCGAGGGTCTTCTCCATCTGGAATCTCCGCATTTTCTTTATGGATTTAACTCTGCCAGTGCCATTCAGAAGACATTCCCCTTATTCTATAGCCTGAAGGACGTAATCAACAGTCCCAAGGCCAAGAAAACAGCGAAGAACCAAAAAAATCACCCAGACTTTGCCAAGCCTCAGCCCTCCTCTGAGGATATTGACACCCTCCAAAAGGGGTCTCCCAGGAAAAATCCTTCAGTGTCTCCACTATGACCCAGGTAGTCATGGAACAATACCAGCCCACCTTCCAGTTTGTGAGTATGTAGGGAGGCTGTTCTAGAGACTGAACCCAAGGCCACACATGCTAGACAGTGTCTAGCCACTTTTTATTTCTCATTTTAAAATATTAGAGTCCCACTAAGTTGCCAAGTATGGCCTTGAATTCACTTTGTAGTAGTCTAGGCAGGCCTTGAAGATCTTCCTGCCTCAGCCAGAATTTGGAATTACAAGCCTGTACTGCCAGGCCCAGCTACCCCACCCTACCCCATCCCATCGCCAATTTGTGTAACCTTTCTGCAGTTTGTAAGAGGTCTGTCCACTCCCTGAGGCTCTTCTGTTTCATTAGCACCTGGTATTTTTTCTTCCTTGCACAAATCAGTCAAAGCATCCCCATTTTACAGATAAAGAAACTGAGACCTAAAGGGGCTGGATGGGTAGAGGTCTCATACAAGGTCAGACAGGTACTATGACAAGGTCAACACTGGAACTTAGCATAGATGGTTCTGAATTGAATGTCCTCATAGAGGCAGACCTGGATTTGATGTTCTAATCCTCCTCCATAGATGCCACTCCCTCCTACTCCTCTCCACCACCCCCCACCCCACACCCCCACTACCCTCCCTCCTGGCTGCCTCATGATTCAGTACAGGTGAAACAAGTGTATCCAAGTCACAAGGTCTGCCAGGGCTCAGGTTTGCTGTGTCATTTTTGTTCCCTGTGAAACAGGAAGACAGCTTCCCTACAAAACACTACTGATTTTTAAAAATTGCATCTCAGCCTCATGACTGAGATCAGGTGCTATAGTACAAATAAAATAACACAAGCGGGCTGGAGAGATGGCTCAGTGGTTAAGAACACTTGCTGTTCTTCCAGAAGACCCGGGTTCAATTCCCAGCACCCACATGGCAGCTAACAACTGTCCTTAACTCCAGTTCCAGGGATCTGAAAGCCTCTTCTGACCTCCGCAGTCTTTGCAGGGCATGGATGCACTTACATACATCCAGGCAATATACTCATATGCATAAAATAAAAATAATAAATAAAATATTTTAAAAACACACAAGCAATGAGGTCTGGTGCACACCTGTCATCCCTGCTACGCAAGAGGCTGAGGCAAAGGGACTGAAAGTTCAAGGCCTGCCTGGGCCACAGAGTGAGAGCAAAGCCAGTCTGGGCCACATAATGAAACCTTGTCTCAACGACATTAGCCTCATGTACCTATTTCCGGTTTTATTCTCTGATTTATAAATACAGGCAGATAAAGATCACATAGTGAGGAGTACAGTGGAGCTCTTTAATCTGCTGGTCTTTCACTAACGTCTCTGGTTTCACACGCCACAAAACTTTCCAAACCAGTGTGAAATGTTGGCAGGAGCCTAGGGTAATAAGTACGAAGTCAGGGTGCAAAGGAGACACTTTTTTAATATTTTATTTATTATTTTTATTTTATGTGTATGAGTGTATTGCCTACCTGTGTATAAGTGTACCTATGTCATGCAATGCAGGAGGAGGTCAGAAGTGGGCTTCAGATCCCTGGAACTGGAGTTATGGACAGTTGTCAGCCACCTTGTGGGTGCTGGGAATTGAACCTGGGTCCTCTGCAAGAGCAGTCAATGCTCTTAAGCACTGAGCCATCTCTCCGGCCCATCTCTGGACCCTTTCTTTTTTATCAGAGCTCTGTTTGGCATTTCCCTGGCAGATCCGTGTTTGATGCTCACCTTGTTCATCTAAAGCGAGGTCTGCATCCAGGCTATGGTCAGGACCAAGAGGCTGGGACAGAGATGGTAGAACTATGTACTTGGTTACACAGGCTTGGGGTGATCCGGACTCCCACACGCCAGTACCACCCAGCCTCCAGCTAAGGAGAGATTTCTAAACTGGGCTCCTGGCCCCAGGCCTTGGAGCATCTGGTCTTGTTCCCAGGGGACATTGACCCATCTGCGATGGAGAGACTTTCTAGGGAGTACTAGATGGTTCTGAAGAGACCACACATGATGTTCATCTTGGGAGTTCTCCATGCAATTTGAGGTGTTCCATCCTGTGTCACAATACTCAGGTGACTCACTGAGGTCAGAGCATTCCAGCACATGCCCTGTCTATTTCTCTCAAAGACGGGCTACTCCACCTTTCTCTACCCCAGCAAAGTCACATACTTAGTCCCTGGGGCCCAACCTGGCAACAGCATCCCCAGCAGGCCAAACACCACACCCCGCTGCTCTGCACAGTGGCTCTGAGTCCATGCCATGCCTGGCTCCAAGATTCTGCCCTTTCTGGAGGACCCAAACTTCCAGAGGACCCAGCTTCAGCACTGAGTCCTGCACCAGGACCTTCCATGCCACCCCTGGCCCGATCACTGCAGGACTACAGCCTGAGCCACAGGAGAGTTTCACCAAGCACATGCTTCACCCCCAGAGCAGCAGCAGCTGTTTATGAACTTGCAGTCATTCTGTGATCCAGACTGGGGAACAGGGGTGATAGCCAGCCTTGCTTCCTGTAGCTGCAATGGGCCTTTCCAAAAAAAAATGGACAAAGATAAAAGCCAGTGGAGGCCATAAAGCCAGTTTATGTAGAGGGAATGACAACCTATAAAGTCAGACATAAACTCAAAACAATCTCAGAGCTAGCAAGCTTGAGCCTTCCGACTTGGGGAGTGTTGGAGTACGTTTGGAGAACAGTGGGAGCCCTAGAAAATGCCTTCCTGGTTTCCCAAGAAGCAGGGCAGACTTGGAAGCCCTCAGCCCAACCAGGCAGGATCCTAAACGTCCACAGGCCAAACAGGCAGAACCTGGGCTCATAGCAGGCTCTCTGTGAAAAGCCCCCAGATCTGCAGTCTCCCTGTAAATATTTCCTATTTTCAATATCATAGTATCAATTTGCAAACAGAGTAATGATCTCTGTTACTTTCCAGGAAATTATGTTTAATAGAGTTTACTAGAGCAAAGAAAGGACAATTTAATTGAAAGAGGGGCTGTGAATCATATTTAACCTCAGTTGTACCAAGCAGAGTGTTTCAGAGATAAGTTATGGTTTTTAATTTAACGTAAACTATTCTGTGCATAAGCACTGTGTTTTTGCCACTCTAATAATGACTGGTTTGGGTTTATGAACTTTTTTTTTTCCTTGATTGACTCTTTTCTCCAGTGAGGAAAAACATTTCTTGTGAAGGTTAAACCTGATCTAGGGGTTTCCCACACAGAATCTCAGTGAGGGGCCCTGCAGCCAGGCAGACCCGTAGACTTGAAAGCCCAGCATCCCTAACATGACCGATTTAAGGCTAGAAAGAAGCCCTGGTTTCTGAGAATTCCATATTTCACCGGCAAAGCTGATCCTGCGTTGGCTGGCTCTTTCACCCTTGATTAATGGATACCAACCACTGTACCGGCACTTTCAATGAAGTTTCATGCTCACCAAGATTAATTGCTGAATGAAAAATATTGAAACTTTATTATTCATATAATTCATTTGAGGGGATAATCCCAGGAAAATATAGTGTGTGGTTGGAGTTAGTCATTTGACAGTAATGGATGGAAAGCTGGGCAATAGAGATCAGGTGCAACGTTTCCTGGCGTGGCTGTCTACACTGGAGAGTTTGGGTGAGCTGCTTGGTCACCCTCCCACCAGTGCCCCAGCAAATCCTGCTTCCCAGCCGTCCGTCCCCTCGCCAGCCCCAGCTTTCCGGGTCTCCGGGTGGCCGGCCTGCCGCTTCCCTGTTTGACTTTATTTTCTCTTTTGTTTATTCACCTGTTTGCTTCTCAGTGTGGCAATGTGACATTTTCTGGCCAACAGGGCATCAATCTCCTCTTACCCTCCTTTGAGAAGCTATCTGTTCCCAAACTGTCAGCTCTGAACTTCAGGCAGAACTCCCTAGGGAAGAGTTTGGGACCAGGTATTACCAAAGAGATGACTGCATGCCTCTGGCCACAGTGATTGGCTCAGACATGAGGCTGGAGTGATGGCTCAGTGGTTAGGATCACTTGCTGTTCTTCCAGAGGACCTGAGTTCAGTTCCTAATATACACATTGGGCAACTCATAGCCTCCTGTAACTCCAGGTCTAGGGGATCCAATACCCTCTTCTGGCCTCTGCAGGAACCTGCATACAGATGTGCATATATACACACAGACACACACACACAAGCATACACATAAATAAAAATTAAAAAAGACACATGACCTAATCAGGGCCAGTGAGAGGTGATAAATCCTTTTTTGGAAAGGCTAGGATAAAAGGCAATGCTTTTCTCTATTGAGAGAGCTAAGGGCCAGAGAGACTAGAGTCTTAGCCACTATCATGTCATAAGACTAAGCGCTGTGGGAGAAGGGTGACACCATTTGGGTCCTTAGTCATGCCATACCTGAAGCTGGCTCTACTTCTGAAGACTGAACACGTTTCATTATATGAGTCATGTATGTTCCGTGTTTGAAGCTACTTTGGATGAGGTATTTTTCTTGGAGATCCCGAGTCTTGAGTGAAATAATTAAAGCACAAAAGAGCCTTTTGCTAGTGGTGTGCTGACAGGGCTGTGGGCTCGTTCCTGCCTTGAGACTCCTAGAGTTGTCTGTTCATGTGTGTCCTTAAGCTAGAGTTTCTAGTTTCCATTTATTTGAGCTCTCTAGGGCTGGTGAGATGGGTCAGTGGGTAAAGATGCTTGCCACCAAGCCTGATGACCTGAGTTCAGTCCCTGAGCTTGGCATGGTGGAAGGAGAGCCAACTCCTGTGCACCACGGCGTGCGTACCCCCAAATACATAAATGTAGTAAGAAAGGTTTTTAAAATATAATTTGAAGCCAGGCATGGTGGCACACACCTTTAGTCCCAGCACTCAGGAGTCAGAGGCGGGCAGATCTCTACGAGTTCAAGGGCAGCCTGGTCTACATAGTGAGTTCCAGGCCAGCTGGGGCTACAGGGAGACCCTGTCTTATATGTACTTACACAGGGCCAGTTCCCAGGCTTCTGGGCTCTACCACTGTGGTCTTAGACAACACAGACTCCAGTTACCTCATCTGTCTTCAGACCTGAATCTCACAGACAGACAGCTGAGGGAGTCACATAACAGAAGGGCATCCCCTGACATTTCATAACACAAATGCCAAAGTATGTTGTGATGCACACATAGGTGGTGATGTTATCAACAAGGAATAGAAAGGCCATACACTAAGCTCCTGTCAGCAGTTCCTTCTGGGCAGGAGTGAAGGGGAAAGGTGCTGGCCAGGGTCATGAAGGAGGTGTCCACTGAATCTTGAGCAGCCAAGTTAGAGGGAGTGACGGTCAGGACAGAGTAAGCCCAGAAGCAGGGAACGCACTCCTGTGCCATCTGGGGACAGACAATGCTTGTGGAGTGGGGAATGGCTCCTCAGGAGGAGCTGGGTGAGGTCAAAAGGAGGAAGTAAAGTCAAGCCTTTTCCTTGAGAGCCTTGAAGGGCATGTGGGTCTGCTGGTGAGCATGCTAGGGATCATGTGCCTTTAACATGATACATGGTCAAAACCATGAAAGGGGGCTGGGAATATGGCTCAGTCAACAAAATGCTTGTCACACAAGCATGAGGACCTAAGTTTGATCCTTAGAACCCAAATCTGGGTGTGGTAGAACATTTGTAATCTTAGCATAGGAGAGGCAGAGAGAGGAGGATCCCTAGAGCTCAGTGCCCAACTTAATTAGTAAATTCCAGGACAGTAGGAGACCCTGTCTCAAAAAACAAAATGGATTCAGACATTGCCTGTGAATTGCTGAAGCCTGAGTGGCACATCTTCAACGCAACCTCTACACCTAAGGCTCGGGAACATAGAACAAAGGATAAAGGGTAATGAATCTTTCAATTCACGCCAGTGAAGCTCCCTCATGCAATAGAGGATCATGAACACGAAAGGTCACAAATGGCCAAAGTATAGAGAATAAGAGTCTGCAGAGTATGGGTTCTTGGACAGGGCTCCTATGTTAAACTCCACCCACCCAGGGCTCAGGAACCATTGCGGAAGAGGGGCCAGAAAGATCGTAAGAGCCAGGGAGGAGGTACATGACCATATAGAAATAGAGTCCTACAGGCTCCTGGGACCTGCTCATATGAACCTACAGCAGTGGTGTCAGCACGCACAGGACCCATGCAAACTCAAGCAGACAAAACCCAGCAAAAAACTGTAGAAATGAACAGCAGGCCCCAATCTTAGCTGAAGAACTATTGGCAGCTGATTTCTGTTGGGTGAGAAAGAGCTGATCTTGAAGGGAGGGACTCTACATAGGCTGACTAGACCCCAGTGGATGAACTTGCACTGAGGGACGTCTGGGGACACTAACTTGACAGGATAGGCCTTAACACAAATGACAGAATGTATGAATTCCAGTGTGAGGGGGGACTATGGGAGGGAGCCAGTGGGGAAGGGGGTGTAAAGATGATTAAAATGTTCTGTATGAAATACACAAAAATTCAGTAAAATATTTACAAAAAAAAAAAGGTAGATGGCACCTGAGGTTGACTTCTGGCTTCCATATGCATGAAAGTGCACCCATGTGTGCACTCACACACACTGAATGAACACATGTAGACAAACTCACAGTCACAAGACTGTGAGGGACCTGTCACCATCCACTCACACACAAAAATAATGTAAATAAATAAATAATTAAAATGAAAACCACAAAGGTAACGTTAAGTAAAGAGCAGAGCACAGGTAAAAGGGCACATGATCATGAGAGAAGTTATAAAGCTAATTGTTTCCTCAGGTTGGATCTGTCGTCATTTTTCCCCCTTTTTTTGTGGTGGATAAGGGAATAAAAATGCAATTGATAGTGAAAGTACAATCCTAAGTGAAACTCCAGGGCTTCAGCATGGCCCTTCTAGCCACACAGATGTTCCCTGTGATGCATAGAGTTTGGGTGAGTCTTTGAATGACTTCCTTAATCTAGCTGTGCAATATTTTCATTTGTGAGTTCATTACAATAAAGTGACTTTATATAATAAAAAAATTACAGTCACAAAAGAAGTAAACAGATAGGCCAGCAAGATGGCTTTTTGGGTAAAGGCATTTGCTGCCAAACCTGAATTTGGTCCCAAACCTGAATTTGGTCCCCAGGACTCCCATGGTAAATGGAGAAAAAAGATTCCTACAAGTCATCTCTGATCTCTACATGCATACCATGGTATGCCCCTCCCCACACAAAGTAAATTAATTAAAATTAAAATTAAAAAGAACAGAGCTAGGGAGATGGTTCAGTGGTTAAGAGCACTGACTGCTCTTGCAGAGAATCTTGGTATGGTTCCCAGCACTCACATGGTGGCTAACAACCACCCACAACTCCAGTTCCAGATGCTCTGACACCTTCTTCTGACCTCCACGGGCATTGCATTACATGAGTGAACTTACATATATGCAAGCAATACAGTAATACACATTAAAATCAAGATGATAAATAAAATAATTTAAAAATAAATAAAAACGCCGGGCATGGTAGCTCATATCTTTCATCCCAGCACTTGGAAGGCAGAGGCAGGCAGATCTCTGTGGGAGACCGTGTCTCAAAAAAAAAAAAAACCAAAAAAAAAAAAAAAAAAAAACACCTAAACTAAAAGCCATGTAAAACTTCAAGGATACAACTGCCCATCGGCTCTCCCTACAGCTGAACATAACCACCCTGGACAGTTAACATGGCCCCAACTGTGTTGGCTACAGAAGACAACACTTTGAGAGTAAGGGCTCAGCATTAATTGTTTTAAATGAATTTGGGGACTAGGGTAGGGATGATGATTAGTCTTTGTTCTAGTTTGCCTTCAACTGCTGTGACAAAACACTCTGACCAATACCAACTTGGGGAGGAAAGGGTTTATTTTGTCTTACAAAACCCAGGTTATAGTTCATCACTGAGGGAGCCTAAGGTAGGAACTCAGGGCAGGAGCCTGGAGGCAGGAGCTGGAGCACAAGCCATGGAGGAACGCTGCTTACTGGCTTGGTCCCCTAACCCATGCTCAGCCTGCTTTCTTATATAACACAGGACCATCTGCCCAGAGGTGGTACCACCCACAGTGGGCTGGGCCCTCCCACATCACTCAATAATCAAGAAAATGCCCCACAGATATGGCCACAGACCAGTCCAATGGAGGAAATTCCCCAGTTGAGGCTCCCTCTACCCAGGTGTGTCAAGTTGTCAACTAAAGCTATCCAGCAGAGTCTTGATTGTCAGCTTGACTGGATTTAGAATCACCATTCTAAATCTACATCACTGGATTTAGAATCCCACCTCTGGACAGGTCTACAAGGGATTTTCTAGATTGTAGTGGGGAAACACACCCTAAATAGAGGTGGCACCATCGCGTGGACTGGGATGAAAAAGGAGAAAGTGAGCCGAGCACCAGCATTCATCTTTCTCTGCTTCCTGACTGTGGATGCAATGTGACCAGCTGCCTCCGGCTCCTGCTGCCATGACTCCCAGCCATGATGGACTGGATCCTCAAACAAAATAAGCACTTCCTTTCTTAATTAGTTTCTCCATCAGGGGGTTGGTAGCCATGGAGGGAACAAAAGGGACAACAGCAAACAAATGCTCCTCGTGTTTACCAGGGGAATGAGCTATGCTTTCTGTGTACAAATTCCTTCAGCCCTTGCAACCTAGTAAAGTAGGTGACTGTTCTGACTCCCACTTCCCAGAGGAGGAAACTGAGGCCCAGGGAGATGTCAAGGCCTGTCTGATGTCATACAACTGACATGGACATCCAGGCTTCAAAACTGGAACTTTCTTTTCTCACCGACAGTCCTACTTCTCAAGGGAACTGATGTAAGCTGAAACTCTAATACATGCGGCCGAGGTCTGTGCTGGTTAGGACACAGCTCTCTATACACACAGCAAATAATCTCACTTGGTGCTTTGACACCCTTATACGGGTGAGACTCAGAGAGGAGCATCACTGCTGCAGGGGCAGGTGGACCAACTTCAGACCCCAGCTCTTTCCCTCTGCCAGGGGACAGGGGGCCTTTAAGGCCACCAGCTTTCTGAACCAGCTCTTTACTGTCACTTGTGGGATTTCCCATGCTGAGCCAGGCAGCCAGCAAGCGCTAGATAGCTTTGCACACGTCTCCTTGGCAAAGGTTAGCTCTGAGGGCGGCGCAGGCCTCAGCATCCTAGCCAGCCTCCCGCTGGCAGGTTCATCCGAGCACAACTCTGTGCATCCAACCAATGAATAATAAATTTAATAATTAAAGAATAATTAATTACACCTGAAACTTCTCACTTGGGGGTACAATTAGCCTCTGGCGCCTTTAGAATGAGTTGCCAGTGACTAATGGTGCCCTCAAGGAGGCATTTGTAAGTACAATTAATTGTATGCAAAATTGAACCCACAAACACTTGTGAGAATAAAAATTATTCCCACAAAAAGAGTTTGTTCAAAATCTAACCCTTAGATTTTAAAAAGAACCCTGCAGCGGGTTCCCCAGAGCAGGGAAGTTGTTGGAGGCCCGCGTGGGAGGTCGTCCTCCCCCGCTCCAGGGTCACCTGAGGGCACAGGCTCCAGGAGGCAGCCACACAGCAGGGCAGGGTGCTGTTCAGTGACTAGAGTCAGTAACAGTTTAATGAGAAATCGTGGGAAAGGACAAAGCAGGATTTAAGGGCAAATCTCCTTTGTTCTTTTAGACTTCTCCAAAGTCAACTCCTAAGTTGGAAGGCTGGTGACAGATCTTCCTGATCTCATCCTCATCTGAAATGCACCTGTCTGTGCCAAATCCAAGCATCCTTCCTCAGAGAATGTGGGAGGGACACCTGCACCTGTCCTGGCCACATCACCCTCTTACTCAAAGCCCAAATCCTCAGGTGGTTCCCCAAGGAGCAAATGAACTCAAACCCTCCCCACCATCTGTTACCCAACACCTCTCACAGTGTCCCCTCCCCCGCCTTCTGTCTCTACCATGTGCTGTTCCCTCTGCCCAACATGCCTTTCCAGACACAATGCACACATGTATATGCTGAATGCACAAACACATGCAGATACACATGAACAGACATGTATAAGCCAGCACACATTTACATATACATGCATGGTTACACACATATAAACAGACATGCTCACACTCATGTCTGCAAAAAATCCACATGCGCCAGCCATGGTGGCGCACACCTTTAATCCCAGCACTCAGGAGGCAGAGACAGGCAGATCTCTGTGAATTCAAGACCAACTTGGTCTACATAGTGAGTTCCAGGCCAGCTGGGGGTACTGGGAGACTCTGTCTCAAAAAGACCAAAAACAACCCTACATACACACATTCACAACGCACACATGCACATACTGAACAACCACACATAGATGCGCACAGACTTGTCTAAGACAATGCACATTCATACACATGCAAACTCACACACATATAAACACATTTACATACTTGCAAATTCCCCACATTTATACATATTCACAATGCATACATGTATTGAGCACAAAACACATGTAGATGAATATGTACAGACACATATAAGACAATGAATGCATTTACACGCATACATGTTCATATACACATAGACACACATGCTCACATACATGTATACCCTTGAATATACACATATTCAAATACATACATGTGTAAACACACATACATACACACATACATATGTACTGTGTGGGTCGTTGACTGTGGGGTTTGTCTCAGCCTGATAGAACTAAAGGGAGAGAGCAACCCAGGCCAGAAGGTCTTCAGTGCAGCAGAGGAACTTGGACTGACTCTGCTAGGGGCCAGCAGGTGCTCGATGTGCTGTGGGGGTTCTTGCTCTTCCTTGTCATCCTGTGGGGCCCTTAGGAACTCTTTCAACTCCCACACCAATGCTACAGCCCTGAGGAAGCCTGTGCTGATGGAAGCCAGATCCCTAGGAGGCATCTTAGAGCCTTTGGTTACTAGATGGCTATCCTGTCCCCACCTTGGGCACTGTCGGGGACACTGTCTATCCCAGGACCAATCAAGGTACCTGTAAAGGTAACTGGAAGCAAGTTCTTCCCAGGGAGGCATCTGCTCTACTGTCAGCCCCAGTGCCTAGAGGAACAACAGACCAAAGCCATTTCACACAGCCAGACCTGGTCCTGGCTCTTATTCTGCTGCCTCTGGAAGGCAGACACCCTTGGGCTACGAACATGACGTGCTCTGGATCCCTGGTTAGAGTCTGCATTCCTTTATTAGATTTTCTTCTTGGCAATCCCTCAGAATGTTGCTCCATTGTCTCCTGGTACTAGTGTGTGGACTCCCGAGCATCGAGAAGTCCCTGGAAAGTCAGGGCAGAGCCTGGGCCATGTCTCTTGTTAGAAGCTTTAAGTCCCAAGAATGGGTTCAAATGTAAAACAAGACCAGTCACTTAAGAGGACCTGATACTTGGTCTGGGGAGGTAACCCGGCCCTTTATAAAGTGCCTTGCGAGCACAAGGACCTGAGTTCGATTACCAGAACCTACCTAAAAAGCCAGGCGAGTACACCTGTAGTCCCAGCGCCCAGGAGGCAGAAACACGAGGATTCCTAGGATATGAACAGATGAGCTGCAGCCCAAATGAGAGACTCTGTCTCACAGAACAAGTGGATGACTCCTACAGAATGACACCCAAGATTGCCCTCTGTCCTCCACATGCACACAAATACATGTGCATGCACACACACACACACACACACACACGCATATACACATGAATACACGCACACTAACACACATAGAGAAAGCCTGATACTCTGTGACAGTTCACCATTCCCCAAATGTGGAGGACATGCTTTGAGATGACTGGCCCAGGAAGACAGACAAACTTTCCAAAAGTGAGCTCTGAAAGGGTTCTGAAGAGGGCATAGGGAGCACATTCGGTAAAGGATGAGGAGAGACAGGATGAAGAGGGGGAGAAAGGGATTCATGGGAGGAAATGCAGCAGGAAGAAAGTGTTTCAAGTACACAGAAATGATCTATGCAGGGTCACAGAGACAGTGCAGGGGACCCAGGAAAGGAAATGAAGAGGCTACAGAAACCTTTAGTCTCCACACAGGAGAGAGCCATGCTTTGTGGAGGCTTGTGGCACCACGATGTTCCTGTAGCTGGGCCTCCTTCCCCTCCAAACATGTGGAGAGGCAACCCGTTGCTGATTCTGACAAGCAGCCCATCCTTGGACCACACATTGGAAACCTACATGAGGCCTGGGCACCTCTGCTCCCCTCGGGGAGGGGGTTTTCTGTGCAAACACACTTCAGCAAAGGAACCAGTGAGAGAAGTTCAGGAACTAAGCCCAGTCTTCCAGCCTTCAAGGAGCCTGAGGGAAGAGACTCCAGGAGTTCCCAACCCCCCTAGGGTCCTCCTGCTGTGCCCCAAGTTCCCACCCTGGAGATAGAAATGCAGCCTGGGCTCTGTGGATAGAGTCACACTTGGCTCCTAGTACTGGCCACAGCGGGCTGCCTGACACCCCTTGTGCCCAGAAATAGACATTGTAGAGATTTTTCACAGTTCTGTCTTCAATTTTTAAAATTTATTCTTTGACAGTTTCCGGCATGTATACAATGTATCTTGATCACATCCAATCCAAATTCCCCTCCCACTCCCCCTGGGCCCCACTCCCTAATACTTCCCTCCTCCACCTTCATGTCCCCCTCCTCTTTATATTAATAACCCTCTGAGTCCACTTAGGGCTGCCCCCATGCCAAGGATATGGGTCCATCCACTGGAGCATGGACAATTTACTAGTGGCCATACCCCAAAGAAAAATGACTCTCCCTCCACCCACAGCCATCAGTTACCAATAGCTCCTCAGTTAGGGGTGTGGTCACATGAGCCCCTCCCCCCCATGCTGGAAGCCAGTCAATAATTCCAGCATTGACCTATGGGTATAAATATAGGTAGATATTTAGAAGGCAATTTGACAACACGTCCATGAATGTGTTGTCAAAAGAACAGTAGTAGGTTTCCTGACACAGGGCCTATGGCCTCCAGTCATGAACTTTTGACTAGACTTATAGTACCAGGCATAAACTTCCTCCTGTGGTTCAGGCCAAGCAGAAAGAGGTTGGGTACCCCCACAACAGTCAAGCCACTATTTATCCATAATAGATATGCTGTTTTAAGACAGGGTCTCTGTGTAGTCAGAGCTGGCCTGGAAATCACTATATAGACCAAGTTGGCCTGGATCTACAGAGATCTGCCTGCCTCTGGTTCCTGAGTGCTGGGATTTAAGATGTGTACCACCACACTCAGCTTTTGGTCTTTTTGAGACAGGATCTCCTTGTAATGTCAGCTGACCTGGAACTTGCTATGTAGACCAGGCTGGCCTCTATCTCATAGAGATCTGCCTGCCTCTGCCTCCCAAGTGCTGGGATTTTTAATCATAATTTTTAAATAGTTTACAAAGCAGTGGATTTCCAAGGGACTTTTTTCATAAATTCTTAGTTTTGACTAATCTCCCCCTCCTCCCCTCCATCCTATCCCCATCCCAGATTAAACTTTTTTTAATATTTTATTTATTATTTTTATTTTATGTGTATGAGTGTATTGTCTGCATGTATGTGAGTGCACCCATGTCATGGTGGAGGTCAGAAGAGGGCGTTGGATTCCCCTGGAACTGGAGTTAAGGATAGTTCGCAGCAGCCATGTGGGTGCTGGGAACTGAACCCGGGTCCTCTGCAAGAGCAGTCAGTGCTCTTAACCACTGCACCATCTCTCCAGCCCCACCCCCAGCTTAAACTTTTAACCCTAGTATTCCCTCTCCCTACTTTTTTTCTTAATTTTTATTTACATATACACACGTATGTCTATATGAATATCTGTATGAATATATGCAGAGGCCAGAAGAGGGTGTTTGGGAGCTGAGTTACAGGTGGTTGTGAACTTCCTGATGTGAATGCTTCCTGATAGGAAGTAGGGTCCTTTGCAGGAAATACTCTTAACTGCTGAGCCATCTCTCCAGCTCCCGAAACACACGTATTTCCATACCACGTGTGCCTATTATCCCTTCCTCACTCAAGATTTCCCACAATTCTTATGATTGAGAGTAAATGAGGCATCACTGTCACAGGTGAGTGCCATTTGTCTGTGCCACACTCTTGGCCTGGGTAATGTACAGATTGGCCTGTTTCCCTGTCTAACCCTCCACATCTCAATTCTGAATCTGTGTTGAAAGTCCTTCCTAATTAGGAGGCTCACTGCTCCCTATTGGACTGGTCTTTGGGGCCGAGTTTGTAATTAGAGTGTTGGGCTGGTGCTCTATTAATTGCAAGAATTGTGATTCTTAGATTGAGTTAATTGCTGGTATCTGTGTGCAGTGGTCCCCAAAGATACTATACATTACAGTAAATAAACTCTTGGTCTGAATCCCATGATGTGCTCACAGGCTGTTATGCTGATGGAAGCCCCAGTCCTCCTGGCCCCTCCCCACCACCCTCTCAGCAGACTTTTCAGAAGCCCACTCCTGGGTTAGGTAACCTCCTGATTCTCTCTCAGTGTTCCAAGAAAACAGACCTTAGGACCTCCGGGTCAAGATCCTTGCCTCTCCTCTTCACAGAAACACATCAGCAAGCAAAGTAATTCACTGCAAATGACTTTCACTGGTTGTGACAGGGACGGCCACACACTGACAGTGGGCATGATTCTTACTGGTTCAAGCCATTAAGAAGTGTTTGGTAACAGAATCAAGAACCTTAAAAATGTCCAACTTGGACTGGAGAGATGGCTCAGTGATTGAGAGTACTGGCTGCTATTGTGAGGGCTCAATTTCGGTTCTCAACACCCACATGGCAGTTAACAACCATCGGTAACTCCAGCTCCAGGGGATCTGATGCCCTCTTCTGGCCTCTGCAGGCACTGCATGCACATGGTGCACTTACATACATGCACGCCAAACAGCTATATATATATAAAATAAAAATAAATTTAAAAACCAAATTATTATAAAGCTGTCCATGATATGTTAAGGGAAGTGAATTAGAGGTAATCCTGTTAGATGATTGTTTGTGTGTGTGTGTGTGTGTGTGTGTGTGTGTGTGTGTACATAAGGAAAAACCTGGACATTTTTCTTCTTGTTGAGTTTATTCTTATTACTATTATTATTATTATTATTACCTGGAATATTTTACTTTTAATTTATTTTGCATAGGTGGGGGATATACCATAGATGCAAATGTGGAGGTCAGAGGACAACCTGTGGGAATCAGCTCTCTCCTTCCACCACATGGGTCCCAGGGATAGAAATCAGGTCATCAAGCTTGGTAGCAAGCACTTTCACTGGTTGAAACATCTCACCAGCCCAATGTGTTGTTTTTTCCATCTTGATATGGGGTGGGATCCTTGCAATGTCACCCTGGCCAGCCTTGAGTCCACGATACAGCCCGAGTCTGGCCTCAAACTCGCAGCAATCCTCCTGTCTCAGTTTTACTATTCCTATCTTTTTCCTTCATTTACACTGGGTGGATTATTTATTTTATAAGTAGAGAGAAAACTATTCTTCTTTGAAAAAAGAAAAGAAAAATACAACTTGTCAATGTGAAATAAAATATGGCCAAAAGATAGCCGGGCGTGGTGGCGCACGCCTTTAGTCCCAGCACTCGGGAGGCAGAGGCAGGAGGATCTCTGTGAGTTCGAGGCCAGCCTGGTCTACGTAGTGAGTTCCAGGACAGCTGAGACTACAGGGAGACCCTGTCTCAAAAAGACCAAAAAAAAAAAAAAAAAATCATTCTCAGAACACTTGCCCAGTGTGGGAAAGGTCCTGGGTTCCATCCCCAGTATCCAAACACACAAACAACTCACTGAAAAATGTGCTTGCCTTTGACCCAGTGGTTTCGTTGGGAATCAACCTTAAGGAAATAATCTGAAACATAAACACAACTTGATGACATAAAAGCAGTAGTTACAGCAGTGTCAGTATCCAGGAAATTGCCAACAACCTCAACAGCAAACAAACAAAAAAAAATAATAATTTGTGACACAATCGTAGGATGGAATATTCTAGGATACTTTGGAAATTTTTGAAGAATTTGTATTATGTGAAAAGTATGTTTATGTCACAATACTAAATGAAGACAGAAAAAAGGGAAGGGATAGGGGACTGTCTAGAAAAACACACCTGAACTTGATGCAGCAAATTAAACTCCTAACAAGTTAACAACAGACCCTGTCCCAACTTCCTTGAAAACAGTCACATTCATTTCTTTTTCCCAGAGCTTGAGGTTCCTGCAGCGACTCTAAGGGCTCAGGGCTGCCTGGTCCGGAAGCCAGGGCGACCCTGTGTTTGTGAGGAAGCAAGCTTCTCTTAGACAAGTGTGTTGTCAATGCAGTTGTTCCAGAATGATACAGAATGCTCCTTGGGCGTACCTGGGCAC
Organism: Nannospalax galili; assembly: GCF_000622305.1. Classification (NCBI taxonomy): domain Eukaryota; kingdom Metazoa; phylum Chordata; class Mammalia; order Rodentia; family Spalacidae; genus Nannospalax; species Nannospalax galili. The sequence continues at coordinate 1,879,328 of NW_008348785.1, forward strand.
CACTCCAAACTCCGGCGCCTCCTCCTTCAAAGCAGAGCACTGCCCTACTGTTCTCTGCTGCTGAATGGAGTCTGGAGTCTGAAAAGGGGCAGTCACCCCCGCTTGCAGGAGAGGACATTGCCCTCTTCTGTCTGAGACATAACACATGCTGTCTGTCTGGTCCCCACTCCTCCCAGGATAGGCTGCGCTGCAGGCGCCACTGCCGTAGGGCTCGCACAGTCTCTCCCATCTCTCTGGGTGTGGAACAGTATCACCAAACACCCTGCACCTCCCAGCACTGAGAGCTCCCAATGAGAGGGCTTTAAGTGCAGCACATTTTAAAAAATTTTTATTTATTATCTTTAGTCTGAGTGTATTGCCTGCATGTACGCTAAGTGCTCCCATGTCATGTAATTCCCGAGGTCAGAAGAAGCCCGTTGAATTCTCCTGGAACTGGAGTTAAGGACAGTTGTTAGCTGTCATGTGGGTGCTGGGAATCTAACCCAGGTCCTCTGCAAGAGCACCCAGTGCTCTTAACCGCTGAGCCATATATATCTACAGCCCCTGACGTGCACATTTTATATTGAGTCTCTTAAACTTCATGATCCTAAAAAGCTGCCTGGTGCGTTTGAATTTGGAAAAAAAAGTTGAGAGTACCTACAATATGCTCTGTTCTTTTTCAATTATGAAAGTAATGTGTCTAAAAAAATTTTAATTTATAAAAGGCTGATGAGATGGTTCATTAGGTGAGAGCACTTGCTGTGTGGAACTATTATCACAGTCAAGGGAATAGAGAGCCCCTACCTCCCCTCTAGAACGTTCCGTGTTCCTTAGCTTTTTCTCAGTGGTAAGAACACTTAATGTGACATATTTCCACCTCACCAGGTGTTTATTTTGTTTTGATGTGTCGTATTGTGTTTGAGGGGTTGTTGGTAGTGCTGCTTGCCTCACTCTGTAGCTCTGGCTGGCCTGGAACTCATTATGTAGACAAGGCTAGCCTCAAACTCACAGATTCACATGCTTCTGCCTCCCAAGTTTACTGGGATTGAAGGTAAGGATCAATGTGAGCCAAGTTTTGTTGTTTGCTTTCAGTGGTGCTGAGAATTGAACCTAGGGAGTCTGTCACACATGCTAGGTGTTCAAGCACTGACTTACATCCCTGGCTGTCCTAGTTACTTTCTGTTGTTGGGATATAAAACCCTGACCAAAAGCAACTTGTGGGAGAAAGAGGTTTGTTTCACCTTGAGGGCACCTTACAGCCCATCAAGAAGGGCTGCCAAGGCTCCTCTGACCTATACTCAGTCCGTTTTCTTTCTTTCTATTTTTATTTTATGGTATGCATATTTTGCCTGCATGTACACAAGTACACCCATGTGCAATGTCACAGAAGAGGGCATTGGACCCCCTGGAGCTGGAGTTATGGGTGGTTGTTAGCCGCCATATGGGTGCTGGGAACCAAACCCAGGCACTGTGGAAGAGCAGCCAGTGCTCTTGACCACTGAGCCGTTTCTAGAGCTCCTCAGCCTGCTTTCTTATACAACCCAGGAGCACCCCCATGGGCTGGGTCTTCCACATCACCCAACAATTAAGAAAATGCCTCACAGACATGCCCACAGGCCAGTATGATAGAGAAAATTCCCCAGTTGAGGTTCTCTCTTCCTGGGTGTGTTAAGTTGGCATCAAAAACTATCCAGCACACCAGCCTTTTTTTTCACTTTTATTTTCAGACATGATCTCACTGAGTTGCCCAGGCAGACCTTAAAATACTCTATAGCCCACATAAGCCTTTAACTTATGATCCTGTCTCAGCCTCCCAAGTAGCTGGGATGATATGCCTGAGTAACTAGGTCAGCCATTTAGTCAGTTTCCCCAACCTCTACTCCCATCATCCCCTACACTGGGGTTGAAACTAGAGCCTTAAAATGCTAGGCAAGCACTCTAACCACTGAGCTATGTCCCCAGACCCCACTTAGCCAAGTTTTAAATGAACAGCGCTGTATTGCTGACTTGAAGCATTGGGTCATACAGTAGAATGCAGAACTTAGCCCTCTTGCATGCAGAATTCTCCCCCCACCAATGCGTTTTCAGTGCTATTTCTCCTTTCTACTGTCTTCAGCTGCCATTATGTTTTCTGCTCATGTAGCTTTGAGATGCCTCGTGTAAGTAGAATCACAAGGCATTGGTTTCCCTGTGGCTGGCTTATCTCACATTGCATGATGTCTTCCAGGATCACCCATGTCCCAAATTATAGTATTCCCTCCTCTTCCTCCTTCCTTCTTCCTCCACCTCTCCCTCCATCTATTCCTCCCCTCCCTCTCCGTCCATGCCTCTCCCCTCTCCTCCCTCTCCCTCCATCCCCCTCCCCTCCCCTTCCTCTCCCTCCATCCCCTCCTCCTCCTTGGATTTCCTAGTTTTTTTAAGGCTGCTTGATATTCTGTTGCCCATTTAGTGGCAATTTTAAATGTTTATCTGCGCATCTGTCAGTGGGCTTTTGGGTTCTTTCCACCTCTTGGTTATTGTGGAAAATGCTATATTGAATCCATGTATACAGTATCTCTTTGAGACACTGTTTTGAATTTCTTTAGCTGTGTTCCCAGAAGCTGGTTCCTAGTTTTTTTAAGGCTGCTTGATATTCTGTTGCCCATTTAGTGGCAATTTTAAATGTTTATCTGCGCATCTGTCAGTGGGCTTTTGGGTTCTTTCCACCTCTTGGTTATTGTGGAAAATGCTATATTGAATCCATGTATACAGTATCTCTTTGAGACACTGTTTTGAATTTCTTTAGCTGTGTTCCCAGAAGCTGGAGTGCTAGATCATATCATAATTCTATTTCTAAGTTTCTGAAGAATCCCCACACTGTCTCCACAGACGCTGCGACATTTGGCATTTCCACGAACAGCGCATGAGGGTTCCTTTCTCTATATTGTTACCAACGCTCACTGCCTCCGTTCTTTTGAAGGTGGTCACCTCAGTTGGTGTAAGTGAACCCCCAGAGCGGTTTGTTGTTGTTTCATTTTATTTAATTTTTGTGGCAGGGTATCACTCAATAGCCTAGGCTGATCTGAAATTCTCTGAGGCTGACATCCAACCCATGATAATCCTTCTGCCTCGGCCTCTTGAATGTTGAGATTACAGGCATGAGCCACCATATCTGGCCAGTGTGGTTCTGTTGGCGATCACTGGTACTGAACATTTTTTCATGTTCATTTGCCATTTTTGAGCATCTTCTTTTGCATGTGTATGTGTGTGTGTGCGTGTGTGTGTGTGTCTGTAGTATGCGTGTGTGTGTGTGTGTGTGTGGTGGTGTGTGGTATGTGGTGTGGGGTGTGTGTGTATGTGTGTGTGTCTGTGGTATACGTGTGTGTGTGCGTGTGTGTGTGGTGGTGTGTGGTATGTGGTGTGGGGTATGTGATGGTGTGTGGTATGTGGTGTGGGGTGTGTGGGTGTGTGCTGGTGTGTGGTATGTGGTGTGGGGTGTGTGTGGGGGGTGGTGTGTGGTATGTGGTGTGGGGTGTGTGTGGTGGTGTGTGGTATGTGGTGTGGGGTGTGTGTGGTGGTGTGTGGTATGTGGGGGGGGGGGGGTGTGGGGGGGGGGGGGGGTGGGGGGGGGTGGGGTGTGGGGGGGGGGGGGTGTGGTGGTTTGTGGTATGTGGGGTGGGGTGTGTGTGTGTGGGGGTGTGTGGTATGTGGTGTGGGGGGTATGTGTGTGTGTGTGGTGGTGTGTGGTATATGGTGTGGGGTGTGTGTGTGGTGGTGTGTGGTATGTGGTGTGGGGTGTGTGTGTGTGTGGGGGTGTGTGGTATGTGGTGTGGGGGGGGTGTGTGTGTGTGTGGTGGTGTGTGGTATGTGGTGTGGGGTGTGTGTGTGTATGTGTGTGTATGTCTGTGGTATGCGTGTGTGTGTGGTGGTGTGTGGTATGTGGTGTGGGGTGTGGGGGGGTGGTGTGTGGTATGTGGTGTGGGGTGTGTGTGTGTGTGTGTGTGGTGTGTGGTATGTGGTGTGGGGTGTGTGTGGTGGTGTGTGGGGGTGTGTGGTATGGGGGGTGGGGGGGGGGGGGGGGGGTGTGTGGGGGGGGGGGGGGGGTGGGGGGGGGGGGTGGGGGGGGGGTGTGTGGTATGTGGTGTGGGGGGTATGTGTGTGTGTGTGGTGGTGTGTGGTATGTGGTGTAGGTGTGTGTGTGTGAGTGTGCTGGCCAGGAGTTGATGTCGGGTGTCTTCCTCTAACCCTTTTCATTACTTGTACCCTGAACTCACCAACTCAGCTAATCTAGCTAGCCAGGTTGTTCCGGGGATCCCGTTTCCTCCTCTCAAGGGTTGGGATTCCAGGCAAGCCATCACACCTGCCTGCCACTTATAGGGATGCTGTGCTGGGCGGCTTCATTTATAGGGATGCTGTGCTGGGCGGCTTCATTTATAGGGATGCTGTGCTGGGCGGCTTCATTTATAGGGATGCTGTGCTGGGCGGCTTCGGTTGTCAACTTGACAAACCTGGGAAGAGGGGGTCTCAACTGAGGAATTTCTTCTATTGGATTAGCCTGTGGCCATGTCTGTGAAGCACTTTGTTGGGTGATGTGGGAAGGCCCAGCACACTGTGGGTGGTGCCACCCTTGGGCAGGTGGTCCTGGCTTGAATAAGAAAGCAGGCTGAGCACAGTAAGCAGCATCTCTCTATGGTCTGTACTTCAGCTCCTGCCCTGGCTTCTCTCTGTGATAGATTGTCACTTGAAAGAATAAGATGAAATAAGTGTTTTACCCTCCAAGTTGATTTTGGTTAGTGTTTTACTACAGCAATAGAAAGTAACTGGGACAGGTGCTAGGGATGGAATTCAGGTCCTCACATCTCCACCAGAAGTGCTTCCCGCTGTGCTTTTTTGTTGTCTTTTCCTCCCTTCCTTCTTCCTTCCTCCCTTCCTTCCTTTCTCTCTCCCCCCTCCCTTCTTCCCCCTTCCTTTCTCTCCCCCTCCTCCCTTCCTTCTTCCTTCCTCCCTTCCTTTCTCTCCCCCTCCTCCCTTCCTTCCTCCCTTCCTTTCTCTCTCCCCCTCCCTTCTTCCTTCCTCCTTCCTTCCTTTCTCTCCCCCCTCCTCCCTTCTTCCCCCTTCCTTTCTCTCTCCCCCTCCCTTCTTTCTTCCTTCCTTTCTCTCTCCCCCCTTCCTTCCTCCTTCCTCCCTTCCTTCCTTTCTCTCCCCCCCTCCTCCCTCCCTTCTTCCTTCCTCCCTTCCTTTCTCTCTCCCCCCTCCCTTCCTTCTTCCCCCCTTCCTTTCTCTCTCCCCCCTCTCTTCTTCCTTCCTTCCTTTCTCTCCCCCCTCCTCCCTTCCTTCCTCCTTCCTCCCTTCCTTCCTTTCCTTTCTCCTTCACTTCCCCTTTCCCTTCTCAAGACAGGGTCTCCCTGTAGCCCCAGCTGACTGGATCTGCCTGCCTCTGCCTCCGCAGAGCTGGGATTAAAGGCGTGCACATCCCTGGCTACTCTTCCTGACACAGGATCTTAATGGACCACCCCACACATGCCTGACTTTGGGTTGCTTTTTATTTTTTCAGACAGAGGTCTTGCCATGTTGCCAAGGCTCAAGTTTTAGGCTCAAGCCACCATCTTGCCTCTGCCTCCCAAGTAGCTGGGAATCACCACACAAAGCTCTAATGTTATCTGTAAAAATGAAATGTCTCTGAGCTGGACATGCTGACCTGGGTTTTTCTTCTATGATTAGTAAGATCAGAATGCTAGTCTTTATTTGTAGAGTTTTCCTGTTCTAAACAGTGGCCTTGCTCCTGAGTTTTGTCATTAGATTTAAATGGCCATTGGATCTGGGCCTTTTGAGCCTTCACATCAAAGCTTGCTCTGGAAAGACGCCCTCGGGCTTGAGTGACATGCTGAAGGAAACCTTGCTTCTTTTCTCCTGGTCCTGGGCTGTGGAGCCCATTGTCTCTCCTGCTGCTCTTGCTCGTTCTTCCAGAATACAGTAAAAAAATCAAAGCCTTAAGTAATAAGGGGTTATTTGCAAATGTTATTCTTTTTTATTTTTTCTTAGTAGAACAGTTCCTTGTTAAGAAATGAAACTCACTGAAAAGTCTTTTCGAGAATCATCAGGAGTAGGCAGAGTTGGACGTCTGTTCCCAGCCACCAGTGGTGACAGATGAAAGCGTCCCTCCCGAGGAGCCCTCTTTGTAAAGTCATGGCTTGGCTTCCAGCGGCTCGCCAGTGCAGCGCGCCTCAGCTGACAAGTTGAGACCACTCTGCAGCCCAGCTGTTGGAAGGGAGCTGCCTCCACCTTAGCTTCGGCCAGATTAGTGAGCCACTTTCAAAACAGAGCCAGGGTCAGGTCTTCCCTGACGGACACTTTTAGAAGCACCAGGACTGCAGAGGGGAAGCCTCTCGTGATTCTGTTTATTATTATTTTGCTTTGGTTTTCTTTTTTTGAGACAGAATCTCACTATGTAGCCCTGGCTGGCCTGGAACAGAGATCCTCCTGCCTCTGCCTCATGGGGCAGGTGTGCACCACCATGGCCATTCTTTTTATTACTTTTTAAATGTTATTCATTCAGGGACTGGAGAGATGGCCCAGAGGTTAAGAGCACTGGCTGCTCTTCCAGGGTACCTGGGTTTGATTCCCAGCACCCACATAGTGGCTAACAACCATCCATAACTCCAGTTCCAGGAGATCAGATGCCCTCTTGTGACCTCCATAGGCATTGCAAAACACAGGTACACTTACGTACATGCAGACAGTACACTCATACACATAAAATAAAAATATAAAGTATTGAAAAAAAGTTATTCATTCATTTGATTGAGACAAAGTCTCACTCTATAGCCCAGTGTTGAGATTATAGGTTTGAGCTGCTGCCCAAGATTCTTCTTTTTTAGCACATCTTGTGGGGAGGGGACACACATGCCACAGTGCATATGTGGGGTTCTCTCCTTCCACCACGAGTCCCAAGAATTGAACTCAGGTCATCAGGCTTGGCAGAAAGCTAACTCCTTACCTTCTGAGCCATCTCACAAGCCCCCAAGAATGTTTGTTGGTTGGTATTTTTGGTTTTTGACACAGGGTCTACCTGTAGCCCCAGCTAGCCCAGAACTGGCTATGTAGACCAGGATGGCCTCAGTCTCACAGATCTTCCTGCTTCAGCCTCCTGAGTGCTGGGATTAAACGCATGAACCACCATGAATGCCTAAAATTCTTAAAACCATGCAATCTCATGGTACCTGGAAAGGGCTTGACAGGGAGCTACCCACCAAAGTCTGGTTATCAACAGACCTGTCGTGTGTCTGGTTCAGTCTGAACTCATTTTGTAAAAGCACATGAACTGTATTATGAAAATCCATACAAAATATACACCATGTGCCAGGAAGTTGAGCTGTCAGGCAGCACCCCAATAGGACACAAACATATATCCCAAATGGGATAATCTGAGGAGGCTTTTCAATGTTTATTTTTATTTTATATGATGAACGCAATGTGTGCACCACATGTGTGCAATGGCTGTGGAGGCCAGAAGAGAGCATCAGGTCCCCTGGAACTGGAGATACTGATGGTTGTCAGCTGCCGTGTGGGTTCTAGGAACTGAACTTGAGTCCTCTCTGCAAACGCAGCCAGTGCTCTTAACCACTGAGCCATCTATCTGGCCCCAGAACAATTTCTTTCTTTTTTCCCTTTCTTTTTTTTTCTTTCTTTTTTTTCTTTTTGGCCCTTGTTTTTGTTTTTGAGACAGGGTCTTCCTATAGCTGGCCTGGAACTCACTTTGTAGACCAGGCTGGCCTCAATCTCACAAGATCTACCTGCCTCTGCCTCCCAAGGGCTGGGATTAAAGATGTGTGCCACCACATCTGGCCTCCAATGTAGCAGGAATTACAGGTATCTGCCATAGCATCCAGCTAAAATGGAAATAATTTCAAATCTATATCTCGTGGAAATGTTGTAAAGATTAAATGGAATAATGCTTCACAAGGGCATAGTGCATTCCCGGCACACAGTTGGTGCTTAATAAATGTTTAGGTTAGTGTTGTAGTGGATGACAATAGAAGGGGTGAGACTCTCATGTCTTTCTTTTTTTGAAACAGAATCCCATGCAATCCAGGTTGGTCTCCAACTGACTATGTAGCAAATTCTCTTGTCTCTGTCTTCCAAGTTCTGGAATTACAGGTGTGCACCACCACCCACACACAGTTTATGTGGTGTTGGGAATTTTGCATTCTAAACAAGCACTCTGTGCACTGAGCTAATTCCCAGTCACACCATCCTTTGATTTCAGTTGCTAGAGAGATGGTTCAGTGATTAAGAGAATTTGCTGCTCTTCCAGAGGACCAGAGTTTGGTTCAAAGCACCCATGTCAGGTGGCTTACGACCACCTGCTCCAGGGAATTTGATACCCTCTCTGGCCTCCATGGGTACCTGAATACACAGATAGAGAGAGAGAGAGAGAGAGAGAGAGAGAGAGAAAGAGAGAGAACAAATCATTTAAAATTTATTATTGTGTGTGTGGATATGTGTGAGTGTGTATGGACACATGTGCCATAGTGCATGTGTGAAAGTCAAAGGACAACGTTGTGGAGTGTTCTCTCCTTTCACCTTTATGTGGGCTCTAGGGATCAAACTCAAGTTGCCAGGCTTTCATGGCAAGTGCCTCTACTTACTGAACCATCGAGATGGCCCCATGATTAACTCACATCTCTAGAGAGAGAGAGCCCAGAGAGGAACATAAACCAGATAATCAGAAGAAAGGGAAGGGAAAGTCAAGAAAAGAACCCAGCTTGCAGCCTGCATGTACCACAGAAGCTCTCTACAGTGACCCATATTTCCGTTGTGCCTAGAACAATTCCTTGGACAGCCCAATCAGACTGCAGACGGGATGAGAGCAAAGACTTCACGACCCATCTGTGCTGTGCACGCAGCAGGCATTCAGTAAGTGCTCATGTGTGCATTTGTGAGTCACTATTATTGCCTAATGAACCAGGAGCTCTTTGAGGGTCAAGTCTGAGCCTGATTCTTCCTTGTCTCCCCAAAGCCTGGCATAAATAAAGTGTTTAATAAATATTTCATATGTATTAATAATTAACATCTTAGACTATTTATAAATAGCTCTGTGGGAAAAGCCCAGTTGGGATTATGACCTGTATCAAAAGTTAAATTCTCAGCTCATTTACCAAAGGCCATGTCAACACAAGGCTGTAATCTCCCCAAGAAGCCTGCCTTAGTTATGGCAATATAATAGTGTAAACACTGCCCATTAAAGGAATCAGAGTGTTGTATGTTTTGTTTTAACTATCCGTTCTTCACCTCTGGTGCAGCTGGGAAATGGCAGGAGTCAAGTCCCAACCCTGCTACCTGTGAATGGGACGTTATTTGGAAGTAGTCTTTGCAGAGGTTATCAAGTTGAGGTGAGGCTATTCTGGATGAGGGAAGACCCTTATGCTAGGACTGGTGTCCTTAGAAAAGCAAGACGTGGACATAGAACCCCAGACAGATGGTCGGATGATGACAGAGACTGGAACACTATGCCCACAAACTAAGGAATACCAAGGTGGCCAGTGACCACTGGAACTTCAAAAAGACAGGAAGGATGCTGCCCTGGGCCTTCAGAGAGAAAGAATATAGATCTCTGATGGCTTCTGAATGGAGAGAGATTAAATATCTGTTGTTTTAAGCACCCAGTTTCGATACCAAAACCTCAAGAAAAGAATATAGTTTATTTTTTTTCCTGGCCTTTTTGAAACAGGGTCTCCCTGTAGCCCCAGCTGGCCTGGAACTCACTATGTAAACCAGGCTGACCTGGAACTCACAGAGATCGCCCGCCTCTGTCTCTGGGATTACAGTGCTGGGATTACAGCCATGCATCACCACGCCCAGCAGGAATGCAGGTTCTATTTCATTTGGTCTCACATTTCATGCCAGTTGCTGTGGAAGGGGAAAGTTATGATAGCAGCTATACCTTTGCTAGCTGAACCAGATGCTTCCAAGTTATCCCATGAATCCTCAGAGCCTCAAGCATTCCCACCTGCTCTTAAATGCCCCCTACCTCGGCTGTGTTTGTGTGAATCTACCTAGAGTAGCACCTCTGGAGGGCTTGGGGCAGTGGTCTGTTTAGGAGGTGAATCATGGGTGTCTGGAAAAGAACGTGCTTCTAAGGCTGGACTATGCTGGGAGTTCTGAGAAGTGCACAGAACACATTCCAGAACAGTCTCTCCAAAGGGCAAGAGCCTAGCACTCCGCCCTCCCCCTCCCCCACCCCCACTCCTGCACCTCTCAGTAGGAATCACTGTCAGGGTTTCCCTCTTTCCCATTATCTCCCTGTATTTCAGGATGGTCTTAGGGGTGGGTGGATGGATGGCGTCCTCTGGTATTGGAGAAGGTCAGGGCCGAACGCAGAATTTGGGGCTACCTGTGCTGGAAGTGTTTGCTGCCGTTTGAAGGGTGTGTGCTCACACCCAGCTGTTTGCTGCACCTGCTGTTGAGATCAGAGGTGACCTAGATGGGAGACAGCACCAGCCACAGAGTCACAGGGCCCACAACAGAATGAAATGAAAGACTCTCATTAGTAACCATTCAGAATCTTTGAGGGCAAGGGTGAGACAATCTCATGAAATAGCCCTGGTTGTCCTGCTACTTGTTATATAGCCCAAAATGGCCTCAAACCCATGGCAATCCTCCTGCCCCTGCCTCCCAAGTGCTGGGTTTGGAGGCATGTAATCCAGTCTAAGAATTTCAAGATAGGGCGGGAGAGATGGCTCAGCAGTTAAGAGCACTGGCTGCTCTAGCAGAGGACCTGGGTTTGGTTCCTAGCACCCACATGGCAGCTAGCAACCATCTGTCACTCCAGTTCCAGGGGAATCTGAAGCCCTCTTCTGACTTCCTCAGGCATTGCATGACACAGGTGCACTTACACACATGCAGGCAATACACTCATAACATAAAATAAAAATAATAACAAGAAATAAAAAAAGAAGAAAGAAGGAAAGTAGTTGCAGAGTATCAGAGCAAGCACTGGGTGTTTCAAAGCATGGGGCTCCATGCACCTGCAGAGACTAGCTGGGGAAGGTCACCTATTGGGTAGAGTCCAATGGCAGCTGCTCTGGGTACCATGTGCCTCATCTCATGTTGATGTTTCATGCCCAGTGAATGGTAGCACACGTGGTATGATGCTTCGCACCATTTCATGAACTACCCCCTTCAGTGGGAATGGATTTAGAGAAAGGAAAGATGCTTCCCAGCTGGAGTCCCAAATCCATACCAGGACTCACATTCTGTAGCTGAAAACAACCTAGAGCCTGAACTAGATCGCATTCGATTCTTGTGCGGAGTCCCACCCCCACCCCCACTCTGAGTACAGCATAAGCATGTAGTTATGGCTTTCCTGCCCTTTGTCTCTGATATCTGTGCATCACAGACCTTTTGCTTGGCTGATGTCTAACATGAATTCAGCTTCTGCTGCCTTATTCAATATATTTTTGCCAAAATGCTACAGATAAGTTATTTTTTTTTCTCCCATCAAGAAAGAAATAGAACAGCCGGGTGTGGTGGCGCACGCCTTTAATCCCAGCACTCGGGAGGCAGAGGCAGGCGGATCTCTGTGAGTTCAAGGCCAGTCTGGTCTACATAGTGAGTTCCAGGACAGCTGAGGGGTTGGGGATGTAACTCACCTGGAAAAGTACATGGCAAGGGGGTTGGAGAGATGGCTCAGCAGTTAAGAACTTTGGCTGTTCTTGCAGAAGACCTGGGTTCAAATCTCAGTACCCACATGGCAGCTAACAACTGTCCATAACTCCAGTTCCAGGGGATCCGACAGCCTCTTCTGTCCTCCAAGGCCACTGCATGCCAGGGGTGCACTTACCTACATGCAGGCAATACACACATACGCATAAAATAAATAAATAAAATATGTTTAAAAATCAGAAACCTTGGATTCATTAACTCTAATTACTCTTTCTTACATTACTTTGCTGGAGCATTTTAGCTCTATCATTAAATAAAAATAATAAATAAAATAAAATATTTTTAAAAAAGAAAGAAAAGTACATGGCAAGCATGCATGAAAACCTGGATTCAATCCCTTTGCACCACATAAACCAGGTGTGGTAGCACACACTTGTAATCCCAGCAGTTGGGAGGTACAGGTAGAAAAACCAGAAGTTAAGGTCATCCTTGACTATATAGCAACTTTGAGGCCAGCCTGTCTCAAAAATGAGAAATACAGAATTTTAAAAAAGAAAATGAATCATCAGCTTACTGGGTTTATACTGTTATTGCTTTATAAGCAGCGATTTCTATGGGCCCAGAAAAAGACAGCCAGGTCCTTGCCCAGGGCTCCTCATACTGAAGTTCCTGGCTTAGACTGGGTCCACAAAAGTTCCACAGGAAAGTGGAGAGGTGGTGCAGTCCTCCAGTGTATCATGGATCCAAATCCACAGGGGCATTTGGGACAGTCTAGGAAACTTGAGAATGGTACATCTCAAACCATCTTCAGTGAAGAGACATCTTTGTGTTTTCCTCACCGCCTGAGATTGATGTTTTTGTAAAATACAGTAGAGTCAGTGAAGTGGTTCAGCAGGTAAAGACACTTGCTACCAAGCCTGACAGCCTGAGTTCCAGTCCCTGGACCCACATGGTAGAAGGAGAGAACCAACTCCAGCAAGTTCTGCTCTGACCTCCTCCACGTGCACCTGCGCACACATGTACCACACATATACACATAAAAAATAAGTAAATAAATAAAACAGTAAAATATGGTAGATGTGACTCTCTAGGAAATCAAATGAAAAATACGTAAAATGTAAGCCCAGTTTTTGTTTTGAGATAGGGTCTTACTATGTAACCCAGGCTGATCTTGAACTCACAGAGATCTGCCTGTGTCTGTCTTCTAAGTGCTAGAGTTAAAGGTGTGCACCACCTCGCTGAGCAAGCCCAGTGTGTTTGTTTAGTTTGGAGGAGGAAGTTTAGTATGTAGCCCAGGCTGATCTCAAATTTGAGATCCTCCTGCCTCGGCCCCTACCGTAATCATCATCATCATCATCATCATCATCATCATCATCATCATTATATTTAACAATCCTAATGTTGCTCTGTCAAAATGCCATGAAGTTTTATAAAACCTCTCAGTTTTGTTATTTATCTTATTGCTGATCTGTAAAAACGGTCCATAGTTAGCCACAGGATACTAATTGTACAGTGAGTGAATAGCCCTGATGCTGGTATGGTGAAGTATTAAAATTTTGTAGGAGCTCTTTCTTCTTAGATAATATGCTCCAATGGTTAGGAATTATATTAATCAGCTTTCTGCCTCTATAACAAACGTCTGAGATAATCAACCTATAGAGAGGAAAGGTTGATTATGGTCGCAGTTTTAGAGACTACATTCCATAGTCAGTTGTGGCCTGTAATGAGGCACATCACGGAGGAACAAAATCCCCTCTTTTTTTAATATGTATGTATGTGTGTCTGTGTGTATGTCACATGTGTACAAGTGCCCTTGGAAGCCAAATGAGAGCATCATATTCCCTGGAGCTGGAGTTACAAGTGGCTGTGAGCAGTCAGGCTTGGTGGTGCACAATGGTACTTTAATCCCAGAGGCAGAGGCAAGTGGATCTCTGAAGGGTCAAGGCCAGCCTGGTCTACATAGTGAGTTCCAGGTCAGCTGCGGCTACAGGGACACCCTGTCTCAAAAAGACCAAAAACAACAGAAAAACAACAACAACAACAAAAACAAAAACAAGCGTCTGTGAGCAACCCAACGTGGGTACTGAGAACCAAACTTGGATTCTCTGGAAGAGCAACAAATACTTTTAACCACTGAGCCATCACTCCATCCCCAAATCCTGTATTTCATGACCATAGACAAAAGAGAAGAGGCAGGGGACAGTCACTCTGGCCCCTTCAAAGGAATGCCTCCAGTGACCTAAAAACCTAACACTAGGGCCTACCTCTTAAAGACCCCACCACTTCCCCACAGTGCCACCCTGGGGACCAAGCCCTTAACACATGGGCCTTTAGGAGACATATTCAAACTACAGCAGAAGTGAAACAGGGTGTCTGCTACTTGCTTTTGAATAGTTCAGGATAGATTCCAGGCATGCAGACACACACCTATAATCCCAGTATTCAGGGGACACAGATAGGAAGATTTAGAATTCAAGGACAGCCTGGGCTACTTAGTGAGACCCTGTCGCAAAGAAAACAAAAACAAAAACAAACAAACAAAGCTTTTTTTAGAAGCTTTTATTTCAGCTCAGTAGCCCACTCACATTCTTGGGAATACTCTTTCCTTCCTTCCTTCCTTCCTTCCTTCCTTCCTTCCTTCCTTCCTTCCTTCCTTCCTTCCTTCCTTCCTCTCTCTCTCTCTCTCTCTCTCTCTCTTTCTTTCTTTCTTTCTTTCTTTCTTTCTTTCTTTCTTCTTTCAAGACAGAGTCCCTGACTGGCCTAGAACTCACTATGCAGACCAGGCTGGCCTCAAACACAGAGCTCTGTCTGCCTCTACCTCCCAAAGGCTGGGACTAAAGGTAGCACCACACCTGGCTCCTTTTTTTTTTTTTTAATCTTTTTATTTTATTTTATGTGTATGAGTGTATTGCCTGCATGTATGTAAGTGCACCTGTGTCTTGCAGTACTCTCGAAGGTCAGAAGAAGGTGTTGAATTTCCCTGGAATTGGAGTTGCAAATGATTGTTAGCCACCATGTGGGTGCTGGGAACCAAACTTAGGTCCTCTGCAAGTACAGCCAGTGTTCTTAACCACTGACCTATCTCTCCAGGGCCGCCCCCAACCCGTCTTTTTTTAAATAAGCTATCTCTAATTCTACTTCTAACCTTGTGTTCCTGGTGCAGTCCTTTGGCCTGGGACACACGGCTTGGAATCAATTGGGTACCTCTGAACTCAGCTCTGTGGCTCTGCACTCCTCCTAAGCATGCTTTCCAGACACCGTGGACTTTGTCAGGTACCTCTGACCTCCATGTGTAACTTAAATGCATGACTTTTTCCTCCGTGTTCCTTCTTACTGATGACTTCTAGGATTTTCAGGTTGCCTATATTGTTGTTTTTCTCTCAAACTGTAATAAAATTGTCCTTCTAGCTTAAAAAATGTATATAGAGGCTGGAGGGATGGCTCAGAGGTTAAGAGCACTGGCTGTCTTGCAGAAGACCCAGGTTTGAGTCCCGGCATCCACATGGCGGCCAACAACTGTCTGTAACTCCAGTTCCAGGACTATCTGACGCCCTCTTCTTACCTCTGTGGGCATTACAGGACTGAGTGCACTTACATACATGCAGGCAATACACGCATACACATTAAAAAAAAATTAAAGTATCTATATAGAGAAGGATAAAAGCTGAAACAAATGTGACAGGATAGGAATAAAATAGCTCCAACAGATGGCAGGCTTCTGGATGGTTCCTCACTGTAGAGAGTCCCCTGCCTCTTCTCTTTTGTCTATGGTCATGAAATACAGGATTTGGGGATGGAGTGATGGCTGAGTGGTTAAAAGTATTTGCTGTTCTTCCAGAGAATCAAAGTTCGGTTCTCAGCACAAACTGTAGTTCACTGTTCATTTGTTTGTTTGTTTGTTTGTTTGTTTGTTTTGAGACAAGTCTCAGTATCATAATCCCAAACTTAATAGCTGATTTTGAACTTCTGATCCTCCTACCTCTACCCATTAAGTGCTGAAATCACAGGTGTGTACCACCAAGCCCAGTTTATGAGGTGCTGGGGATCAAACCCAGAGCTTCTCGAATGCTAGGCAAGTACTCTACCAACTGAGCCACACCCTCAGCCCCTTCACTATTTTTTTTATTTTATTTATCATTTTTATTTTATGTGTACGCATGTATTGCCTGCATGTAGGTAAGTGCACCAGTGTCGTGCAATGCCCACAGAGGTCAGAAGAGGCTGCAGATGCCCTGGGACTGGAATTACAGACAGTTGTTAGCTGCCATGTGGGTGCTGGGATTCGAACCCAGGTCTTCTGCAAGAACAACCAGTGTTCTTATCCACTGGGCCATCTTTCCAGCTCCCACTTCACAATTTAAATCAACTTTGAACAACCTTGAAATGAAAAGTTGTCCCGGGGAGACACCAACTAGCAACTAGCAACCAACTGGCAAATCCCTGTTCTATTTTCTCCTGGCACAAATTGAATATGGACGAAAGCCTCCAGAGATGCGTGGGCAGGGACGTTTCACCTGTCCACATGGATGTAGCAGCGCAGCAGAGCCAGGGAGGCCCAGGAGTATAGTTCCAACGTGGACTATGCTGCTTCCTGCTTGAAGCCTTGGCAAGTGACCTAACAATGCTGCTCAGTAGGCCCTGTGCGACATGCAATACAGCAGGAAATAATGAGGTTGTCCAGGGGCAAGAAAGGGAATCATAAATGGCACAATGGCAGGCCTGACACAGGCTCTCCTAGCCAGTCAACCCAACAAGCATGGGCCTTATATGCAAATGAAGAAAAAAATTTTTTTTGAGACAGAGTTTCCCTTTAGCCCCAGGGGCCAGGCTGGCCTTGATCTCACAGAGATCTGCCTGCCTCTGCCTGCCTTGGGATTAAAGGCTATGCCACCACACCTGACACAAATGAATTATTCTTTTTTTTTTTTTTTTTTTTTTTTTTTTTTTTTTTTCCTCTTGACCAATTTATATTATCTCCTGGAACTCACTACATAGACCAGGCTGGCCTTGAACTCATAGAGCTCTGCCTTGCCTCTGCCTCCCATGTACTGGGACTAAAGGTGTGCGCCAACATGCCTGACTGAATTTTTTTTTTAAATACGGATTTAAAAAGAATTTTTTTTTTTTTTGTCTTTTTTGAGACAGGGTCTCCCTGTAGCCCCAGCTGTCCTGGAACTCACTATGTAGACCAGGCTGTCCTTGAACTCACAGAGATCTGCCTGTCTCTGCCTCCCAAGTGCTGGAATTAAAGGTGTGTGACACCATGCCTGGCCCGATTTTTTAAAATTTTTATTTATTATTTTTATTTTATGTGTATGCATGTATT
>NW_008348785.1:1896472-1907340 GCF_000622305.1 Nannospalax galili
ACAGGCAGTTGTTAGCTGCCATGTGGGTGCTGAGATTCAAACCCAGGTCTTCTGCAAGAACAACCAGCATTCTTAACTGCTGAGCCATCTCTCCAGCCCCAGTACAGATTTTTAAAAAATACTATTTTTATTTTATGTGTATGAGTGTATTGTCTGCATGTATGTGAGTACACTGTGTCATGCAGTGCCTTGGAAGTCAGAAGAGGGCATCGGATTCCCCTGGAACTAGAGTTAAAGATGGTTCATAGCCGCCATGTGGGTGCTGGGAATCGAACCCCGGTCCTCTGCAAGAGCAGTCAGTGCTCTTAACAGCTGAGCCATCTCCCCAACCCCAAAGTTCAGATTTTTATAGAAGTTGGATAGAGCTGGGCATGGTAGGCAACCATCTGAAATCCCAACACGTGGGTGATGGAGGCAGGAGGTTCAGGAGTTCAAGGCTAGCCTAGGCTATATGAGATTTGGTCTCAAACAAAACAAAACAAAACATCCAAATAAACAGAAGTCAGATCCTTTATCAGGGTATCTTGTTAGGTGACTGACCACAGGCTATATCAGGAGCTTTAGACACTAATGCCATCCTACTTCGGGCTGTATCATTCCCTTTGATAATGAGACTCTTTTCAGACCCTTGTGGGTAGCCAGGAGAGCCCGGCAACTCCATCTCTGCCTTGTACTTGGCCATTTCCAGCCTTTATCCTCCCAGGGCCTCACATGAACCCCACTGAGTGGTGCCAGCAGCCTCTGTGAAGCTGTTCTTATTCACCATTGCTCATGTCTGAAGGCTTTTTTGTCACATCCCTGCCCTGCTACAGAAAATGAACTTTGTATATAGCAAGTTCAAGGGCAGGCTAGGCTACGAGACCCTGCTGTGGTAACAGCATAGCCAGATGGGAACCTTCTGGAACATGGACCTCTGTGTGACTAGGTCACATGCTCCTGTCAGTCCAACACTGAAATCTCTGGGAACTTCATCCTTCACTCAGGTAACTATAGAGCCAGTGTCTGTCCCTCGAGGCTTCAGTGAGAGAAGACTATCCTTGCAGACAGTGATGGGGTTCTGGAAAATTGCACCAAGAGTCCAACTTGGGCAGGGCTCCATGCTGGACACACAAGGAAGTGATCTCACAAGAGCTGGGATGCTTTAGACTCATGGGAGCTCTATGTGACTCCATGGGATGCTAAGGATGGCATTTGGGGTTCTCTCCACTTTGTGACCCATATTACAAGAAGGTCTGCTATATTTAGTATATAAAATAGATTCTCAAGGCTGCTGAGTTCAGAGAACTTGAAGGGGTTAAAGCCTTCCCTCCACACAAGGCCTACCCCCCATAGCTTGGGGGACTTGGGTAAAATACCTGATCAGAATGCACTATATGACTCAGGAAACAGACAGCACAAAGTAAACATGCACTACCTCTTCTTCAAAGGTATTAAGAATTTTAGGGACCGTGGATACAGCTCTGTTGGTAGCATACTTGCCTAGCATGCATGAAGCCCAGCACTGCATTAACTAGATATGATTATGCCTGTAATCAGGGAGGTGGTAGAGAAAGGAGAATCAGAAATTCAAGGTCATCCTTAGCTATGTAGCAAGTTCAAGGCCAGGCTACATGAAACCCTGCTATGGTGATAGCACATACATTACAAGGAGAAGGGAACCTTCTAGAGCACAGACCTCTGTGTGACTGGGTCACATGACCCTGTCAAGTCCAACACTGAGCTCTCTGGGAACTTCATCCTTCAAACAGGTAACTGTAGAGCCAAAGTCTGTCCCTTGAGGCTTCAGTGAGGGAAGACTTTCCTTGTAGGCAGCAACCAGCTGGGGTTCTGGACACTTGCACCAAGAATCCAGCCTGGGTCAGACAGAGCAGGCAGGCCTTCACTTCTAGTATGCGTTGAGTAACAGTGCTTCAGTAAGTTTGTTTATTTTTCTACATGTTACACTATAGATTCATTCCTGCCTATGGAGCAGTGTGTTTTTATTTACAAAGGATTTAGTGTGTGTGGGTGTGGTGTGTGTGTGTGTGATTTTAAAAGTATAGGTGAACACCAGGTGTGGTGGCACATGCCTTTAATCCCAGTCCTTAGGAGGCAGAGGCAGCTTGGTCCACATAGTGAGTTTCAAACTGGTTGGGAGATAGGGCGACCCTGTCAAAAAAAAAAAAAGGTGAAAGTAAGGCAGCAAGATGGCTTCGTAGGTAAAAGTGCTTGCTGCAAAGCCTGAGGAGCCGAGTTGAATACCACATGGTGGGAAGAGAGAACCAACTCTTACAAGGTGTTATCTCTCTCTTTCTCTCTCACCACAAACGTAAAAACCTTTTAAGAAATAAAAGTGATGGTCTTAAACCCAAATGCCAATTAAATTCTGAAATTGCAAGAGCTTCATCTACCAAGCTTTGACCCCTTGCTGTGCGAAGCCTGAGCCTGGGATTTTCAATGCAAGATTGAAAAGGGCCACAGCGTCCATAAAGGTAGCATGTACTCACTGATTAGAATTAATTACGAATCAAGTGAATCACATGGTGGTCCTAGCATAACCACAGCAACCTTAGCCATGCTACCAGACGTGGAGGCGAATCTTCCCCCCTCCACGGGAGGACAGAGGACAACGTCTGAGAGCTTCCGGTAACTGCAGCTCTGAAGTGAGCTGAACCCTGAACTGCTGAGACAACAGAGCCACAATGCAGTGAGGTCCAGCTCCCAGGAGCTCTCACCGCACGGGCCCTTGAAACTCTCAAGTGCAGGAGACACAAACAGACACAGTGAAAGGATCCACTATCTTTTCTTCTATAACTGTTGGTTTCTGGAAATGAAATAAATAAGACAAGGAGCTGGAAGGTAAGAACCTGGATCAGAGGTCTTGGAATGTAGGGGAAGGCATGCTGCAGTGTGGCAGGGACCAGCCTTTTACAGGCTCTCAGCTCCTACAGTCATGAAAGCTACCAAATTGCCCATCCTATGCTGCTAGATGGAAGAAAAGAAGGGGTTATAAACTCAATATCCCAAACCGAGGCTTACAGATCTTTTTGTTATTTTTTAAAAATATTTTATTATTTTTATTTTGTTTATATAAGTACAATGCCTGCATGTACGTAAATGCAGCCTCTGTCCTGCAATGCCCACAGAGGTCAGAAAAGAGCATCGTATTCCCCTGGAATTGGAGCTGCGGATGGTTGTTAGCCACCGTGTGTGATGGGAATTGAACCCTGGTCCCCTGCAAGAGCAGTCAGTGCTCTTAACTGCTGAGCCATCTCTTCAGCCCTCATATTTGATTTTTTGAGACAGGGTCTCATTATATAACCCTGCCTGGCCTGGAACTGGCTGACCTTGAACTCAGATCCACCTGCCTCTGGCTCCTAAGTACTAGGATGAAGGGTGTCGGCCACCACTCATGGCTATTTTTTTGTTTTGTTTTTAAGATTTTTTTTAGACAGGCTTGGTGGTATACATATGCAATCTCAGTACTTGGGAGATGGAGGCTGGAGGAGCAGGCATTCAGGGCTGCATGGAGAATTTGAGGCCACCTTGGGGCTACATAAGACCCTGTCTCAAAAAACCAAAAACAACCCTTTAGTTGGGCATGGTGGCACATGTCTTTAATCCAGCACTAGGGAGGCAGAGGCAGGTAGATCTCTGTGAGTTCAAGGCCAATAAGTCTACATATGAGTTCCAGGTCTAGGGTTACAGAGAGACCCTCAAAACACAAAAACAAAAGACTCCCCCCAAACCAGAAATGGGGGTGAGGGATAATGATCAAAATATGATGTATGAAGTTCTTAAATAGTTAACATAATGGACTGAAAGTGGTGGCACATGCACCAGCACTTGAGAGACAGAGGCAGGCGGATCTCAGGGACTTCAAGGCCAACCTGGTCTACATAGCCAGTTCCAGGCCAGCCAGTGCTACATAGTGAGACCCTTTAAAAAACACCAAAACCAACAATTTTCTTAAATTTGGGAAGCACGCATTGCTCAGTGGTAGAAGACCTGTTTTAGTATGGATAAGGCCCTGGGTTCCATTACTTTTGTTGGATCTTTGAAACAGGGTCTCCCTGTAGCTCCAGTTGTCCTGGAACTTGCTGTGTGGACCAGGTTGGCCTTGATCTCACAGCGGTCCACCTGCCTCTGCCTCCAGAGATCTGGGATTAAAAGTGCTTACAAACCACCACGCCAGGCTTATGGTTTGCAGTTTTAATAATCTATTAAACTCAGGGCTGGAGGTCTGGCTCCAAATCCCAGCATCCACATGGCAACTAATAACTGTCAATAACTCCAGTTTCAGGGGATCTGACACCCTCTTTTGTCCTCCTCAGGCACTGCATGACACAGATGTTCTTACATTCATGCAGGTATAACATTGATACCCATAAAATAAAAATAAATAATTTTTTTTAAAAAAGCAAATTCATTAGCTCTTCAGATGCATTTTTTTCTCCCTCCCTTCCTTCCTTCCTTCCTTCCTTCCTTCCTTCCTTCCTTCCTTCCTCCCTCCCTCCCTCCCTCCCTCCCTTCCTTTAGGAATGCAGACCAGACAGAAATCTCCTTCTTTTCAGGGTCTCACGTATCCCAGGTTGGACTTGAACTCCATATGTAGCTGAGGATAACCTTGAACTTCTGATCTTCCTGCTTCCATCTCCTCAGTGCTGGGATTACAGGCACACACCACCAGGCCTACTTTCACCCCAGGTGTTGATCAGAGTCGACACCAGCTGTTCCTGCCTCTTCCTTTTGAAACTGGCAGTGGCTGCAGAGGGAAGGTCTGCTGGTCAGTAGTAAGAAGGCCCCCCACTGCCCCTACATTACAGCCAGATAGGATCCAAGACGTCAAGAAATAGAATCAGCACCTGAAAGTTAGAAGAGGGAGGACAGCACTGCCAGTGGTGCTGGGTGGGTAGCAGGCACGACGCTCCCACTCTGTCTGTACCCTCACACTTGTGCCAGCCACAACTGCCTTCACCCTGTAGCCCTGGGGCTCCACCAGACCGGACTTCTGGAGAGACAAGAATCGGGAAAACATAAGGTCCTTGGTGGAAGAGGAGCTGGTTTCCCAAAATGAAGCAAAAGATGCCCACTTGAACCCAGCACAGAGTAGGCATTATAAACCCTCAGAAGCTCAGTTCATGATGTTGTCTGAAGAAAACAACACTCTGTTCTTAATTCAGACCATCAAGAAAAAGAGAATAGTTTTTCTGATTGTCTGTTGAGACAGGATCTCCATGTGTCACCCTTACTGGCCCGGAACTCACCATGTAGCCCATATTAGCCTTGAACTTGCAATGATCTTGAGCCTCCCAAGTGCTGGGATTAAAGTTAGGAGCCACCTGACATAGTTTGGCCATAAATACTGTAGGAAAAACATAATGGATGTAAACTTGTGGTTACTTCTTCCTCCTGAATATAAACGCATATGTGTGGCTTTTATTCCCTGGGACTTACGATGTACTCTGGCTGTCTCATTAGCATGACTTTGTCACTGTGCAGAAATTGATACTCAGAAGACTTAAAACCCACCTCACCGTACCAACTTGTCTCTCCTCCACTTCCTTCCTTTCTTTCCCATCCCCTCCCCTCCCTTCCGTTTCATGACAAGTCTTATCCTGCAGCTCAGGATGGCCTTGGATTCACAGTAGTCCTTTTGCCCCAGCTGGAATTACAGATGTGTGCCACCACAGCTGGCTTTTTTTTTTCTATTTTTTTAAAGTTTATTTTGCACACACAGGTGCACTTATATACATACAGGCAAAACACTCATACATATCAAATAAAAATCATTAAAATTAAAAATTATTGCCGGGTGTGGTGGCGCGTGCCTTTAATCCTAGTACTTGGGAGGCAGAGGCAGGCGGATCTCTGTGAGTTCAAGGCTAGCCTGGTCTACATAATAAGTTCCAGGACAGCTGGGGCTACAGGGAGACCCTGTCTCAAAAAGACCAAAAAAAAATGTTTTTTTAATTGTTATGGCCAGGCATGGTGGCACTCACCTGTAGTCCCAGCGCTTGGGAGGCAGAGGCAGGCGGATCTCTGTTCAAGGCCTGTGAGTGCCAGGTCATCTGGGGCTACAGTGAGACCGTGTCTCAAAAAAACCTAAAAAAAAAATTATGTGTTTGATATGTAGGGGCACACACTTGCCACAGCACACATGGGGTTCTAGGATCCAACTAGAGCCATCAGGCTTTCAGGGGAAGCACTTGACCTACTAAGCAGTAATATGCCCAGAACTTCTCCCTTCAGTTACCAGTAACTACCAGTGAACTTTTTGTGATTCTATTTATCACACGTTAAGTGAAATTATACATTATTAATCCTTTTGTGTCTGGTTCGTTTCATTAGCTTGTTTTTAATGTCTGACAAAAGCTAGAATTTCATTCCTTTGTGTGTGTGTGTGCATGCATGTGTACAGGTGTGCACACTCATTCAAGTGCACAGGCCTGAAGAGGACATCTGGTGTCCTGCTCTGTCACTATATATCTTATTTCTTGAAATTGGGACTTTTTTTGTTTCTTGGTCTTTTTGAGACAGGGACTCCTTATAGCCCCAGCTGACCTGGAACTCACTATGCAGACTAGGCTGGCCTGGAACTCCCAGAGATTCACCTGCTTTTGTCTCCTGAGTGCTGGGACTAAAGGCGTGCACTACCACGCCCGGCTGAAATAGGGTCTTTTACTGAGCTGGGAACATTTTGTTTTCCAGCTAGACCGGTTGGTAAACTCTAGTAATTCTCCTGTCCCTGTCCACCCAACCCCCCATCACTTTGCTGCACCCCCTGCTGAGGTTACAGGCCCCAGAAGCAATGCCTGACTTTTCACTTAGGTGCTCTGGTTCCCATATTTGTGGAGCAAGTATTCTTACCCACAGAGCCTTTTCACTAGCCCTTCATTCCTTTTTAAAGGCTAGATGATAGTTCATCACACATATATACCATATTCTGTCCATCCATCACATATAGGCACTGGGTTGTTTCCACCTTTTGGTCGTTTCGAATAGTGTTGCTATGAACGTGGGTACACATATATCCATTTAAATCCCCACTTTCAGTTCTTTTGGGCATATAGTCAGAAATGGGATTGCTGGATCATACAGCAATTCTATGTTTAACTTTTTGAGGAACTGCCAGGCTGTTTTCCACTGTGGCTGCACCATTTTATATCCCATCAGTGCTGCACAAAGGTTCACATTGATCCACATCTCCATCAACACTTGTTTTTTTTTTCCACTTTGCAGATAAGAGTCATCTCCAAGGCCTCTGATTGTGGCTTTCATTTGCATTTCCCTAATGACTAAGGATTCAGAACATTTTTTTTTTCACAAGCTTATTGGCCATTTGTATTCCTTGTAGAAATATATATTGGAATTTGCCTGTTTTCAAATTTTCATTTTATTTTTTGTCTTTCTGAGACAGGGTCTCCCTGTAGCCCCAGCTGGCCTGGAACTATGTAGACCAGATTGGCCTCGAACTCAGAGAGAGCTGCCTGCCTCTCCCTCTCAAGTGCTGGGATTAAAGTTGTGTGCCACCGTGCCCAGTACCTCTTTTCAAATTTTTAAAAAAGTTTATTTTAGTCAGACACGCTGGTGCACACCTTTAATCTCAGTACTCAGAGGGCAGAGGCAGGCAGATCTGAGTTTGAGGCCAACCTGGCTGGTCTACATAGTGAGTTCCAGGTCGGTTAGAGTAGTGAGATCCTGTCTCAAAAACAAAATACAAATAAAGATTTTTTATGTGAATGTGTGGGTGCATGCCATGAGCATGCAGGTGTCTGAAGAGGCCAGAAGTGGATGTCCGGTCCTCCGGAACTGAAGTTACAGGTGGTTGTGTGTCCAGGGTGGGTGTTAGGAATTGAATTCCAGTCCTTTGAAAGAACAGCAAGAGCTCTTAGCAGCTGAGCCATCTCTCCAGCCCCAGGTGAGTTTTTGTTTTTGTTTATATGCAATATCTTAAAGAAATTAATGTATGAATTAATTCACATGTTGATGACATCTGGGCTCATATTTTAACACTTTTTACATTTTTTTTAGTTTATGTGTGGGGAGCATGCCACACATGGTTCACGTGTAGAGGCCAGAAGACTACTTGTAGGAATCAGTTCACTTTTTCCAGGTTGTTAGGCTTGACCACAAGCACCTTTACCCAATGAGCCACCTCACCAGCCCCCAAGTATTGCCAATCAGCTCCATGGACACCAGTTTCCTCCCTCTTCCTAGGACCAAGCAAGGATTGAAACTAGGGCCTCATACACGCTAGTTAAGAGCCACATCTCCCAGCCTGGGCTCTGTATTTTAAAATGCAGGGTGTCAGGCTGAAGTGTGAAGTAAGTTTTGGCTCTTAGGCTGCCTTCTTTTTTTAATGTTCTCAAAACAAAGTGGATAGTGTTTTTCTTATTACTATTATTGTGTGTGATATGTAGTTGGTGTGTGACAGAGGACATCTTTGAAAAAATATTTTAGTTTTATTTATGTGTATGAGAGTATTGCCCACACGTGTGTAAATGCCCCCGTGTTGTGCAATGCCCCGGAGTCAGAAGAGGGCGTGGGATTCCCCTGGAACTGGAATTACATACGATAGTTAGCTGTGGTGTGGGTGCTGGGAATCAAAGCCCGTCCTCTGCAACAGCAGCTGATGCTCTTAACCGCTGAGCCATCCTGCCAGGCCCAATATAGTATTTCCTAAGGGAGAATTAAAATTCATACTGTATAAAGGCTAAACCGGCTACAAGAAAAGCCAGCGCCTTGGTCTCTGGGTGAGAAGGGAGGTACAAGCAGGGCCAGAGATTTGGGAAGGAAAGAGGAATGTCTTCCCAATTCCCATAGTATATGGTCAAAAGCTCCGAAAGCAGGATTTGGGGGTTCTTGGTGCCTGGGTGAGGACAAGATCAGTTAATAATCAAGTCTTGGGCACCATGAGCTTGGTCTGAACGTGCTGCTGCGGAGAAGCCTGAAGACGAATCTGTGGCACATTGCCCCTGGATGATGGAGACCAGGGGACACACACCTGCGAACTCTCCCACAGACCATCAGGCTGTGGAACTACAGGCCCCAGGCCTAGCCAGGACAAGTAAAAACACCGTGTGTGTGGGGTGGGGGGGCGGGTTCGCTGAAGGCCCTTCCCGCGCTGCCACCCCAGGTAGGAGGCATTTATCTAGTTTTAAAACCTGGTTTGACTATGAAGCAATCATAAAAGCCTCACATTGCCCGTCACGTGGGCGGTCTGGGTGTGAGCTTTAGCAAACAGGCCGAGATAAAGCCTGGGAAGGCAGTGCTCTGAGGAACGCAGCGAAGGGTTCAGGAGCTCGGTGGCCTCATCGGCTCCACCTCCGCTGTAAATTTCTTCGCCCCTTAGGCTGTGCGGTCCTCACTAGGCCACACCACGCGATGTGGCTCTCAGAATGGCGGTCCCTGCGGCCTTCAAAGTTGCGACCTTAGCCCCCCTCCCCGATCGTACGGCTCAACATCTCAATCCAGTTCCTAACATCCCAATAAAGATTTAAAAGCAAACGCATCCAAGGGCTGCGTTCAGCTCGTCCCCAGGAAGGCGCGCGGCTGAAGTCGGTTAGAGTTGGGGAGCCCTGGGAGCAGCCTCCCCAGCCCGCCGCGGCTGGCACCTTTCCGGGGACAGCGCTCGGATGCCTGGGTCAAGGCTAAGGAATGCAGTCCATTTGCTCTCTGGACCCGGGAGGTCGAGGTGCCTGGACCGTCGTTGGGAGTCCAGCTTCCAACCGCAGGACTCCGGGACCCCGTAGAGTCGTGGCCGCAGCAGGGCGAGAACGCGACCCTAGGGCCTCAGCCCTCCGCCAGGCCAGGGATCCGACCCAGGGCCAGGCTTTAAAATCGCCCCAGTGAGATCCAGTGTAAAAACGTTCGGCTTCTCCTAGCGCACACCCGGCTGCAAGTTCCAGCACAGGGCAGTGCGGAGCGCACCGCAGCCACCGCCACCTCCCGGGCAGTCTCCGGGCTCTGGCTTTGGGCAGCGCAAGTGCCCTCTGCGGCCGGCCTGCGCCTGACCCTGCGGGCTCGGGAAGGCACAGGCGGCCAGCGCAGGGGCCCAGGAGGAAGTGGGCGCCTCGGAGCCGGGAAGGGGGCCCCACCGAGCCGAGGCCACCCAGGGGACCCGCGCCCAGGCCCGCCTGGGCTCGCATCTCCCCACGTGGCCATCAGTCCAGGGCCCCACGTGGAAGGGGTGGAGGAGGAAGGAGGGCGGGGGCAGGCGGACTACAGGCGGCGGCCACAGGACCCCCACCTCCATCGCCCGGGACCCCCGCGTCCCTCTGGAGCCTCCAGGGCGGGGCCGGGCTGTGCTGGGGGCGGGCCGCGGAGTGCCAGCCGCGCCCGGTCCCCGGGCCGCCCGCCGGGCCAGTGAGCACTTTCGCGGAGCCACTAATCCCCCGAGAGAGCCGATTTGTAGTGAGAAGTATCCGTAGGGGGCGAGACCGGCCCATGTGGGGTTGTGTCATTGGTTTGCAAAGCGAGACCCCGCCTTTGCCAAAAAAAAAAAAAAAACCCAGGAGTAAGCGAGCGGCGACCCTCACCTCGCCTCCCGCCTCGCTCCTGCGCAGCCGGAGGCCACCGCGAGCCGCGGCCAGCGCGGCTTCCTTCTTTCCCTTTCCTTTTCTCCCCGCTTTCCGCCTCCTTCCCCGGAGGAGAAAACAAATAAAGAAGAGCAAATAGCCAGGAGGCGCTCGGCTTCCAGGACCTTCCCTCCCCCGATCCAAGTTGCAGCCAGCATCCTCCGGGGGGGTGAGCGCGGCGCAGGGCGGGTGCGGGCCGGGGACCCCCAGCGCAGCCCCTGCCCGGGCTGGCAGCAGGGCGCGCAGCCGGGACCAGGCTGGGGGGGGGCGGGGGGATCGGGAGCCTGGTGGGCGGAGGAACCGGGTGGG
>NW_008348785.1:1907646-1982601 GCF_000622305.1 Nannospalax galili
GAGGTAAGGGGGACCCCGGGGGAGGACTGGGGCCGCCGCCGCCCCCGCCTCACCTGCGGCGGCGGGCTGGGGGCGCAGTAACCCGCGCCTCACTGCGCCACTCCGGGAGGAGGAGGAGGGCGAAGGACGCCGAGCCGGCATCCGAGGACATCTTAGGTCCGGGTCCCCGGCCCCGGGTACCCCCGCTGAGCCCGGGGGATGGACGCCGCCCTGGGGGGTCCTCGCCCGCCGCCCTTCGCCACCGATTGCGTCCGCTGACCGCCGTTTGCGCCAGGATTTTTGTTGTGATGAGAGTTGATGAATGCGAAGTAGGCGGTCACCTTCCTTCCCATCAGGATTGGAAAAAAAAAAGGAAAGAAAAACCCGGAGCGCAGCGGGGTCCGGAGGGTAGCGGCGGCGGCGTCTCGGCGACGGTTTCCTAGGCGCCCCCGGCTCATGCTCCCCAGCCCGGTGGGTGTGCGCGCGGGGGCCGCCGGCGATCCGGGCCGAGCGCGCCGCGGGGACAATACGGCGGATCCCCAAGGACTCGGAGTCCGAGCGTGCCGGGGTGCCGCGGGCCTTACGCCTGCGAGGCGGGCCGGGGGTGCGCAGAGGCGGGGGGCGGCGGGCACGAGTCGGGGCGCGCGTGGCTCGGGGGCCCCCAGGGGGCGCGGCCCCTGCCGGCTGGGGATCCCGCGCGGAGCCCCGAGAGCGCAAGTGAGAGACCGGTAAGGAGGCGAAGTGGAACCCTTTTGTTTTGCCGGGCCGGCATTGTTGGCTCCTCCGGGCAGCCGGGCCACATCTGCCGCCGCCACTGGCGCGCGGGGCTCTGCCCGCCAAAGTCGCGGCTGGGCGGGGGTCTGGGCGGGCCGCGGGGGGCGGGGGCGGCGTCCCGGGCATTTCCTCTGCCCAGCCGCGCTCCGGCGGGCACCACTTCCTCTTCGCCCGCCGCCGGGATCTGGGGCCGCCTCCCTCGGCTCCCCGCCCGGGCCGCACTTTTCGGGTGGGGCGAAGCAAAAAAGAAAAAAGTTTGGCTGAGGGGGCTGGCTAGGGCGCGCCCTGGGCGCGGGGACCGGCGTGGCGTGGGCCGCGGTGCCGCCTCGCTACTCCCGGTCCTCGGCAGAGCCGGACCGGCCCGCGGGAAGCGCCTTTCTTCTCTACCCGGAGACTCGGGCAAAGGAGCGCGGGAGTCCGGGCGCGCCCAGGCCTTTCTCCGGTGGGAGGCCCGGCGCCGTGGCCGGTCCCCTTCAGCCCACGCAGCGCCCGGGGCTCGGAGGCCGCGGGCCCGAGAGCTCGGCGTGGTGACCGCGGGCCGCGGAGAGACACGCGCGCACACACTCCCCGCCGTGGCTAGCTCTCTGCCCGCGGCGAGTGTCGCGGACGCGGGGAGTGCGAGTGCGCGCGTGTCGGTGGTTATCCCTCCGCACCCCCGTACTTTGCGGAGGCGGCCTAAGCAGCGGTTGGCCGTAGGGGACCCCCACGTTTGGAATTTTCTAGGGGAGAGGAAATTTTCAAGAAATCCCGGCTTGCGTGCTCGTGATGGAGGCTGCTGGTAATGGCCTACGTCGCCACGCCAGGCTCCCAAGCCCGGGTAAATAGATCTTCCTGTGTGTTTCCCCTTTTTTCTTTAAAGACCGGAGATCAGGTTAACTTCTTCGAGAGTCTGAGACGAGTGACTTGAAGGATAGACGAGAGAATTCTATAAATATGCATCGGGAATTTAAAATGCTAAACGCCTTATTTGCAATTCTCTGACATTCTAGAGACGGGTATATTTTTATCTGATGTGGTTAATTTTGAGGGGACCTTGTTTTGGGGTGGGGGTACAAACTGGTTCTCTCCAACTTTGATGAAATGCATTCACTCTTGAGAGGAGATTCGGCTTGCACTGCTAGGTGCCGGGGTTCAAAGACAGCTTAAAAATTACCTCGTGTTCAGCTTCCTGGGCTTGCTGTTTGCCCCTAGGTTTGCAGAGTAGAACTAGTTTTCACTTACTTCGGAGAATTCTGGTTTGAATTATTTAAAAATAAACCTTTTACATCTTGTGTAATTGGACTTTAAAGGATCTTGTTTTTATAATTTCTTGATTTCAAGGACTGCTTATTACAGCAAAACAAAGTAATATTTAAAATGCTAATTCATTTTCAGCACTAGCAGCTTTAATGCTAAAACAAGGTTTCTTTTTCTAAGTGGCAAGGACTGTATCTTAAAGTTAAAACACTGAATATCCTTTTGTCTGGCTCCGACACACTCCTGGAAAACCCCCCAGTGCCCTTTTTATAGCCCCCCAAAGAAAAGTTAATGAGATGGTAGGTTTCAAGCAAGCAGCAGGCCCTCCCTCTCGCAAAATATGCCTACAGTTGCCATTGAAGTTGAACGTTAGCCGTGAATGCACTTGCCTTTAATGAAACCAGTTTAATCGTTCACACTTGATCAAGTATAACATGACCAAACAAAGGAAATAAGCCAGCATATTTCTGTAGAGCACTGAGGGGTTTAGTGTAAGTGTTGATGTTGGGTTGCCCCTCCCCCCATCCTGGCCCAGTTCAAGGGAGTGAGCGTTTGAAAGCAAGGGGGATTTATGACACTGATTGGTTTTCTGTGCCCCAGGGGTAGGAGACCCGGGGTATGTCTCTGGAAAGCTGCTATTAAAAGGAATTAGAAGATCTTGGGTTTGGAGCTTGTTTTGAACCTGACAAGGTGCATTTTGTTTTCCTGTTTGGGGAGATACTTAGACTGAGAGGGTATGTTGCGTCTCCTCCCCCTCCCCCTCCCCTTTTGTAATGGCACGTTAATAAGGCAGGTTGGAGGGTGGTATGCCCTGCTGAGGGGAGCTCAGCCCTGTGAGTTATTTACGATTTCACTTGGGAGCTTTGAAACTGACCCTTGAATGGGTGTTCATGTGGGGGAGGGGCAGGATGGATTACCTTTTCTTAGCTGTGATTTTTAAAAAAACCCAAACCCCCAAAACAAAACAAAAAACCTCTTCTTTGTCCCCCAAATGCATTTCCTTGCTAGGCTTCAGTTGCAATTTATCTGTGGGATTTAAACATCAACAGAGTGAAATTTTTTTTTGCCAGTACAAGTGTGTCTCCTTAGAGTTAAGAAAGTTAAAAAAAAAAAAAAAAAAAGTTTAGCTACCCCAAACCAAACACTACTGCCATTGTAATAACACGCCCGGCACATACTTTGTGAGATATTTTGGCCTTTTAAGACTCAGGCACACCTGTTCCTGTCCCCACTGAGTCGTTTGCTTTCCCTGGCATTGTTAATCTGGCCCTTGTACACAAGATGAAACAGTAAAACTTGCTAGTGGAATAATTATTAACTGCTCCATCCGTTACCCTTTCAGGGAATAATCAATAACTTCACTCTTGACTTGAAAAACTCCAAACAGAACTCTATTCCTGTAAGCCTGGAAAGTGTTTTAAGGAGAGATTAAGGTGCAAAAACAAACAAGTAGCAATAAACAAAACTGCAAAGACCAACCTCTGCCCCCTTGTCAGTGTTCTCATGCAGCCAATAGGTGGCAGGTATAAAAAATAAATGCTTTAGCTGGGCGTGGTGGCTCATGCCTGTAGGCCCAGCACTTGGGAGGCAGAGGCAGGCGGATCTCTGTGAGTTCAAGGCCAGCCTGATCTACATAATGAGTTCCAGGACAGCTGGGGCTACAGGGAGAACCTCTCTCAAAAAGACCCCCCCCAAAGTAAATAAATAAATGCTGAAGGAGCAGTGTGCAGGATTTAAAAATTATCATTGGGAACCTTTAAAATACGAAAGGAAAGAAGACCCAGGGTGGCATGCTTTGACTTCTTAAACAAGGAAAAGGACGGGAAAGGACACCTTTCAGGGAGGACCCCCGCTGAGTTGTAGCAAGAGAATGCCATTTGCCAAAGAACTCTTGGCATCATGAATCATTTTGAAGGCAAAGTTATACCCTCTGCACTCAGTGCTTTTCCTAAATGGAAAAAAATTTTAAAGAGCTTACAGCATCGGTAGGATGGTGGCCCCAGTTGTCATTTTTTACCACTGTCATTTCAATATAGAGGGGCTGTCATCATAATGTATTGAGTTCAGCCTGGGTCCCTCTGTTAATAATCTTTCTATCAGCAGAAAGCAGAAGGCCAAGTGTCCAGAGGCTCTGATGAAGGCCACATGTAAGCACACAAATTCATACAGCACATGGTTGGGAAGGGACAGTTAACTGTCGTGCTAGGTACAAAGCGCTTAGCTAATCTCTCTGAGTCCAAGTGATACAGCTCCAATACAGGGGTGGAACACAGTTTTGTAGTCATTAAAAAAAACGGGAGTGTAGGAGATTCTTGACGAAGTCCTTGTACTTAATAGAAGGGACACTTTCTGGTGTCTTCCTCACCAACAGCCTCCGCTAGACTGGTAGTTGGGGCATGCTTGTTGAGGCCTGTGTGCGCTGATAGTTTTGGAGGGTACCCGGATGACTGATAGAAAGCCTCCTAGCTGCGCTGCTGGGGCTCGGATCAGTTTTCCCCTTACAGCTGGCAAGCATGTCTTAATTTACTCTGCCTGCAAGTTAAAGTTACAGCCCCCACAGAAAGCAGGGAAAATTCGAGGTTTCCTCCACCCTCTGTCTTTTTGAAGTTAATTTTTATTCTAGTCTGGGTTTAATGGAATATGTGTCATAGATTTATGAAAGGTTTTGGGGGGGAAATCCTATCTCTGAGTTTGGAAAATTATAATTAATAATGGCTGAAAACTTCAGAACCATTTTTTAAAAGGTGTTCAGTCAGTGTTTCTTTTGATCATGATTTAATGAAGAGTATCCCAAAGCCATCTATGTGGCTCTAATGACATTCACAAATTAATGTTTGGGCCTAATCTGGAGTTTGCTTTTAGATGTCATTATTAATATTGAAAGCCTAAATTATGGTTGCACTTGGGCATTCAGACCTTACCCACTGAAAAGAAGGGCTTTGCACATGGTGTGGAAAGGGGGGGATTCACAAATGAATACAGAATGTACAATGGAGAGAGCGCCAGGCCATTGTTTGTGAGGAATGTTGACGATGGGAGCCAAGGGGCAGTTTCGCCTTCATTCTCCAAACTGCAGCAGAACACAGAACCGGGTTGGGAACTAGCCTGGCATTCATCTGCCTTGGTCAGGCATGGAAATTTGGCCAGTTTCCCTTCCTGATTTTTTCTTAGAACTAGGTGGTCTTACTGGATTACTAGGGAATTCATGCTTTCTCTCCTTAGTAATCTGCATTTATTTTCTTTCTTAATTCCTTCCTTCCTTCTTTCCTTCCTTTTGAAAGATTTCAAAAGCACAGAGTATCTGTTCTTCCAGGAAAGTATAAGAATCAACTTTTCCTCCCCTCCTTTCAAGTTTGATATTAAAAGAGCCATACACAGCAGACACTGGAGCAATCAGAAGTCCCAGGAAGGAGCTGTTTGTTTTTATTTCTCTCCCCACTTTTAAAGTGCTGTTTCCTTTATGCAGTTGGGGAAAGTCACCTAGAGTGTTTGCTGTAGCCTGTAGGGCCTGGCCTGTTTTGTGGCCTCTTGCTGTCCTTTCTGAAAAAGCCTTTTTAAATCTTCTTTCTCAAAGCCCTCCCCCTACCTGGTGGAGCCCCTTGATGGCTCAGGTGACATGCATTCCTGGTACCTTTGTAAGAGCAGGCTTTCTAACTGGACTCATGTAGGTAATTGTCTATTCCCTGGGCAGCTTCCGTTCTGACTTCCAGGCCCCTTGCTCTTTCCAACTGAACCTAGCCAGTTCCCTCCTTCGGTGGGTGCTTAGGAATGACCTGCTTTAAAAACTGTGTACCTAACTTAGAGTTGACTTGAATTGCGTGGAAATTGATAAAACGGTTGGGTTCTTACTAACAGGGCAAGTGCTGATTTTGACTTTATAGGAATTGTGACTTCTAGGTCATTAATAGAATTTTCTCCCCGACCCTGCAAGTCCTGTGTTTGGAGGAATAACTGATGGCCAGGTTTGCCTTGGCTTCTGGTGGCCTGAAAGTCCTGGTGGAGGGAGGAAGGGGGTCCTGCTCCTTAATCATTGTGCTTTTAACATTCCCTCATACTTGCAAAATACAAAAGGAAGTATACCTTATATCAGGTAGGTTTTGGGTTTGTGTGTGTGTCTGGTCTCCCATGCCCCTGACTGGTTTTGAACTCCTGCCTCTAATTCCAAGTACCATACCTTGATTTATGCAGTTGATTTTGACTTTCTCCATTTTGATCTGCAGAAACGTGTTTCTTACTTAAAACAAAGCTTTAATTACGATGTAAACTGCCTGGTTTAAAGATTGTCTGCTAGGAGACAGTGTCAGTAACGCTGTGTCTTGTCCCAGGCCATGTTGAGGGCTGCTCAGAGGGAGTAGAGTGAACATGACTACTGGGGTGTTCCCTGCAGTATCCAGCCAGCTCAGGCCTTTAAACTCAGCCTCTTTACCGCTGTGCTCCCGTCATGCCTGGAATCTGGCCTCCAGCTCTGGACAAACAAAAACTTCATTATTGGAGACATGGAATCCCAGGAAGCTTCTCTGGAAGGAACTGGAGACCTAGATCATGACTCTGTGTGTGTGTGTGTGTGTGTGTGTGTGTGTGTGTGTGTGTGTGTGTGCGTGTGTGCGTGCGCGCGCGCTTTCCTCTTTCTGTTCTTGGTCCCACTATGACAGTTAAAAAAAAATCTTACCTAATATGGAGGCCAGCAAAGAATTGTTTTATAGCTGGGCATAAATGGGCAGAACTGACAAGTGTAGTATTTATGTTAGCTGCCCCAGGTGTGTGTGTTTCCCTAGTGAATAGAGTGGGGAGGGCCTGGCTAGGGGAGGAGCCCAGCCCTGCAGGTGAAAATGTTTCTCTGAAAGTCAGGAAAGGGTTGGGGCACCTTTTAAAAGAATCCTACCTGTGACTTTATTCTCTTGCTGATGGATGGTCTTGGCGTAGTCTACCTAGGAGTAGAGTACTGAGTGCAAGTCTCCTTCACTTGTTCTGGCCCTACTGGGCCGAGGAATGACGGAGGGGGGTGTCCACACACTAGTTTGGATGTCACATGTCCTAGGCCCGGTTGCAGTGAGCTTTGAGACCTGCGAGCCAACTGGGCAGAGCCGAAAGAGCTCTTAAACCCAGGTCCCAGAATTAGTGAAGGAACCGAGCAGGCTAGCATTCTGATCCTCCACCCTCCTTAAGTCGGACTGTGCCCTCGGCGGTCACGTGGCCTGGCTTTGCTCCGAAGCACAGAGCTGGTTCCGCGGTTAGGGGCCTTTGCTGTTCAGCTGCTGGGCCAGATGGGCCCTCCTGGGCCCCAGTAATGGCAGGCCCTGAGTGACCACTGGGACCCGGGCTTGGCTACTGCTTTCCAATCACCAGAGACTGAGGTGGAGGCCCAGGCCCCGGGTGGGGTGCGGGGGGGCATCCCCCTAATAAGCTCCGTCAGGAGGACGAGGTGTCATTTTCTTTGGTAGTGTAGTGGACGGTGGCTATTTTAAATTTTGTATCTTCTGCACATGTTGCTCCGTCTGCATGGCTGGCGGGATCGCTCGCCCGCCTTTTGGGGACCGGCTGGAACAGGTGTCCCAGGTGGGTGCCGTGGGTCCCTAGAACACTCGAACCCCAGTCGCTTTTTCTAAGGACCTTGAAGTACTAGGGAAGTGCGATCGTTGAAAAGAGTGCATCTTGCTGCACAGACAGCCTTATAGGTATGTAAGTGCCTGACAAGTAAAACCTGGGAATCTTTTCATATTAAAAAACATTTCACAGCCATTAATCTTCACGAGGCTCCCGCGAGCTGGATAAATACAGTAATTCCTGTTTTTATGCGAGGAAGAAGGGGCGGGTTTCGGAGTCGGCGGAGGTGGGTCAGGCCCACGAGGACCCCGGGCCTCCTGCGCAGCCGGACACCAGGATGACCTTCCGTGTGCGGACGCAGAGCCGGCCCTGGGGAAGGCCGCGGGGGTCAGCCTGGAGTTCGCGGCCGCTGGGGACCGCGGGGTGCCTTCCCCCCGGGCCTGGGGCCTGGCTTTCTGGGGCCCCCGGTTTCCGAATTCTGGTGGAGTGCTGCTAGTCCCTGGGGTGCGCACACCTGGCGGCCCCGCCCCTCCCCCTCCAGGGTACCTGACACCCCCGGAAACGCCCCCTCGCCCGCGCCTTTTCTCTTGTTAATCCGAGCAGTAGGGAAGTCTTTGAGGTGACAGAAAGGAGCTCTGTCTCCCCAGCGCCCACTTCCTTCCTCCTGCTCAAGGCCTGGCCTGTCCTCTCACCTGCTGGGGCCGTGATTTCTCTAGCGCCTCCAGTGGACCCTTGGCGTGGTTCGTTGATCGACTGCATGGTGGTAATTGACCCACAGGGGCATGAGCTATTTTATAACGTTGCCGGCTGGTGGTGCAGTGTCTAGGACTTACCACAGTTGGAACGTTATGATGAACTAATGATGAAGTCCTTGCGGTATTTGTCTGGTCCCATAGTACTTGAGGCAGGTAAGTAGGGGTGGGGAGGGTGCATAAGCTGAGGCCCGATGCGCCAACCTACACCGGAGTGATTTATCCCTGCAGCCGGGCTGCTTGTTACAGCGGCAGCTCTTTTAACACCTGGGGTCTCCAGATTGTGACTGGAGGTTTCTGGGCGCATGATCTAGACTTAGGGGGTGGGTGGCTCATCTGTAGGTGAAGGAATTTTATCTTGACATACTTAGTGCTTCGGAGTTCCTTTGCTAAAATAATAAGGACCATTTTTTGAGCCCTTGCAGTATCTGACTGTGACCAGTACAAACTCGTCTTTGAGTTCTCCAAGTGGAGTGGTGACTTGCCCACAGAGCTGGGTCCTAAAGTAGACTGAACAGGACTTCCTGGTGGAGGAGAACCTCCTGTCTGGGGTGGAGTCTCCTCCCTCCTCCTTTCCTGCTTTCCAGCTGAGCAGAGGGGTGGGGTAGGTTCCGCGTTCTCCCAGAATTCAAATGGACTTCTCAGAAAGAGTTATTTCCCTCCCTCAGGCTTCCCAGAGGCCTGGAGCAGCACATGGTGCTGGGAGAAGTTGGACTTTTCATTTTGTGAGGGTAGCCCAGTATAACAGGGAGGGGCTTCCTAGACACTTTCCAGGCCTTAAAAAATGGTTTTTTTTTTTTTTTTTTTTTGGTCTTTTTGAGACAGGGTCTCCCTGTAGCCCCAGCTGTCCTGGAACTCACTATGTAGACCAGGCTGGCATTGAACTCACAGAGATCTGTCTGCCTCTGCCTCCTGAGTGCTGGGATTAAAGATATGGGCCACCACGCCCGGCCCTAGAAAATGTATTTTAATACATTTACTTACTTGTGTGTGGATCCAAGAGTGCCAGGGCACAGAGGACAACTTTCAGGAGTTGATTATCTCTCTATGTGGGTCCTTGAGATGGAACTCAGGTCATCAGGCTCTGAAGCAAATGCCTTTATCATTTGAGCCATCTCTACCCAACCTCCTCCACCCCCCTTTTTGTGAGACAAGAGTCTTGCTGTGTTTTTAGGCCGGCCTCCCAACTCCTCATCCTGCCTCAGTTTCCCAAGTGGTGAGATTACAAGTGGCCATCACCACCTTCTGGTAGGTTCACTGTACTTTTGTTTTACTGGGGATCCAACCTAGGAGCTCGCTCACTCCTTTTTCTCCTAAGTCACCCTGGATGGCCTTGAACTCATGCTGCAGCCTCAGCCTCCTGAGTAGCCAGGACTCCAGGGCTGTTTTTGCCAGGTCAGTCTTCACTGGACTTTTTTTTCTTTTTTGTCTTTTTGAGACAGGGTCTCCCTGTAGTCCCAGCTGACCTGAACTCACTATGTAGACCAGGCTGGCCTTGAACTCACAGAGATCCGCCTGCCTCTGCCTCCCAAGTGCTGGGATTAAAGGACTTTTGAGGTGTCTGTTATGATTGGAAAACCTGTGTTACAGACTTACTGTCCCAGAGGTTCTGGATGCTCAATACTGCTGACTCAGTCTGTTCTCAGAGGTAGTTATTTTACTGATGAAGGGACTAGGCTAGGGTAGGGGAGGGAATCAATAGGTTACACAAGTAAGGGACCCAGAAGTTTAGTTCCAGCCTTAACATGGCTATGGTTTCTCTATTATCAACAAAAGCTTTTGGTTTTTTTGGCTGACACCAGGATATTCAGAATGACTTGGCAACACTGGTCAATGTTATTAGCCCCTTTTCCAGTCTCTATTTCTCCCTTACCTGGGTGTGCCCTCGAAACATGCACACTCCCCTGGAAATATATGGATCAGCTCCCAATTGCTTAGGGCCAGGCATTGATTTTTGTGTAGTTAAAACTTGAATTTTGCCAGGTGTGGTGGTGCACGCCTTTAATCCCAGCACTCGGGAGGCAGAGGCAGGAGGATCTCTGAGTTTAAGGCCAGCCTGGTCTACATAGTGAGTTCCAGGACAGCTGGTGCTACGGGGAGAAAAAGACCAAAAAAAATTGAATTTTTGCCAGGCATGGTGATATTTTAATCCTAGCACCAATTCATGAGGCCGACGAAGTTGAATCTCTTGAGTTGAAAGCCAGGCAAGGCTACTAAGTGAGACATCCCCCCCTCCCCCCCCAACAAAAAAGGACTTGAATTTCCGCTTTAGTTGACTAGGTTAGCTGGGTCTGAAAGCATTCTCAAAGCAAGCCCCACCTTTGTGGCATGTGCCCCCTCCCTTGGGGGAGGGGCTTGAATATAGCCCATCCCACCCTGTTGCTCCCCAGTTTCTGCACATTTTAAAGTAGAACTTGATTCCTGTGTTTATAGGGTATTTAGGGGAAGAAGCTGAGAACCGCGGCAGGCTCTCTCCTGAGGAGGGTGGTCTGTCTGGGTAAAACCAGGAGAAACTTTGAACTTCCTTTCCAGGAAGTTCAAGGTTGCAGCCCTGCAACTTGGCCTTAGCTGGGAATTTGAGTGAATTCTCCAGAACAAAAGGAGCTGCTTCTTTTCCAAGGGCAACAAAATTGAATGGGAATGGCACGAAGTTGGGTGTGTCCTAAAATCCTGAGCCTAGCCCTGCCCCAGTGATTAACTCACCTGAAAGGCACCTGGGGCAGGTGATGCAGCCGCTGGGACCGACCCTGACTTCCCTTGGAGGTAAGGTCCCCACTCCGATAGGGATTTTCCTGAAAAACAGGCTTTCCTTTAATTATAACAGTACTTCCCTGCTTTGTGGCCCTTCCTTCCTTTCGGGAACATGTATGGGCTTGTGAGCTGGGGAAATCCCTGCAATCTTGCTGGAGCTCAGGGGCCCCGTGAGGCTGGGGGCTTGGAAACATGGTGCGTGCTACCCCATCTGAGAGCCAAGCAAGCTAGGAGGTGTCTCTTAACAAATTACTCATGTTAGTCCTGGTGTCCTGGCCCTGCTCCAGTTGAGTGATGATTATATTTCTGTCTATTTTAAGTTCCCCCGAGTTTTCAAACAGGTCTCCATTCTGTGTTCCCTTCACATAGAGGGAGTGTAGGGGGTGGAGGCTGTCTTGGCTCTGACTCTGAGGGCCTTGCTTATGAGACCGGCAAGGATGAATTTGCTTCCGTAGAGCTGTTTGCCTGGATGGTGGTCACGTCTGGGTCTTACAGATAGCTGAGCACCAGAATGTTCCAGGCCCTTGTGACTCTCCCAGCCTTTGCTGCCTGACCACTGCATGCAGTTTCTGGATAGATGGTCCATTCCCTGCCAGCCAGGGTTTTGGGTGAGCTCAGAAGCATGCAGGTGGATCTGGGGTTCAAAAAGTATGTACCAGGGAACCTTTGATTACTCCCTCAACACAGGGTAGGCCTCCGGGGTGCTAGTTTTCAGAGCACCTGGTTTTCCCACCTGGCATTTGTGCAGAGCTCTGTGTTTTCTCTAGTCCTTCACAGTGCTTTTTACTCAGGATTAGGGACGCCCCCACCCACCCAACCACATTTCTCAACTAAGCCTAAGATTAAGAAGAGATTGACAAGCCAGGAGACCCAAGAAATAAACCTGGAATTCTCAGGCCGTTCTCTCTGGAATAGTTGGTTAATTCCTTTTCCTTCCTAAACTGCCCAAAAGTACCCAAGAAAGTAGCACAAAATTAATTTGTTTCTCTCTCTCTCTCTCTCTCTCTCTCTCTCTCTCTCTCTCTCTCTCTCTTTCTCCTTTCAGAGCTTCATGTAGTTGAGTTTGTTGTGTCCAAGGATGGGGACAATTATGATTTACTGCTCATGGGCAGATCTATATACTAGGTCAGCCCCGAAGAGTCTTCCCCCAGAAGGAAGCTCTGAAAGGATTTCTCAACTCCTGTCTTCTAAAGAAGGACCAGGTTCAAAGCTGTACTTAGGGAGTTCAGTTAGCTGTTGATGACCTTAGACACACAAACTCTTCTCTGGGGCTGGAACAGCCCATTTGGGGAGCACTGGGGACCTGAGGGAGTTCTATTAGAAAGGATATAACTGTCTTCCTTCGAAAGGCTCAAGGTTAGAGAGAGAACCCCACCCTCCTAAGAGGCTTGGAGAGACACAAGGGAGAGACTATTTTAGAAAGTGGTAAAGAAGGGCTGGAAAAAGGCGGAACTCTTCCTGCATTTACATTTTCCAAGCCTTTTGCAAGGGCTTGGGTTTCTGAGTGTAAAATGAGGTGTGTTATAAGAGCCCATGAGGTAGGTAATGCTTATAAGTGCTTAGAACAGGCTGACACGTTGTATGGGTACGTTAAAGAAAAATACTATACAATAAAATGGAGAAAACCTGCCCCTCATCTCACGGATACATGCTGTGTGCTTCACACCAGGTAGATAACCAAGGACCCCCATCCTACATCCAGGTGGTGGAAGG
This sequence comes from Nannospalax galili, assembly GCF_000622305.1. NCBI lineage: Eukaryota > Metazoa > Chordata > Mammalia > Rodentia > Spalacidae > Nannospalax > Nannospalax galili. The sequence continues at coordinate 1,920,396 of NW_008348785.1, forward strand.
CAGCACCCAGTACTGGGTATTGGAAGGACTGGGACAGCCCCTGGGCCTGGGCTGATGTGACCATTATAAAAGAATGCTTAGAATATACAGTGCCCCAGCCTAGGGAAGGGTGGTAAGTTTTGGGGAGCAGCCTAGTTCTCATTAGTTCCTGGGACCAAATCGATAAACTGAAAAAAGGTTCTAGAAGTCTTCTTAGTTGGTGGAATGTTACTATGTATTAGCTCATTCCAAGAAATGCCCAATAAAATATTTACTTGCTATCGGAGACTTACTTTCCCTTCCCATGGAGGGAAAGAAAATTGGCTGTCCTGCCTGATGGACAGCCAGCATGGGAAGGCCAGTGCTTGGCCCAGCTGTTCTCGACAGGTGGAGTCTATTGAGAAGAATGACCCAGGATTTGATTCTCCTCCCTGGGCGCTCAGTTTCCACGAGCTGGGAATCACAGGAAGGGCTTGGAGACTTCCTGCACCCTCCCTGCAGCCTAGGGCAGCAAAGAGACTCCTGTCTGCCCCCTTCCCTCCCTGGACTGGTATGCATAGCTCCTTTTACTCTCCTGGTCCACAGGCTGGGGGGGTCTGTGCTGCCTGCGGGTGGGACAAGGTATTGTCTCCTGGAGTCTTGCGGTTTGCCTCTCTGGAGTAGGTATTTGTTTGGTCAGGGGCAGCTTTGGTAACAGACATGGTATATGTGTTTGAATGCCACTGACCCAGGCCCTGGAAACCTTGGAAATGGGCTCCAGGTTGCCTGTCCATTCACTCTAATATGCTACCAAGAAAGCACCCACTATGAGCCAGCCAGCCAGGGTGCACGCATTAGTATGGAGTGGTTTGTGAGATTCCAGTTTTTACTGTTTTTGTTACTATTTTTTGTTTTGTTCTGGGGGTTATTTTTGAGAGAGGGCTTCACTGTAGCCCCAGCTGGCCCGGAACTTGCCTAAGCTACTCTCTCAGTGGTGCAGCCACTATATACCCGGCAGATTTTGTGGGTTTTTTTGTTTTTTAAGGCTGAGTCTTTAAAGTTTGGTGTGGTATGCACACCTTGAACCCCAACACTTGGATGGGTGGATCTCCTGAGTTCAAGGCCAGTCTCAAAACAAAACTACAAAAAAGGACAGGGTCTTTGCTGTGTAGCCTAGGCTAGCCTGAGTGCCAGGTTGACATGGGTGATTCCAATTTCAGAGCTGCTCCGTCTCCAGAGCTGCGTTACATTCTAGGTGTGAGTAGTAAGCCCACGTGCAAGAGTTTAAGAAGACAGTTTCTTACCTTAGCATCAGGGAAGGCTGGCCATTTCATGGACCAGCAATTTCTTTGGACTCAATTCAGGCCATTCAGAATTTCATTTGGAAAGCCAGATGGTCCTTGAAAATGCCCTTGGGAAATGAAGGGAAGAAGTACAAGGGCATCTCAGAGGTCAGAAGGTCTTGATTCCACACTGGCAGATCTTGGGGAGGGTGGGTAGATATCTGAGATGTTGATAGGTGGCATTTCTGTAGTATGAACCGTTGCCGCTATTTTTGCTAGCAGCTGCAGTATGAGAAACACCCGATAGCCTGTAGTTATTAACAGTGGCATTAATGGAGTTGAGACTGGAGTTCTCGCCTCTGCCTTGTTTGACTGCATGCAGTAGTACTACAGTTGTTTCCTCTCCGTCCATCTAGCATTGCATACTGGCAGGGAATAGAGTCTGAACTTAATGGTTAGCCTTAGGGGTCTCCCAGGAGCACAGAGCCCTTTTGTGTCAAGAAGGAACTGATAAATGCCAGGGTCCCTTAGCCAGTCCCTGCCGTGCCTTGCTCTCCAGGTTGGCCCATGCATGTGGGGTAAGAAGCTAGTTGTGGCTTTGGTGGTTTTCACATGAGTGACTCGTGCAGTCCCCAGGGAGGACATGATGACTGGGTGGTTCCAGAGAGGCTGGCTGCCAGAGCAGGGGGATCCCCAGGGCACCCCTTCTAAGAGTCTGTCTCCTGGGCTCCGCCAGTCATGATATTGGAGAACCCCCAACATCTGTATTTTTAGCAAACTCCTCCAGGTGCCAGCCCAGAACCTGCCAACCACACACAGACCGTCTTTAAAAACAAACCACTCCCCCGGCAACACCTACCCACTTTAGTTACTGAACATTTGGCATGCAGAGGTGGCTGAAAGGTTTTATATAGCTTGGTTAACCCCCAAATTGAATGGATATATTTGAAATTTGAAATACGTGTTTGTGCCCTTTCTTTGCTTTTAGGGTCCTTCAGCCTCTAGAACATCACCATCTAGGGATGCTAGAGGGAAATTCTCTAAGTCTGTTAGCACTTGGAGTTGGTTTCATATGTGGATGGGCTTGACTTTGAAATGTCTCCAGTCAGCTGTGTTCATTCAGCTTAGACTGGCCTGAGGGTCACAGGTACCAGCAAAGAAAGACATTCCTTTAGTACAATAAGACTGACTGTTTAGTGCACTCTGAGTATCTATATTCACAGGTCAAAATGGAAACATGAAGTCAGTTTGTATAGCCCAGACTGGCTCGGAACTTGTGGCAGTGTTCCTGCCTTGGCCTCCCAGTGTTGGGATTACCAGCACTACCACGTGAGCTACCATGTCCTACTTTGATGCTGATGTGTTGAACCCCGACTGACCTAAGCATCAACCTGTACCCACTGTGGACACTTTAACCTCTACAGAAAAATCAAACCTGCCTTCGCTTCAGGGGCCCTGAGGCCCACCCTGTGCTGATAGCTTTGTTACCTCGCAATACCAGACAGCACATTTTGTGGCAAATCCTTTTTATTTCTTCAACCAGTGTCTCAAGCTTGACCCGGGATGGTCTCGAGCTTACAGTGGACTCAAGTGAGCCTCCTGCTTCATCCTCTAACAGCAGGAATTATAGGTATGAGCAACTGTACCCAACTCCTTTTTATCTTCACCAGTGCTCAGCAAGGTTGGTAGTTTTCCCTCCCCCCCCCCCCTTCTTTTTGAGACAGGGTCTCATTATTAGTCCTGGCTGGCCTGAAACGTGAAACTCTATATAGATCAGACTGGGGCACTAGGATTAAAGGTGTACACTGCCACACCTGGCTAAAGATACATATATATACGTAATATTTTTTTTTTCTGTGTATGAATGTTTTGTCTACATGTATGTATATGTACTATGCCTGTGCCTGCTGCCACACGAGGGCATTGAATCTCCTAAAACTGGAGTTCCAGGCAGCTGTGACTGACTGCGTGGGTGCTGGGAACTGAACCTGGGTCTTCTGCAAAAGCAGCAAATCTTCCTTTAAAAAATTTTTTTTTGTTTATTTTTATTATATTTGTCTTTTTGAGACAGAATCTCCCTGTAGCCCCAGCTGGCCTGGAACTCACTATGGAAACCAGGTTGGCCTCCATCTCACAGAGATCTGCCTGCCTCTGCCTCCACAAGTGTTAGGACCAAAGGCATAGGCCACCATGCCCAGCTTTCCTTCCTTTTTGTGGACAGAGACTCAGTCCAAGCTAGTCTTTGAATATAATATGTAGCCGAGGATGATCTTGAACTCCAGAGCCTCCTAAGTGTTGGGATTACAGGCCAGCACCACTATGCCCAGCTGCTTACTTTGTTTTCTGTTTTGTAGAAATGCCTTATGGTCCAACAGCTTATATTAGTGTTACTAATAACCCTGTGTGACACAGTCAAAGCTCACGGTTTTGGGAATGACCAAGCAAGACCTTGGGGTGGCTTCTCCATTCATGCTGTATAACGGATGGCTGTGTTTTCAGATAATGTCATTCCCAGGGATGGCTGGAAGTGTACAGACTGGAAGCCCATGGGGGGCAGGTGCTCATCCACTTGAATCTGGAGCGTTTGGTGAGTTAGCAGAGGCCACGTGTGTCTTCAGATGAGGGGCAACATAGGGGGCCTCTATTTGCTTGAGTACAAGGTCAGTAACAGGGACTGTGGGCAAAAAGGCTTCACTGGTGGTTAGAGTAACTGCTTCCTTAGGGGGCGCGTACAGCGGTGACTGGGAGCAATCTTAGCCATGACTTGAACGCCTGGATCACTGGTGAAGCCACCTGGGGAAAAGCCAGGGGCTGAATGGCTTGAAAATGCCAAATGGAATCTTCCGGGCTGAACTGCTGCTTCCTTTTGGACTTGGGCTGACACGGCAACAACTTTATGATTTATGGTGTTTATGAAGACCAAGCATACCTACCTATTTTCATACAGGCATCTTAATAGAGATTAAGTAACAGAATAAAGTGGGATGCATCAGTAGAGATATTCCCATAAGCAATATTGTAGTGTGAGGCAGTGTAACTATGCTTTGTACACTCCCCGGTTAAGCAGTTAGATGTTACTGGGAAAACTGCCTTTAAGCAATTTAGAAAAGCTTTATAATTTAGTAAATCAAACAAAAATAGATGTACGATATAGGGTGTCACAGGAGAAAGTTGCCTTTTTAGGAAATTTTCTGATCTGATTCAAATAGATTGGATCTCCCCTACTGTGTGCTGGAGCCACAGGAGGCCTGGGAGTTGCCCAGAGAGCTGGAATTGGTATATGAGGTATGTCATCCCTAGGCCCAGAGCTCAGGAGGGTAGACCCCAAGAAGTAAGGAAATTCTTTGTCTCCTGCTGTGCTAGGCACAGTCTCCAGACAGGTGTTTCAGGTACTTGCTGAGGACCCTAGGCTGAAGACCCCACCTCCCTGTGAGGGGTTTTGCAAACTCTGAGGGGGTCTCACTGTGTAGCCTGGCCTGGAACTTACAGAGAGCTCTCTCTCCTGGGTGCTGGGATTAAAGGCGTGTGCCACCATGCCCATCCTAAGCTTTATAAACTCTTGAGTTGTTACTAGACTCTCCTTATCTATCTTTATGCATTACAGGGAAGGAATTTTGGGATGGGTGGATCTGGAGAGAGGCTATGGGGGTCTGGGAGTTCTTGACTATGAGTTCTGAGTTCATTTGAGGATGGTGGTGGGCTGCTGAAACCTTTGTGTCCCCTGGACCTGGAGATGAAGCCCAGTCAGTAGAATGTTTGCCTAGCATGCATGAATCCCTGTTCAGTCTCGCTAGTTGCCATATAAAGCCAGGCAACGTGACTCATGCCTATAATCTCAGTACTTGAGACCAGACAGGAGGGCCAGAAAGTCAGGGTTATCCTTGGCTATATAGTGAATATGAGGGTAGCCTGGGCTACATGTGACCCTATCTCAGGGGGAAAAAAGTGACTGCATTTTAAAGCCATTGATATGCCCTGGGAGATTGATTCACACATGGTATGGGAAGTAAATGTGGGAAAAACCCTTGAGTGTTTGACCTGCAGCCAAGCTATAGGATAGACAGGGAGAAGGGGGCGCTGGTGGACCCCCAGGGTACACAGGAGATGGTTGAGGAGAGATTGGTGGCTGTGGTGGTTGAGTCTTGGCTGTGGTGTGGGAAGAGAAGGTAAACTTGGTTTGGAATTGTGTGATCGTAGTGGAACAGAGCAGCATAGAGCGTGTGGAATCCCAGGATTGGAATCCCAGGATGACCATCACTTCTCAGGTGCAGGGTCTGTCTGAGAGCTTGTGGGGTCAGGTTGTTCTGAATGGGAAGCTTGCCTTGGCTTGAGGGTGGCTTGCCTTTGGGGCTGCGATTGGATTGTGTGGCCTGAGTCGTCCAGGCACAGGACTCTAAGTTGTCATAGCTGTCAGGTTAGTGGTAGACTTGTAGGCTTTGGTCTTTAGTGTCCTCATTGGATACTGAGTATAGTGTCTGGGAGGGAACTGCTGTGTGCCAGGTGCTGTTGGCATTTTGAACCATGCCCTGTCTCAGATGAGGACCTTGAAAGCAGAAGAGGTGCAATGTGTGGTCTGCTTCAGACCTTGGAGATTCAGGGTAAGTGGAGTGGTCCCAGCTCCAGGAGCCTGGAGCACCAGCATCTGGCATTTTGTCCCCACCATTTTTGCCCTCTGAACCCACATGGAACATGGGGGCTTAGGAGATGGCAGTGATGGAATCATTATGTTCTTGTCCTGCCTCTACCCTCAACTGGGTGACTTTTGGGTGAACTTGGATGCTGGCCTGTTTGTCTACGCACCCTGGTTGTCCTCACCCCCTCAGGGAGCTCAGGGATCTGTTGGTTGGGTGAGGATCCCCCTCTGCCTCGGAGAGTTCAGGGACTCAGGGGGTTTGTGCTGTGCACACTTGTCCTAGACTTCACCAAAAACGTCACAAGATTGGATTCTTGAGTGGACAAGTACAGACCGTCTTTGGACTCAGCAACTTAGACAAGCCAAGTGGGGGAGCCTGTTCTGTTCCTTCTGGTGTAAACAGATCCTGTTTGGTGTGAGGCTCAAGGAAGTCTGGGACCAGCTGTGATGAAAAGCCCAGGTAAGAGCTGTTAAGGAGAGGGACTTGAAGGACTTGAGGGACATTTTCATTTCCTGGGCACTGAACTAGCAAAAATACTTTTCCCTCACCACATTAGAAGCTTAACTGTAAGTCTAAGAAGACTAGCTACGACTGTTAGGTTCCCTTCCTCTTCAGTTGGGAATCCTGGGGTAGAAAGAAATATAGAATAATTTCTATATTTTAATAAATATGAAGCTGTACTGAGCTTTATAGTTTATTGTATGAAGTCACTGTTTCTATTGTTTTTTGAAGGGGGTCAACTTCCTATACCTCAGTATAGATATACCCAGTAAAATTCACCCTTTAGCATGCTGTTCTGCAAATTTTGCCGAATGAGGTAAGCATCACTTGGTTGCCGAGTCATCTTATCCCTGAGGAAATTTCCCTACTCTGTGTCTCCCTGCGTGCTTTCGGAGGTTGGTTCTCACCTTCCACCATGGGAGTCCTGGGAATCAAACTCAGGTCTGCAGGCTTGGCTGCAAGCAAGCTCCCTTGTCATCTTGATTGTCCAAGTCATTCCTTTTTGGTAGTAGAAAAGGCAATTTAGGAAGTTAGTGGAGGTTGGTGGATGTTCATGGACGAGGCAAGATTTCCTTTGTAATGACTAAAGATTGTACATGCCCACAAGGATAGCTAGTCACAGCAGATGCATTTGCCTGGATGACCTCCCACCAGTGCCATCGCAGGCAGGCCTAAGACTTAGGGACAGAGGTTGACTGGTGCTGAACGCATCAGGGCAAAAGCCACTCACTGAAACTTGAGTCTTGTGTGCCCCATTAAGCCACTTGTCACCTCAGAATATTTTCCCAACCTAGTGAGTGGGCAGTTCTGGGCCCAGACTTCAGGGCCTGGTGCATCTAAGGCCATGGTTCCTGGTCCCCCTGGGGACACAACAACAGCTGTTCACTGCCTCTCGGCAGTGTTCTGCCAGCCCCTCTTGGAAGGGCCTGAGAACAGGTGTTTGTTCTGTCTGGCCCGGCCTCTGGCTCCAGGTCTGGAGGGGACTGCAAGCGACTGCCTTAGGCACTGGCTGCTTCCTCTTTCTCAGGGAAGTGACTCTGGAGAGAGCTGGGCCGTGTGCTGACAGTGCTGGGGCTGCTAGTGTTCCCAGGACTCCTGGGCTGCTCACAGGGCACTGTTTATTAAAGGTAGAGGCCAGCTGGGCCAGATGCCTTCCTGTGGTCAGGGACTGTGGTTTGTGAAAAGCCCTGGGAACTGGACAGTATCCCAGGTGAGGGTCAGCCACCTCAAATCGAGCAGGTGGCCCCTGGTGTTCAGTCCTAGGTCCCACCCCTCCCCCTGCAGGCCCCTGTGTACATTATGAGAAAGAAGGAGACTGCTGGAGGAAGCCAGCTGGACCAGTTGCCCTGTTGCACTCTGGGATATGAACAGAAAACCTCTTGCTTTCTCTGTGGTTTTTAATATTCTCTTACTTCCATCTTCATAAAGGGAACCTTCATGAAGTGTCTTAGAATCTTAAAAATTATTAACTGGGGATCGCTGCATTTATTAACTTTGGCTATTGCTAGAACCGTCTTTCAGGTCTCACAATCACCTCCCCTTTCTGTCATTCAGATGTGCCCAGGGGTGGTTGGTTGGCTGCTTCTGCCTGGCGGTAGCAGCATTCTATGTGCCTGTAGTTGCTGCCTGGCAAAAAACCCTTAGATGTTTGAGGAAGTCAGACCGAAGGTCGCCTTGACTCGGTCTGAGATGAACGTCTGGCTTCTTTGGGGTGGTCATCTGAGCTGCTGTAGGCACAGCAATAGAGCCATGGCCATGCGCTTATAGGATCTAGGGGTGGGGGCCTGTGACTGTAAGCTGGAGCCTGGGTGAACAGCCGAAAGGTGGGCACAGCACATACCTCAAAGGCTCCAGGGTCATGGGGCAAGGACCGTTGATGGAAGTGGTGTGCTAGGCTCAGCAGAAAAGGTGCTCGGTGTGTGGCTGCTAGTCTGCTTCCAGACAGTTCTTAAATGGGGGTGGGGGGTATCAACACTACCGTTTCTACCACGGCAATTTGTCCTCCATTCCAGTGAGCTAAGGAAGCTGTCTGAGTGTTTGAATTTCTTATGGGACAAGTGAGATGCTGGGGGCAGCATTTAGAAACTTCTGGAGTTCGGTATGTTCATCACACTTGTGTTTCACAAGCATGTGCATATGTCCAAACCCATCGACTTCTGTATATCAGGTTTAGTTTCTTAAAAATCGACTATACTTCAGTAAAGCTCTTCAAAGTAAGCCATAGGCTTATTAAGAGCTGTGGTCCCCAACAGTTAGCAAACCACAGATCTTATGTTCTGTAGTACTTCTCCACCTTGGGTGGGCCTGTGGACCTTAAAATCCCAGATGGCCTCTTGGAGGGAGGGGAGCTCATACTGTGCTGCCCAGGGGAGCCCATTTGGCTGATCTGGGCTCCAGACTAAACTGAACGCTCACGAGGTTTCTCCAGTGTAGAAAACCAAGGAAAATAGTTTGTGTCTGTGATGAAATCACTGCTTGGAAGGAGCTCTTTCAGAAAGGCCTCTTCACAGGAGAATATTAAGATGTACATTAAGAAATAACAATAGCTCATTCTCTATTAATGAACACTAGAAATGTGCCACAGAAGGGAAAAGATGGAAGTGTACAGATTGTGTATCTGAAATGCCTGAGACCAGAAATGTTTCAGATTTTGGAGCTTTTCAAGATTTGCATATATCTGAGATCCCCAGCCTAAATGCAGTTTATCAATGGTTCATAGATAACCTTATACGCAGCCTGCAGGTAACCCTATGTGACATTAGCACAGCGCATGGGACCTTGATGGTGTGGAACTTGCTACTTGTGCCGTCATGTCAGTACTCAAAAAGATGAGGATTTTTTTTGGGGGGGGGTCTTTTTGAGACAGGGTCTCCCTGTAGCCCCAGCTGTCCTGGAACTCACTATGTAGACCAGGCTGGCCTTGAACTCATAGAGATCCGACTGCCTCTGCCTCCCGAGTACTGGGATCAAAGGCGTGTGCCACCATGCCCTGCTAAAAAGCTGAGGATTTGAAGCATTTTGGGTTTCACATTTTCAGATTGGAGATGTTCAGCATGTTCACGTCACACCTGTAGTCCTGGACTCTGTACAACCCAGCAGGGAAACGTAGCCAGCAAAGCAGAGGTCACAGTGCTCCTTGGTGCTATATGGAACCTCAGTGAGACTTAAAGATGTCCTTTTGTCTAGCCAAGCAGCTGAGGGAAGAGATGCAGGTGAACTAGTCTGGCTTTCTGAAGCCGAGCATTTCACAGCCAAGAGTTAATAAGGTCACAAGGTATAGGTGTGCTGTTGCCCTGAGTCTGGGCTTGGGCGAAAATACATATATTTTACTTTTGGATCGTGGTTAGCTGAGCTGAATTGCTTTATAACCTTTTTGCTTTGAGAAATGTCCCCTTTGGTTATAGTAATCACCCTTTCCTGGTATGTAAATTGATTACTGCTGTTCTTTCAAGTCATATAGTTTGATTATCTAGCAGCCTCCTCCTGCCTCTTATTTAAACTTATTTTTAGCACAGTCTTTGAAACCCCAGTGTGAGACTGTCCATCTTTGTGGGTTCTGAACTGTGAAAGTCAATGCTCATCAGCCCCATCACAGTTGTATGGCCGGGACCAGACCTACTCTGCTGCACTCCGGATGTTTTCTGAGACTTACCGCCATAAGAATAAGCAAGTTTGATTCTTGATTTGATTTGTTTGCAAGAAGATCAGCACAAAAGCAGGAAGGAACTAGAATGTTAGGTGGAGGTGATTGCTCAGGGCTGCTAGGAGGTTATTTATGGATTTTTGCTGACGGCCCTTGTTTAAAGGAATTCCCTGTGAGACTTTATGAAGCCTTTCCAATTTATTGTCTTTCCAAGTAAGGTAAGCAAATAAATAAGTTATTCTATTTTATTATAAACACAGCCAATGTAAGATTAAAAAATAAGAGGAAACAGGGCTCTATTTTTCCACCGTGTGTTTCAAGAATTTGGAAAGCATCTTGGAAAAGCTTTTTGTTTTGTTTTTGACTCCAACACATTGTGCATTTAAAAGATAAAGACTGACCCTTGATGTTGGAATGCACTGCTCTCCATCTGTAAAAAGAACAGACTACAGCCTGTGGGCAGGGGAGGATGATAAGGCAGGGAAGGGGTGCTGGACCCTTGGTCACCCAGCCCCACCACAGTCACCAGAGCTGCACAGGCTTGGCTCTGTGCTGCTTTTGGGCACTGTGGTCCATCCCTGTGAGGAAAGCCATCCTGTTCAAATGGGGAACTTTTCTTGTACAAATATCTTCCCTTCACCCTGATTGCATTGTCCCCTTTTCTGTGTAAATTCTTCTCAAGGATTGTTGGTATTTCCCATCTATCTTGGTGAGTTGTGGCTCCGGTGACTGGTGTGTGATGGCCCAGATTTTTAGCTAAAAGAATTAAGCAGGAACATGAGACTCTATAATAAATAAACAGCTCCCTTCCTGGTGGTGATGTCAGTACTGAGGATTTGGCCAAGGAAAAACTCCTCCCCCTCTGCCTGTCCAGAGTCCATTTGAAATCACCTGGCTCTTTCAAGGCCATGGGCAATGGCAGTAGGAAAAGCTTCCCACTACTGTTTGGGGAGGACGTGTGTTCTCTTTGCCTCTACATGTCTGGATGCCCAGCTTTGGGGGGATTAATAGCATTCTAGATGACATCTTATTAGCAGACCTTTGGGTTCAAGTTCTTCAGGCCCTGGCATGTGGTGGATATAAGGTGAGGCCAAGCAGACTCAGTCTCCGTAGGAGTTTGTTTTAGGAGCAGATCAGACCTAAGTGGGAGGCTTGGGAGGTGCAGAGGGCAGAATGCCCCAAGAACAGGCCCCTCAGGCTTCATTTTGTGTCCCCTTCTCATGAGCATTGAAGAGGTGGATCTTTCCTTAACTAATGAGTCATCAGGGGGATGTTAGAACAATATGGCCCATCCTGTGCTGGGCTCTGGGGTTGTGGCCTGAACAAGCCTTGATCTAGTTCTACAGGAAGGATCTCCTCACCCACCCAGAGGGCAGTGGCCAATTGAACTGATCAATAGGAGCTTTAAGTGGGAGTCCCCACCCATATATATGCCTTGATGGTGGGCTGGAAGGGTGGGAGCTAGGTCACACCCCCTTTCATGCCCAGGCTGCCTGGTCCTCAGTCTGCATCCTTCCATCATCCTCATCCTCCTCATCTGAACCTGAGGATCACCCATGAAACTTCACCAAAGCTGGAAGCATTGTGACTCCACCCCCATAGATTGTTAGTGGTCTAGGGAGAGACTTGCCTTGGGTAGGTTAGAAGCTTCAGGTGATTCTAATGGACAGCCTTACTGGCCAGCACCCCAGCTCTCTGCCTTTTCACCTTGGGCCAGAAGGCTTAAACGCAGAGAAACCAAAAGCCCTAACTTCCTCAAAGAGTCTGATCACAGGGCCTAAGGGCTGTTGTGAGAGGCTCAGCTGAGGTACTGTGAGGCTACATAGGAGGGCAGCACCAGGAAACACCATCTCTTGTACTCTGAAAAGCAATGCCTGACTTCCTGTCGACAGGTGAGGGTCATCCTATGTGACTGTGTCATTGTATCGTTCCCCCACCAACCCCAAGGATGGTTGGTATCCATCCAGCCAGAGTGTGGCCCTTATCCATAAATAGCGAAGGAAACTGGGCATCTCTTCTGCGTTTGTGAAGGAGATCTGGGAGCTAGGCGATCTTCCTGCTGGTCCCTGGGTAGCTGGAAAGAGAAAGTAGCTGTTACCTAGGAAACAGCTCAAGTGCTGGACTCAGGCTGGGCACCTTGGGGACCTCTAGGACTCTGTGCCTGAATGGAGGGGGGTGAACCCCACGAATGCATGAGTCAAGGGGGATGGGTAGGAAGGGTCATGGGCATTTTCATAGGAAAAGGGCAGTTCTCCCCGGGACTCATCCTTGGCCTACAAAGGCTGGGGTCTAATAAGATGTTCTCAGTGGACAGGAGGGTAGGAAGCGGGTTTGGAAAGCTCAAGGAGTTATTAGGAATTGTCTTAACTGTCATTAGGCTTTTATGGAAGGCATGATGGGGAAGGATGCTGAGGTGCTAGTGACTTGGCCCCCCCAGGGAGACCCTAGGAGGGAGGGGAGCACATGATAGATGACAGTCATACTTGGACCAAGAAAAGGCTCCACTGTAGTTGGACAGAGCTGAGGGGCTATCACAGGGCTGAGCTTATGCATGGGAAAGGGCTTCAGACCTGAAAATCAGATGGACATCCTGAGTGCTTCACTGTTGGGGTGAACTGGGGGCAGGCAAGTGGGTTGATTTCTGGCCCTGAGCACTTCAGAGTGGCTCCTGGGTGCTGCTGGGTCTTCACTTTTGTTACCTGCGGGACTAAACATCTAGCAAACATTATGCTAGTGTGTCAGGAAGCCTTCCCTGGGAGGGGACTCCCAACAGGTGGTATATCCAGTAGCATTGTGGTCCCTGCCCAAGGATACCTGGATCAACCCAAGCTCCATTAGAAGCACTTTCTGATTGTCAGTGTTCCGAGGGTGGAGAGGGCAAAAAAAAAAAAAAAAAAGTAGAGGAGCCGCCATCCTCTGCCAAGTGGACCCTACTGGTTTCCACCTAGTTTCTCCTGTTGGGTTGGCCACCACTGAGCAGGTCACAGGTCGGCTTGATCTGGCTGAAGTTTCAGTCTATATATCGGGAGACTTCTTTGTGCCTCCCTGCCTGTGAGTTGGAAAGGATACCAATTACTGATGGGGTGGTTGTTGGTACTGGGTTGCTTCAGAGTTGGGTGTTTAATCTGGTCCTTGGAACTGCCTTGATTTTTGCACAACAGGTAGGAAACATTTGTGCTTCAGGGCACAGCTTTGATGTGATTTTCAGGTCTGAGCTGTATGTAGTTTTTATTTCCTTGCTCAGTATCATACCTGTGAACATCATTAACGTCTCTGCTTTTCTCTTTGGAACCAAACTTTTTCACTCATGAAAAAAAGCTGTGATGAGGTGTGCTTGTCACACACTTAAAACACAGTTTCTTGGGCTCCCCAGGAATGAGGCCTCACTGTGTCCAAGGCTCCTAGTGTGCAGGAGAGTTGCTTTGGAATTATAAAAACAACTGGAGGAATCGCTCCTGTCACTTTATTATTTCAAAGGCCAAGAATGTCCTTTCAAAAGACACAGTCCATCACGATTTCCAAACAAAAGCTCTGGTCTCAGATAGAAATGAAGGGCTCAGTTTAAGGGACTGTGCAGAAACTCATGGCAGAGGTGGCCCTGCCTGCATCCCACCAGGCTGCAGAGCACCTGGCCAGGTAGGACTTGATATGTTTTGTGTATCCAGCCTGGTGACTGCATACTTGAGTTCAATTTTGGTCAATGCATTGCTGAGATTTGAATTCGGGTATACATTCAGAATGGTAATGGGTCTGATACAGAGTGAAGGATGAACAGCAAAATGAGTTGACTGGGGGGCCCACCAAGCATGGGCCTGTATCCTACCATCAACAGGCTCTTCCACATCTTGATATACTGCCCTGCAGTCTATACTTCATGCTAATGGTTATGGTGACATGGATGTCCTGTGTGTTGTTTTTGTGTGCTAACACACCTGCTGTGTGTTTATCTCTATGTACCAGACACCTGTTACTAGGTGCCTGGCAGTTTGAACAGGAATGGAGTCTCAAGCTATGTGTGGGTGTGCATGCACGTGTTAGTAGACATGCCCAGCAGAGATGGATGCTGGATGTTTCTTCGCTGACTTTCCTTCCACCTTGTTTTCTGAGACAGGGTCCCTCACTGAACCTGGTCCTTACAGATTGAGTTGGAGCTTCAAGGATCTGCCTGTCTTTGCCTTCAGCACCAGGATTACAGATGCAGACCCATTTTCCTTGTGTGCTGGGGAATCTGAAGGCAGGTCCTCATGCTTGTGTGGCAAGAGTCTTCCCTCTTTGCTGCTTCAGCCACTGTCAAGGCAAGCCAGCCCACAGGGCCAAGTTCACATACACACACACGGGACTTTGAACTGAGTCACCCGATGTGGTTTTTTTTTTTTTCCTATGGTGTCTGGACTTGGGGGGGGAAAAGTTCGTTTTTGAGGCTGTCAGTCTAAGCTTCATTTTGTACCATACCATTAGAATTTTTAGAGTGCCTGCTTGATTTGTGTTTATTGAAACTAAAATCATTAGGATGATGTGAAAATAGCACTCAACTGTTTACCAAATCGGATTCTTGTTTTTGATATTTTTGTACATCATCTGTTCTCACTTGAATGTCGTGGAATTTGTTGGTAAAGTGTTATGCAGATGAAAACCCATATTTTAGTGGGCTTTTTTTTTTTTTTTTTGATTCAAGAGTTTATAAGAATATTCTGTACTGAAGATACTTGGTTGCTGTCAACTCTGGGTCTGAGCACCCTGGAGCTTGGTTTGGTCCTTCGGAGTTGTAGAGCAGGAAGAGGAGGCAGCTGTTAGGAGCTTGACCCTGCACCAGGAATTGATTCAGAGGCTGGCTGGAAACCCCTCCTAGTTCAGCCAACTGATGACAGGCAAGTCTCAGTCTGTGTCTGAGGTAGAGACACCTGTTTCCTACCTTATTGAAAGACTTCAATGAGAGGACTGTATTTCATTGGTTGCCATTTTATCATCTCTGCAATCATTAACTCGATCCCATGCAATATTTTGACAGCTGTTTTTTTGTTGTTAGTGGTTTATAAGATAAAGCTGGTGTTTTGTGGTACTAGGGATTGGACTTAGTACACAGGATGCTCTACTAATGAAGCCATATCCCTAGGCTGCTTTTTAAAAACAAAACTATTTTTATCTTACATGTGTGACTATATTGCCTGCATGTGAGTGCGCTCACATCGTGCAGTGCCCACAGAGGTCAGAAGAGAGGGTGTTGGAGCGCCTAGAACTGGAGTTACTGACGGTTGTGCTGGGAATGGAACCTGAATCCTCTACAAGAGCAACTAGTGCTCTTAACTGCTGAGCCATGTCTAATCCCCTCGACCCCACCCCCTTTTTTTTTAAAGTCCTCGCTGACTAGCCTGGAATTCCCTACATAGACCAGGCAAGCCTGAAACTCTCAGAGATTTGCTTGCCTCTCTCTGCTAGGACTAAAGCTGTGTCCTAACCTGCCTCCTAGACTTCTTTATTTTCTGTTTTGAGACAGGTCTCACCAAATTTCCAGGGTGATCTTGAATTTGTAATCCTCCTGACTCAGCCTTCTGCCTAGGTCTGTCCTCCCCTAGTGACTCTGGACCACATTGCATGGGCAGTCATCTCCCTCTGCCTCCAAGGTTCAATGGCTTCCCCAAGAATCTCTTGGCTTGGCTTCTGTTTCAGCAGAAACTGAACCCAACACACTTGTATTTAGAATAAAGTGTGTAGAGGGCCCAAAACTTTAAATCTGGACAGGAAGCCAATTTCCTCCCCAGGGTTTCAGAATGCCTCCCTCTAAAATGAGGAGCCCACACCAGGTGGTTCCAGGATCTGTAGAGGCACCTAGGACTTCATCAAGAGTCATGGCTCCCTGGAACCCTCTTGTCTTATGACAGCGAGTCTCTAAATGTGCTTTTATCTCAGCATCCTGCCATCTATAATGAAATGGGAGTAGACGCTGCCTCAATCTTTTAGAGTGCCTGTGAACTATATTTTAACTGGGAAGTGCATGTATTTTCTCTATTTGACTTTAAAAGCCTCTTGGGTAATAAGAGAGGCTTGTTAAGTACAGCCACACATGACCTGCACTAGGGAAGCAACTTCAGATTGAGAAGGCAGCAGCCTTGTGAGTTACGTGGCGCTCAGCAGCACCCTTCCAGAGGAACCCGCGGTAACACCTGGCGTTTTTTGGAGCTGTTGTGGCCATAAGTTTGCTGCGGAGACTTGGGATAGGAGCATCAGAAACTCGTGGGCCGGCCTTCCCAGCTTCAAGCCACTTGGAACCCATGAGTTGTGGATGGCATTGTCCTCACGGTGGCCCTTTTCTTGGGGAGAGACCTGAGGTTTAAATTTTTTCCCTCATATGTATGTGTGGCATGAGATCATGTGTAGATGCACATGGGTGTGTGGGAGAGGGAGGGTATCTTCTTGGATCGCTTTCTACCTTGTTTACCGAGGCAAGTAAATAAGCTCTTGCTGAACCCAGAGCTCACTGATTCAGCTAACCATCTTGCCTTAGGGACCCTGTCTTTGCTCCCCACCTCCCGACTCTGGGATTATAGGCAGACCACCATGCCCAATAGGTTTTTAAAAATATTTTGCAATTTTTATCTTATGTGTATGAGTGTATTGCCTGCATGTAAGTACACCTGTGTCATGCAGTGCCTATGGAGGTCTGAAGAGAGTGTGGGATCCCCTGGAACTAGACTTACAGACAGTTATTGGCTGCCATGTGGGCGCTGGAACTCTGTAAGAGCAGCTAGTGTTCTTAACTGTTGAGTCATCCCTCCAGCACACACTAGATTTTTATTAAGCTTTTTCCCAAAATCTAAACTGTTTCTCCTACTGTCTCGACAGGCATTTTATCCACTGAGCCATCTCCCCAGCCTAGGGACATAGGGTTTTATTGACCTTTATTTGTATAGCTTCTAACATACCCAGGGGCTCCTGAAATTGTGGGTCTGTTCATGGAGAGGGCATGTGTTTTTGTGGAGTGCTGCTGGTCCTGAGGCTTTGGGTGGCAGGGCCTTGCGGCGGCTTTACCATGATCTTCTCTGGCTGCTCAATGAAATGCTGTGGTTTTCTGGAATGTTGACTTGATACCATTTTCCATCTCTGGCTAGAATGTCTGAATGCCCCTCTATGGTGAGCACAGCCCAGCTACCCGTGATACTCCAGCTGGCACTGTGTCCTTCATCTCCCCCCTCTGTCCCAGGTTGGCTTTGGCAGTATTGCTGAGCCGCGATTGAGACCTCAGCCTTGCCCAGAATCCTTCCGCTTGCATTTTATCCCTTGGGGTTGCCTTGTTTGTTGTTCTTCGTTTAGGTAAAACTTACAGAAGTGTTGGGTCGCTGCAGTGGGGATTGGTTGGGACAGAACAGAGGCAACATAATAACCTACATCCACTGTGCCAGCTGATGAGTCCTGGCAGGTGCACATGTGTCTCGGGCCCTATGAAGATGTAGAACTTTACACCCAGTCCAGACAGTTCATTCATGGCCCTCTGGAAGGTACCCTCTAGCACCTTGGTCATTTTGGGCAACCAGTTTTTTGTTGTTGTTTGGTTGGTTAATTGGTTAATTTAGTTTGGCTTTCTCAACAACATGGTTTTGCTTATTCTAGAAATTTCCATACCACGCTACATGTATATATTATGTATATGTTTATATAATATGACATGCATGTTGATACAATGTATACCTTTTTACCTAAAGCTTTTTTGTTGTTTTTCAATCAACACCATACTTTCAGGTTCTAAAACACTTAGACTGGGTGTGGTGACACATGCCTATAATTACAGCAGTGTGGAGGCAATAGCAGGAGGATCACCATGTATGAACAGCCGTGTAGTTGGAGGGCTTTTATGAACCACTTAGTAGGAATGCTTTCTGTTCTGGTGGTACAGTGCCATGGGAAGCAGTATAGGGCCACACATCCTCCTTGGTCCACTCTCTAGAGGGCAGTGGCTATAACGTGTCCATGGCCTGGCTTGGAGAAAGTTCAAGAGTCAACAGTTCCAAATATGATCTCTGTTGAAGGTGCGCCATATTACGGCAAGGTCAAGTCATCACAGGCACATGTGTATGTATATTAGTATGAGTGTCTGGCTCACAGCCTGGTAGCAAGGTCAAGTATCAGAATGTTGGTTCCTGGGACAGGAGGTGGTGACTTCTGCAGAGCAGGGATAGACTAAGAGCCTGGAGCCTTCTAGGGAAGGAACAAGTGCCTGTCTTTGGAGATTGGGCTGCTGGGCCTGCCTTTGCCACACCTTCCAGCTGTGTCTTGGGAATCACCACATGTCAGTTTGCACAATCGTATTTGTAGGCTTTGGTTATCCATGCCATGAAAGTGGGATTTGCTGCCCAGGAAAGGCAATTCGCCTCAACTCAGAAAGAAGTCTCCCTTACTTAACACTTGTTTTTCCACAAGTGTTAAGTTACTGGATTTCTTCAGGCCCCAGTAACTTTGGAGAATCAGCTTTGGCTGTTACTTTTCATGGCTGCCTGTTTTTAAGTGGAGATAGAACTTAAATAGGAGTACCTTGGTGCCTGGGGCTGCCATTCTTCCTTCCTCTTCCTCCTCTCTTCCTCCTGCTTTTTCTCCCTCTCTTTTCTTCCTCCCTTTTCCTTCCCATCTTCCTTCTTCCTCCTTTCTCTGTCTTCCCTTCCTCCCATCCTCCCTCTTCATGTTCTTGTTTGTTAGAATGGGTCTTACTCTGTAATCCAGAATGACCTCTCGTTCTTGATCCACCTGCCTCAGTCTCCCTCCTAAGTGCTGAGATTGTAAGCCCATGCCACTACTGCCAGATAAATCCTGTTATCTTAAGGCAACTGCTCTCCTGTGACTGAGTTACAAGTTAGTTCCAGTTCAGAGCAGCTGAGTGACTTGCCTGAGGTGTCCTGGCTCTGTCTGGGCTCCTTAGGGGGAAGTGCGCCCATCCAGCCCTCTCCAGTGCCCCACCACTTCCACTGGTCTTCTGGATTGAGTCTTGAAGTTGCACAGGGCAGAATCCTGGAGACCCCAAGTGCTGCTGCTTCCCTTAAGAGGGGAATGTGTCTGTATGGGGCTGAGGCAGGGTTGGGGTGTATTCCTGTTTGGTTTCACAAACACTGATATTTAGGGTCACCTTCAGACATTGGGTTGGAGGCTGACTTGCCCACACTCTTCTTAAAGCTTTGGTGAAAGCGATGGCAGCTGGGATGCTGAGGCCCCCACGTTTTCTCATCAGCTCCTTGTCATCTCCAGCGGCTCAAGGTGATTCACATGTTGGTCCCCAGTTCTAAAGAACAACAGTTAGGAAGTGTGCACACCTGCGTCTTGGTTTATTTTGGATACTTGACATGTCACATGCTTGTCATCTGTTTAACTTGCTTGAAGTCTTTGGTCTGTAGTTTTCCTCTGTGCACTTACTGTGAGCCAGACGCCGGGGGTGGTGAGGAAAACCAAGCTTTGCTTGGCTGAAGTTGCAGTGGACATGTTGCTGTTCACTGCTTGTGGAAATGGCCCTTCTTACCTCCACAGTTCAAAAGATGGAGCGGCAGACTCTAGAGTTTCCCAAACACTCGCCGCTGATTAGAAGACTGGAGCATAAGGCTTACTTGTCTCTAAGCGTTTTAGGAGATATATCTGTGCTCTGTGTTTAAATATAGAGAGGTATTTGCTACTGAGATGGCGAATAAGCAGTTGAATATGTAGAATGAGTTTGGAGTTTTCCTTGCATCTGATTAACACTGTCTTACAATTGGGCCATCAACGCTATGCCAAAATTGGGTTACACAGAGTTGAGCAAGCTTTCTGGGAGAGACACCAGGAGACTCAATCAGCACAGGACACCTTTGCCTCCTTAAGGTATGAGGACTGTGACTTGGTAGTCAGGCCCCGTGGTTTGTAGGCAGCTGCAGTGGCATTCAGCACTTGCTCTGCCCATCCTGGGGAGGACTGTCCAGGGGAGACACGCCTCTGCTGGGCTTCTAAACACATCCACGGGGAGGAAGGAGGAAAGGGTGCTACTTAAATCAGGATAAATGCCAGCGGTGTATTTTAATACATTCTTGATTCAGTGCACACTGTTTGGAAATGCATATTTAACAGGAAACTGCCATCTCCTTTTGAAGGTATGTGACATTTAAAAGATCTGTAGCAGAAGATTGGTTTGACAGCTTCGAATTATATTTGAAAGAGTTTTTCTTGTAGAAAATGAAAATGATTACTTCTATTTTAAATGTCATCACAAAGACATAAACATGTTTAATCAAATTATATATTTAATTTATGTGGAATGTAATTTTTATTCGTGTGGAAGATTCACTGGTTATTTTTTCTCAGCAGCTTTGGAGCCAAGCAGTGCTGGTAGTTTGAAAGGTTCACTTCAAGGAAATGGCCATTTAAGGTTTCCTAAAAAAAATCTGAAAAAAAAAACCAAACCCAGTATTATTATTGAAATATTTCTTACATTGTCATCTAGCATTCTGGAGAGGGAGATAGTCATGATTGTTGCCTGGCGATTGCAAGGATAAACTCTTGGGCAAATTGTGGTGTGGAGTCCACTGACAGTGGAGGTGGAAGCACCGGCCGCTCTTGCGATTTCTCTTTTTGGATTCTTTGAATCAGCAGGGAGTTACTAGGAGTGCTAGCTGCAGCAGGCCAGACAATTCTCCTTAAAAGGGAGGTAGCAGAGGATGTGGGAGGTCAGACCCAATGCTGTGAAAGACCCTCCTCCCCCCCCCCCCCCCCCCCCCCCGCTGGAGTTACATGTGTGTGCCACCACACCCAGCTCTATGGCACATTTTTTAAATACCGCTGCTGGAGAAGCCAGAACCTGACTCTGGGCTTTCTCCCTGCCCCGCAGCTCTCCTGACCCTGGAGATCCACTAGGACACTCTAGCTCCAGAACTTTCTTTGAGCCAGCTGGGCATTGGAAGGCAGCCAGCCCAGCGTACACACGTCTGCCAGGAAAGTTGTAGCCTGTTCCAGCCTGCAGCCTGTAGTTTTGAGTCAGCCGGGCTGGGTCAGGGAGTTCTAAATTCCCAAGTGGCCCACTCACCCAGCTGCTCCGGGGCTCATTTTCTCTCTTCCTAGCCCCTAGGCAGGCGCCCCCTGTCGGGTGTGGCTTGAGGTGCCTGGGGTGCAGTCCCTGAAAGAGAGGAAGTAACCGAACTGGCCTAGAACTGCAGCAGTTGCCAGCTCCAGTGGGAGCAGGTCGGAGTTCAGGGAGCTGCCAGCCTTCCGGGCCAGGTTCTGGATGGGCAGCAGCTCTGGTCCAGCGCCCATCAGCCGACTTACTAAATAGCAAGAGAAAAACTATGGAAACCTACTTGTTAAGTTAAAGTTCTTAAAAAAGTTGTGTATGGTGGGGCGTGGTATCACATGCCTTTAATCCCAGCAGGCGGATCTCTGAGTTCAAGGCCAGCGTTGTCTATATAGGGAGTTCCAGGCAGCTGGAGCTACAGGGAGACCCTGTCTCAAAAAGACCAAAAAAAAAAAAAAAAAAAAAAATTGTGTGCGGACACTTACATGTTTGTGCCTGTACACGTATGTGTAGGGACACCATATACCATGGTGTGTGGAGGTCAGGGCACAACCTGGTGTTGATCTTTGCCTTCCACTGAGATGCTCACCTATCTCTGCCTCTGATCTCACCATCAGAACACTGGGATTAAAGATGCACATTATCCTGTCTACCTTTATGTGGCTGCTAGCCATTCTAACTCAGGGCTTCTCGCTTGCACGGACCCACTGAGCCATCTCTCCAGCCGTCGAAGTAAATGTGGATTGACGTCCTAGTGTAATAGAAGTTATACAAGAGCTGCAATTACCTTCTCCCTCCTCTCTCCTTAATGGCAACAGTAACCCAGCCTGGAAACAGACATTGACATAGCACACAAATACTGCTTAGGTTTCTTGGTGTGACAAGCATGCACCTTTGCTTGTTGTCCAAGGGAACTCCAGACATCATCCCTCAGATGTCCCTGTTGGGCTTTGCTTCGCTGTGGTTTGGTTAAAGAAGAGCCCCATCACCTCCTGAGTTCTCGTCCATTTTGTGAGTTTTTGCACAGTATGCATTGGCTAATAAGAAACAAAACATTCTCTAAATTGTTGCATTTCAACATTCTGTTTATTAGCAGTTCTGCTCCAACAGTAACAGGAGTGCAGACCTGGTGTACCCATAGGCCAGACGGGGCTATGTTCGCAGGATTCTTTAGGACCCACAGGCCTCTGTGGCTTAGACATGCTTTGATGAGAACTGCAAAATTGCAGGTTTTGGCAATCTAAATTCACAGTGACTATTTGAGCTCTCCCTCCCCACCTCTAAATTTGAGACAGGGTCTTGCCACCCTTGAACTTACTGTGCAGCCCAGGCTGGTCTTGAACAGTCTCCTGCCTAAGCCTCTGTAAGTGTGTTAGAGTTAAAGGTGTGCACCATCACACCCTGACTCAGACTGGTTTTGTTTTGTTTTGTTTTGTTTTTTCCCCCACTGCATTTTGAACAGAACTGGAGGCACTGGCACATGGACTATGGGAATGAAGGCAGCCTTTTGAGTTGCTGTCATAAATAAATACTCAGGCTTCAAAGCTGCCCCTTCCCATCTTGGGATAATTGGTCATTGGGCTTCTGACTTGAAATTCCCATAGAGGGCTTAATTACATAATAAAGTCTTTGGAGGATGGAAGGACATGCCACTTCTTTCAGAATCTACCTTGGTAGTGCAGCTATTTTAAGGCTTGCATCCCAAGTCAGACCACCTGACGGGGTGGTGTTGGCGGCAGCACCTCACCTCTGTGTTCCAGCCTCAACCCCGTCTCTCCTGACCTGCAAACTGATAGCATTTTCTAGATGTCAAGAAACGTATTCTTTTAGAACATGGAAAAATACAGAAAGTAAGAAGAAAATTAAAATGAATAATTGTTTCATTATACATATTTAGAAAGTCACTTTTCATCGTAGCCAGAGGAAATAAGATTTCAGATATTTTCTGTCTCTTATGCATATATGTGTGCATTACAAGATGAAATTCATTGAAGAATAGGTTTAAATAGTAGATCTAGGTCAAATGGAAAATTAAATACAAAATGTTCAGATCTACTATTTTTCCATCTTTACATAGTTTTGAATGCTTAAAATCTCATCCTCTCTGTTATAATACATGGTATAACATAATACCAGATAGTTCTATAATGTATCAGGAGAAAGTTACTCAGCTCCCCTCCTTCCCTCCCGCTTCTTGTCTTTCTGTAAATCTTGACCATTTATCTCATTGTTCTTGGGGGAGAGTAGACAGAAGTGTAAACCATCAAGATTCTCAAGACTAGATGATCCACAGTCCCCTGCTTTCCCGTCATGCCGCCCCATCTTTCACCCTTACTGTGGCATGGAGGCACCATCTGGCTGTGGTGCTTGTTTGTGCTGAACACCTGGAGACCCGGGTGCCAACTCCACCCTTTGCCCCTTGCGTCTTGTTCACCTGAGTGTCCTGGTTGGCTGGTGCGGAGGCTCATTGGAAAGTGTCTCGCTGTCTCCTGGTGGGCAGACTACCCAGTTGGTTCAGTCACTGTTGGTTCAACTGAGGCTTAGGCGTAGCTACTAAATCCATATCATCCATCAGGTTCCTCCTTTTTTTTTTTTTTAATATATTTTTAATACATTATTATTTTTATTTTATGTGTATGAGTGTATTGCCTGCATGTATATGAATGTACCTCTGTCATGCAATGCCTTGGAGGTCAGAAGAGGGTGTTGGAGTCCCCTGGAACTGGAGTAAGGACGGTTCATAGCCACCATATGGGTGCAGCCAGGTCCTCTGCGAGAGCAGTTAGTGCTCTTAACTGCTGGGCCATCTCTCCAGCCCCTCCCCATTCTTTCAAAGAGGTTCTTGCCCCTCATTGGTCCCTTTGGCCTGTGCTGTTGAAACCCAGAGGCCAGTGGTGAGACATCTTTAGGTGTTGGGTACAAGTCGAAAGGTGGCCCAGTAAGTAAGACTGCTTTGAGCTGACCTGGTCTGCTGGCAGCCATTCCTCATTGCCCTGTTCTGAGTGAAGATCGTTGCACAGTTTGTAGCCCCCCACCCCCCCGCCCCTTCCTCCCATTGTGTAGCCACTGGGGGCTTCTCCTCAGACCCCTGGGAGCCTTAGACCAGATTGCTTATTAACAGCTGTCTTTTCTATACCAGACAGCTGGGCAGTTTGGAGTGTGGGAACTTGGCTTGAGGTCACAGAATGACATTGTGTGGGTTGCTGCTCATGGATCCAGCACCAGCCCTATCAACACCAGCCCTATCAACAGGTCCCAATAATCAATGTACATTCCTTGTTTCCAATGACTGCCAAGCCTCCCTGCCTGACATTCCTGGGCCCACCGGGAGCCACTGTGAGTGGGGTGCTCCTGCTACCCGACACCCCACCAAGATTCCTAGGACAGTGCCTCCCTGTCACCTAGTCACCTACCTTGGCTCTCTAGTGATAAGTCAAAAGCCAAGAGATGCAGCTGAGGAACATACGCTTTAATTGGCTACATCTGAGTCAACACTGGGACGCTATCCTATTTTATTTTCCTTACGAAGGTGGCAGAGTTCCAAAACTTGCCTTACAGTTTTCCACTGACTGTCCTTGTATTTGAAGACAAGAGTTCTCAAATCTTGGCTGTTGGGCCTTTTCACATTCTTACAACCTAAAGCCAGTCGACTGTATTGCCTGTGCTGTATGCAAAGTTCCTGCCCAGACTGTTACTTTCCTGCAGTTGACACTCTTGGGCCTCCCAAGTAGAATAAAGGACTGACCTTAAGTGTGGTGATGCTCAGGTGGCTATAGAAGGACACCAAGAGAATTAGCTTTCAGGATTGTTTTCACTTTCAATAAAGGGTAATTGTTTCCAACTTAATTAATATGGTTTATTTATCACCAGGCAGTGGTTCCTGGAATTGAGAACCTGCCTGTGTGAAAGTGACATTGTTCCAGGTGGTCCCAGATCATACCAAGTAGACACGTTTGATCATGTGTGATGTGGGCTGTTTGTTTTGCCCTACATCCATCAGACATGGTCATTTTGCAACAGACATTGCTGTTTCCCATGACTTTCCCCACAGAACAACCAAACCAGAATTCCACATCACTTCATGGTCCGGGCCTTCCTGATTCATGCTTAGTAGGCCCGGTATACAGTACTGATAGTGGGTGATGTAGGAGCAGTAACAGCCCCAGGCCTGGGTCCATGTGGCCCAGCGTTTGGAGTTCTGGGCTAGCCTTCACCCAGGCAGCTGCTGCCCCTTGCACCCCATCTGTTCTTGGATGCCATGTTGGACTTGTGGCAGCCACAAGCATGCCCACCCATTAGCCCCACTTACCTGGCCTTTGGTGATTACCATGGCATCCGCTGCTCCCTTCTTTTTGGTGTACAACATCAATACACTGTCTCGTCTCTGAGCCCCCAAGCAGGGTGAGGGCTGGGTGGCCCTCCTAGGTCCTCAGAGACCTGGCCAAGGGTGGATAGTGAGGGGACTTGGAGATGGTGGACTTGGAGGTGATGGCAGGTTGTCATTCCCGTGCTTGGGCTGCTTAGGCTCCTGAGGTCCCTGCATTAGGAATGGTGTTGATCTTAATCAGCTAAGTCATTTCTGTGTCTGGCTGTACGCTCCTCGAAGTTCTTAGAGAAACCCTGCCAAGAAAATTCCCCTGGTAGATCCTGGGGCACCGCTCCACACTGCACTGTCAGCAAGGATCTGCCGAAACAAATGTTTTTTGGATTTTTAGCTGTTCTGTAACCTTTTTAAGTACTTCTAGCTCCAGTCTCTGCATACATCTTCCCACCTTCAAGTAACAATGGGTGCTTACTTTAAAGATTCTGACAGTCTCTCAAGCCTTTTAACATTCCTAATCCACTAAATAAGCTGTCACTGTTGGCTCAGGCTGCAGGCTCTTCCGAATCCCCCAGCTTGAAATCCCACGACATGTCTCGTCTTCTGTCAAGCCTTCCCCAAGGCTCGATTCCTGCTCCATTTTCCTATAGGAGGATCTCAAAAAGCCTGTGTCCAGCAAGCTCTGTGATGAGGCAAAGCTTGTCACGTTACCGTATTTTTCATTTCAGGCCCTTGGTTAAAACTGAGACACAGTCTTAACAGAATAAAGCTTCGCCTTCCCTGTGTGTTCTCTTTTCTCTTTTCTCTTTTTTTTTGTGGGGAGGAGAGGGGGGCTGTGTCTTTTGAGACAGGGTCTCCCCTGTACCCCCAGCTGGCCTGGAACTCACTATGCAGACAAGGCTGGCCTCGAACTGATAAGAGATCCACCTGCCTCTCCCTCCTGAGAGCTGTGATTAAAGGCATGTGCCACTATGTCCAGTCCTGGAAGTTTGTGTGTGTGTGTGTCTGTGTGTGTGTGTGTGTGTGTTTTATGACTATAAAATGTTTTCGTGTTGACCGAAGAAAGCACTGGAACAAGGAAAAAGAAGCCTGTGGCGAACTAGGACAATAGGGACGACACAGGGACTAGCTCTGCTGTGCTGCTGATTAACTATTAAATATTTGGTTCCCTCTTATGTTCCAGTGATAACTAAAATGTGATCTAAGTATGTAACGTTTAGTCAGAGAAGGGCAGGTGCTAGGAGAGATAACTGTTAGATGTGTTTTAAAGGGTGTTGAGGAGTTTGTCCAGACAAGCCCTGCCACCTTTGAAGGGTTCTTTGACTGTGGTAGATGCTTATGTCATTGAAGGTCCAGGCCACTAGAAGGCTGCAGCTGTCTGCTCCTGACACTTGAGGTTGGAATGTCTACTTTATTACCAAACCTTTGTTTTATTTTGGAGACAGGGTCTCCCTGTGGCCCCAGCTGGCCTTGAACTCACAGAGATCTACTGTCTCTGCCTCCTGAGTGCTGAGATTAAAGGCATGCACCACCACACCCAGCTACCCAACCTTTCTTACCTGGGAAGTTTGAGTTGTAAGATGGTGGGGGAATGCAGTGAGGCAGTGAATTGGTTCCTGATGATCTTGACAGCAACCAAAGTTCCTTGTTTAAATGTGGAAAGAGAAACAACTGTATTGGGAATCCATGGCATCTCTAGATTTGACTAGCTGGAGAAGTAATGGCTGATTGGGGAGCTGGTTATGGTGATTTTTTTTTTTTTCCCTGCCTTTTGTTGACTTCGGTGTATGTGGGTAATTGTTTGTTGTAAGTGGCATGCTAACCAAACATTTACATCCTGGTTGACCCATATGATTGGAGGCCTAAGAGGCCCGAGAGGAGCGGTCAAGGTTGGAGGCAGCAGTGTTTGGTGTGTGCCCCTCTCCTTTCTCACAAGGGGCCATTGCATGTGGGTTCTGCCGTTGCATAGCAAGGCCACTGGTGGAATTCCATCTTCTTGGAAAAGCCGTAGAAAGTAAGATGCCTGGCCATGCTTGCCAGACAGATGCTGGCTTTTTCTCTCAGCCACAGGACTGATTTCACTGCCCACTGCTGCCACAGTGCAGCCTGTACAGGAGGTAGTCAGATGACAGGGGTGGTACTCTGTCTCTCCTCCCTGGTCTGTGCATCATGAAATGAATGTGAGTGGCATTTAATGGGACACCCCGCTTCATCCTGCATTTGCCAAGAAAGTGCGATTTTATTGAACATTAGGATTGAATTCTTAACTGAGTAATCAATTTCAGTAGCGAGTTAAAATGCCTTCTCTTAATGGACATCTGCAGCTATTCCTCAAACCTCCAGTAGATTAGCGGTTGTCAGCGTTTATGCTGGCTCTTACAAACCAGGGGCTTATGAAATGCACTTTATGATTCTGTATTTCCTCAATCACTTGGTAATACTTTTGGCTTGAACATATGCTGGACCCTTGCTGTGCTGTGTGGAGATGTGAAGGAAGCCAAGTGGCATTTTCATGGGGATGACATAACATCACCTTCTGGTTTTGCACTCTTGGCTTCGTGTCAGAGTGGATGGAAAGGGTCCATTTGTTCTGGTGCTCCAGTGTTTAATTTGATCTGCTGTGTGACTACAGCAAGACAAATAGTATTTTTAATGAAACCATTTAATAACCTCTGGTAGCTCTGAGTCAAAGGCATTGGAAAAATGCAATTAAAGGATGGCTAGATGTAAACAGACTCACTGCCTCAGCCTCACCGACCCAATTCATTTTATTTGCAGGGTTTCATCACCGTAAATGGTTGTGAACTGATGAAGCTGAATCCTTAAAAAGACGGACAGCCCTTCGAGCGAGCTGTAGAGTTTGCGGACACATTGATATTGGTGAGTTACTGTAAAATATCTCCAGGTAGAAGTTGAGTTTTCTAAAATCCCCTTTGGAATGTTTTCAATTAGCAGATGGCTATGAATCTCTGGCAGCCTCTGGATGTTTCCCTGGGACGTCTAATAGCAGGATCATATTGATTGTCTTTCAATTAATTGCATCTGGTATTTTCATTTATCAAAAGCAAAATACATGTAATTAACTCTGAAGCAATACAGTCCAGTGAAAAGTGATTCCTGCTCTGCTCCTATAGAGATAAGTCAACGGAAATTATCCTGCAAGTCAGGATGGAAATAGTGTTGGGACTTCTCGATGGATTAATTAAAAAGAATAAAAGTGAGTTGGAGATGTCTCTTGCTATCCAGTCACTGGTAAGAGGGTAGATGGACATTCTTAAAAGGAAGCAGCCGGCTGGCCATGGTAGCTCTTTATGGCTTGTTGCCAACCCCTGGGATGTCTTGCACATCTAATGATTTTTTTTCTTGGGGGAGTCATTTGGGAATATGTGTGTAGGTAGAGGAGGCGTTCAATTCTGCCTGCACTCGTTGGACGTGTGGCAAAGAATATTGACCGGGAATGGTTCAGTCCTGCACCAGTAGCAAGATTGGGGATCTGAGTTTAGTCTCAACATCTCAAAAGTGCCCACTTCTTTGGGATTGATTTTTCTTTTTTCTCTTGCTTTAAGAAATATGTGTATTTTCCCCTTGAACTAACCATGTCATTCAAAAACGGAGTCAAGCATGAACTTTACCCAGTATTCTTTTGTACAACCCAAAGAGGCAAAGCTGTGGTCAGGAAGAAGGTCAAGACTGCCATTGTGGCCTCCTGGCTTGGCTTTCTGGGCCGGGGAGGCCGTTGCTGGGGGCATTAAGGGGTGACCTCTGGGTAACCACGCTGAGTCTCACCTAAACGTGCAGCAAGGGCTGTGGATTGGGAAAGGGTGGACCTGGGTGGCTCCCTTCATCAATGGAGCGAGGTCAGCAGAAACAGCAGTACAGCCAGCCCTGATGTCAGCTGGCAGATGCCTCACAAGCTTAACGTGCCCTTTCAGCAAATAGCTTTGTTTGGGGTGTGTAGAAGGAAGGAAGCCACCTTTGTAAATTAAGTCGACCGAGGTGCAATCCCCCACCTTCCAAGATTCAGTTTCATTTACTGCAGAGACCTCTCCCAGGCATTCTTTGGCAGGGCATGGGAGGCAGAGGCCCCAGCGTAGCAGAGTGCTTACCACAGGAGTCCTTGGTGGTCTTTGGACAGGTACCCATCTTAGTGCTAGGAGGTGATGGACTCCACGGGGCTATACTTGAGCCTCCTTAGGGGGACAAGAGACAAGAGGGAAACCCAGCAGCCTCTACCAGCATTTTCCCTTCAGTTCTGCCTTTCAAGGCCACATTTCACCAATAAGCCTAGGGAGACTGTGCTAACCTCTCCCTGCCCCGGGCTCTAATCACTGTGGACCTGGGCTGGTACACTGTTAGTTCTTACTGAGTATAAAACTAAGGATGTCTCCACAGGCATCCAGTTCTGTCCAGGAACTGTTGGTACCTGCTACTAATGAACACCCACCCTTTCCGGGGTCAGGGGAACTCATTGGTTGGAGAGTAATGCCTCAGAGGGACACTTGGTGTGTTTTATGGATATTCATCTTGGGGTTGGGACACCGTGTCCTAAAAAGATATGATGTAAGGATGAAATGGACTTTTAATGGCTTTCTCATTGGCGTAGCACTGGTGTCCAGAATAGAGTTGGTATTGTTATAACTCACTTCTCAACAAGACACCTAGGCTGTACAAGCACATCCCTGTATTCTTGTGTCATTGGCATGTAGTGGCGAGCCCCTCGGGAAAGATGGGAAAGATGGCGATACTGCAGTTGACCACCACTGGAGTGTGGTTGGTCGCTATGCCATAATGATGCCTTTCGGTCCATGGTTCATGTCCACTATTGGCCTGGCTGCCCACTGGCTCTGCTGACCACATTCCCAGAGACTCTCAAGGTGGGATTCTCAGAGGTTTACTCTTGATCCCCTGACACTCGATGGCTCACTGTGTCCAGTGGGTTGTACCCTCATCTGAAACAGTCACACTGACAGCGTGGCCTACCTTCAGTATGTAGCAACAACTTGGCTACTTGGGTTGCAGCTGTAGTTAAGAACCATACATTGGTTCTAACCAGGAAGCTCATGTGTTGAGCGCGCTCTCTCTCTCTCTCTCTCTCTCTCTCTCTCTCTCTCTCTCTCTCTCCAGAGTCTCCCTGTAGCCCCAGCTGGCCTGGAACTTGCTATGTAGACCAGGCTGACCTTGAATGGCTTGCCTCTGCCTCCCCAGTGCTGGGATTAAAGGCTTGTGCCCCTATGCCCTGCCAGATGAATGGTTTTGAATGTGGACAGATGAGAAAGAAGTCACTTCCATCAAAGCCGTGGCCTCTGAGTGGTAACCTGGGTGGCACTAGAATAGGTTGTAGGTCCTTTTGGTCATCTTCGGGTTTCGGATCGTGCCCTTGTTTGGTAGCACTGTACTCCTGTTGTGCTAGGCTTGGTACCTTTGCTTGTGTGCTTCAGGAAGAACTCACATCACTATCCTCCTAAGAAGGCTCGTTTTGCCATTAACAACCAGTAGCGTGCTAATTCTAGATGCAGTTCAATTTGTTCACTTTACTGTCTGTCCTGTGTGTTGCTCCTGGTCACTGTGAGCACTCTATGTGCCATTGGCTCAATGGCTTCTGGAACCAGAAGGGTTTATTCTTACCTCATCTGGGTCATAGTGTTTCTTATGCTGGTTTGCCATTAAGCATTAATATGGGTATCACCACCCAGTTATCTGGTCATTTTAACAGAAGTGTCAGGGGAAAATGATGAAGTGGAAATCACATCAGAGCCCAGAGCTTTCTTCCATAAAGTGATGGTGGGATCCTGGTGACTGGGCTTTTGCAAGCAGATAGCTCTGAACCTGGCTGCCAGTGCTTATTGCCCCCCCATTCCACAAATTATGATAATGACATAGATGCTTGATATAACCTGAAAAAGCCCCTGGGAGAGGCCATCTGAGCGTGCCACTGCTGGTCACTCAGTGCATTTAGTGGTGGAAAAAGGACTGTGCCATGGTCTATCATGAGAACCGGGCCAGGCTGAGCTGACCATCTGAGCTGGGCTCTCATGAGCCAGCAGTACTACTAGATGAGGTCAACTCCCTAGTCACTGGGCTTTTGACCCATTTCTGGAAGGACATTTACCTTCCATGGAAAATAGAAGGGAAAGGACAGTATTATCTTACTAGAAACGAGTGCCCAAACTTAGGGCCTGATGGTGTAGGCTCTTGAACAGTCCACTGTAGTCCCATTGTGGCAATCTTCCAGGATCCTGGGCTTCACCCTCCTTCCAGGGTGCTGGTTGCTAGCGTACAGTATATCCTAGTGGCCATCTAGGGACATGTGATCTAGTTGTTAGGTCAGTGGCGTGACTGCCAGTGTGGGAAACCACAAACCAGAGGAAGATGTGCAAGGCCTTTGGTCTCTAAGCAGCCAGGAGACAGGGATGGGGGTGGACATACCAGGGGAAGGAGTATAGCTAGCTCTCTGTGGAGAAGGGGACCCTAGCTGGAGCCCTTGGTTCCTGTTTCAAGTTGATTTCCCAGTGGAGTCTAAGCACGTGGATGCCACTCCCAAGAATAAAAGGAGATGTCGGTGGCGAGTGTTGGTGCAGCCACACATCTTCCTCCTGAGAATTTCAA
Source organism: Nannospalax galili (assembly GCF_000622305.1). Lineage (NCBI taxonomy): Eukaryota > Metazoa > Chordata > Mammalia > Rodentia > Spalacidae > Nannospalax > Nannospalax galili. Next base: position 1,952,353 of record NW_008348785.1, read on the forward strand.
AATCTAAGCGTGGCTTTCTGAATGGGACTAGACTGAGGTCCAGTCCCTCCTGTTTCAGAGCCAGGGTTCATCTTTTGGTGGGTTTGGTTTTCTGCTATGTTAATGGTGTTCAACACCCTCCTGTCCACCCCAATTACTGGACCTATTCAGGGTTAAAGAGGAACAGAAATAAACAGGCCTCAACTTTTTCCTGTCACTCATATGACAGATTCTTGCCTTAGTTTTCTGGGGTTCTCCATCCAGTATAAGACTCCTGCAGGGCCCTCCTTGGGAACAGTGGCATCAAGCAGGCTCTAGGGATGCCAGTGAGCCCAGTCATCCGCACAGAGTCTTCCTGTAGACCTGGGGTGGGGTGGTGATAGAGGTAGTGGTATCACCCCAAGTCCTGTTTCCCCACCACTACCACCACTACCTTGTCCCTTACTGATAAGGGAACCTTTCCAGAAATACTATTGTGGTTTGGTGGGCTTTGCTAGTATTTGAGGAAACCCTTTCTAGTCAGTGATGGCTTCTTTGGGGCCCAAAGATGTTTTTGACGTTTCTGTGCCCAAGCTTGAGGGGCCGGTTCATGGTTCACAGGGAATTGAAGCTGGCCTCAGGCTGTGGTAGACGCTGGTCACTCTACCGCCACCTGCATGGAGACCTGAGCAAACCCAGAGAAGAGGTGACCAGGGGTGTTCCTGACCTGCCTGAGGGCTCCCCAGTAGACTTAAGAGCTACAGCCCTTTTCTGTGGCAGTGCAGAACTCCCTTAATACCCCCGGAGCATGGTTTTCCTGGAGAGTGGGAAGGAAGGGCTGTGATGGTGACCCAGAGGAAATGATATTTTGTGTTAAGTTCTGGGCTAAGGATATATATATATATATTAATGTGCATATGAGGTTAGGGAAAGAGCTTCTGTTAAAATCTAGCTAGGAGGCTGGGCATGGTGGTCCACGCCTTTAATCCCAGCACTGGGAGGTGAGTTCCAGACCAACTGGGGCTACAGGGAGACCCTGTCTGAAAAATAAAGAAATTAGCCAGGGCTCTAATCAAGTGTTCCCACATGGGATTGATAGTGTGCAGGGTGGGGATTTGTTTTCTATGGAGAGTTTCATTCTCATTTATCCTTATCGTTGTTGGTTTTGTGACTATTCATAATAATACATGAGGCCACTAGCATCTTCTGCTTTAAAGTAGCTTTGGTTTATGTCATTTCAGTTGATATGCCTAGGTTCAAGTGAAAAGGGACATAACTTTGAACTTGCAGCAATTTCCCCAACTATAAATGCTGAAATCCTCACAGTGCCATGGAGCCCACTGGGGTCTCCCCTCAGGAGGTCCCTGTGCCAGAAGAGGTGAGGGAACTCGCAGATTCTTTCACAACTTCCTGGTCCCTGTTTTAACTGTTCAAAGAGTAGAGAGGTACGTGCACTTTCTAAAGCAGGGCTCTAAGAACCAGCCTAGAATTCCATGTTCCTCCTGGAACTAGATCCCCAGAGAACTGTTTTTATCTGGGACCGAAAGAAGGGTGCCATGTGTGGCCTGTGGCTTTGCCCTTCCCGGTGTGCATCCAACCCCCCAGTAGAGCACACCTGCTTCATTTATTGATTGACTGATTGATTTTTGGCAAACTTGGCAACTCCCACCTGGCCCTAAGCTGCTTATAAATAAAGTCTTCCTGTTAACTGAATGCTTTTGCAATTCCTTCTTTCCACATAGCAATTAACATAATTCCCCTAGACTTATACCAGTTAAGGATAAATAGCAGGCTTTAAAAGAAAATGCTGTCTAATTTACTGGTTTTGTGTGTGTGTATGTGTGTGTGTGTGTGTGTGTGTGTGTGTGAAAATGGCGGAGGTGGGGTAAGTCCAGGAAAGTATCTGCCTAGAGTGACTGCCAGTAGGAGAAAGGAAGGTGGGACATGTCTCTGGCTTTTACTCAGAAGCAGCTCAAATGTGACATTTATACATACTTCATAATGTGGTTTCTTTAGACCCTCAGAGGAAGCATATCAGTTTCTCTACATTAGCATCCTGTGGGGTTACATTGTAGAAGTTGGTAAAATTAGTCATATAAGGCCAAACAATAAAATCCCAGATCACTAGGGAAAGACTGTAAAACGGGCAAGCATTAAGAAACACAATCCTTGGCTGGAGCCTTTCAGAGGACCTGTTAGCAGTATTGAGCGTCCATTTTCCATAAATGTGTTACTCGCTGTCAGCAGCTCCCTTGCAGGGTTCTCCCTTTCCACCCTTCCTGCTTACTCGTGAGCCTGTTGGTTTCTGGCATCCCTGTGATCTTACTGTTGGATATTTGGAGAAAGGTTTGGTTTCTCCAAGTGCCATTGTGTGCTGTGCGTTGATTTGAACATGTGAGTAGTGGTGAAGGTATCTGCTTCCTGTGCCTTGTAATTGGACAGCTGTGTGACCATGTGACCTCTTCCCATTCAGCCCTGTATCTTAAGTCAAAGGAAGCACATGTTATCCTGGGTTGGTGTCACCTGCAATTCTTCAGTAAATGGAGTAGGAGCAAGCAACTGCGCAATCGGGCTGCAGGGTAAGCCGGTCTGACTGGTGACACATTAGAGAAGAGAAGGGCCTAAGGCCCCAGGCCACTTTGCCCCTTTGCCATGTTCTTGATCACAAAATCCACTTCTAGGAATCAGTGCCTCAGGAATAAGTAGGCAGGAGACACAGGAGAGGTATGGGCTCTGCATCCACAGAGACCTTGACCCCAGCTGCTCTTGACTGGTTTTCTCCTTCACGTCCCCAGCAGTGCTGATAGCCCCTTGGTTGGCTTTCTTGGGAGCATCACGCACAGTCTTCCTGGTCCCCCCTCCATCCTCACTCACATCATCAATGCTCTGTTTATACGGAGGAGACATCTCTGGTGTGGTCACTGCTGGCGCAGAAGCCGAGAATGTTAGTCCTTTCTGATGGAGTCTCTCATCTGATTCTCCTAGCTGGTGAATGAAATCAAGTGTGGGAAAGGGTATTAACATAGAACCTTTCAACCTGTGCCCTTTTTAATTTTAAAATTTATTCTATAGTTTAAATTTTATGTGTATGAGTGTTTTGTCTGCATGTATTGTTAGTACACTTGTACGTGCAGTGCATGAAGAGGCCAGAAGTGGGTGGCAGGTCTCCAGGAACTGGAGTTAAGAATGATTGTTAGCCACCATGTGGATGCTAGGAACCAAAGCTGTGTCCTCTGGAAGAGCAGCCAGTGCTGTTGACCACTGAGCCATCACTCTAGACCCCCAGAGTTTTTCCTGGGGTACAGTGGTTCACTTAATGCCTTTATTTCCTGTGTGTAGCCTATGTGGCCTGGAATAAGTGAGATCTCAAAAATAAAGCTAGGTGTAGCTGCCCACACATTTAATCCTAGGACTTGCCAGGCTGAGACTGGTGGATCTCTTAAGTTCTAGGCCAGGCAGGGCTACATAGTGACACCTCATCTCTTAAAAACCAACCAGCAAACAAATCAAAACCCATTTTTAAAAAATTTGTTATTGGGCTGGAGAGATGGCTCAGTAGTTAAGAACACTGACTATTCTTGCAGAAGACCTGGGTTTGAATCCCGGCACCCACATGGCAGCTAACTACCGTCCGTAATTCCAGTTCCAGGGGATCTGACAGCCTCTTCTGTCCTCCTTGGGCATTGCACGACACAGGTGCACTTACCTACATGCAAGCATAACACCCATACCCATAAAATAAAAATGATAAATAAAAAAATTATTTACTATTTTTATTTTATGTGTATGAGTATATTGTCTGCATGTATGTAAGTGCACCCATGTTGTGCAGTGCCTTCAGAGGCCAGAAGAGGGTGTTGGATCCCTGGAACTGGAATTACAGATGGTTGTTAGCCGCCATGTGGATGCTTGGAACCAAACCGGTGTCTTCTGCAAGAGCAGCCAGTGCTCTTAACTGCTGAACCATCTCTCCAGCCTCTCCTCCCCTCTTTGAGACAGGGTCTCACCATGTTGTCTAGTCCATACCCTTATGTATCAAACTCCAGAGTGCTGAGATTACAGGTATGCACCATCACATCTGGCTGCATTGAGGCTGAGAGCAGTGTAGAGGCAGCCGGACAGACAGGTAGGGACCCAGCCCAGCACCTGCTGGGATGACAGGGTTGCTCTGTGTTAGCTGGGAGTATTTCCTGCAGACAGAAGGCAAGCCAGCAAGTCACACTACCTGCTCAGGGCATCATAAGTGGTCTAGGATAATAAAAGCCATGTTCTTGTGCATTTCACAGCAGGACAGCTAGGAAGTCTTGCCTCCCTGCATGTATGGGGAGGGGCAGGGGGCTGAGCCCACATGGTTTGGGAAGCTGCCTGTGCTCTCTCATCATCCTCTGGGACTGCTGGGCTTGTGCCTTGTCATAGAGAAGAGTTGTGGTTCTGCTGCCACAGGTCCATCCAGACAGTGACCACACAGGCGCTTGAGTGACTCTGAGTCCCTGAGCCCCAGATCCTTTGGGAGCACAGCTCAGATGACTGTGTCAAATTCCTTCATGGACCAGTGTGGCAGCTGCCTGAGATGCAAGCTGGGAAGCTTGTGTTTCCTGTGTGTGTAAGTGACGGCGGCAGTCTCACATTTGTTCAAAGCCTTCACTTGGATGAGAGAGTACTTGTACTCCTGGCTTTTCATAATTCAATTGCTACCCGCCGCGACTGCCTAATTACAGCCAAAGATGACCTCCAAACCACAGTCCCGATTGCAGCTTCCTCTAGGAAGGAGTACTGGTATTGATTTGTGCGCCTATCTCCCCCAGGCTTAAGGGGCAGCACTGCGAGGCCTGATTAAAGCCGGAAAGCCTTCTGCATTCTGTTTAAACAGAGCAGATTGGTTCTGCACTAGACTTGGCCAGGAAACAACCCCGCTCTTCCGAGTGGAATTGCACCCCAGCAGTCTCTCTCTCCAGCAGCCCTGAGGACTTTGGCTCTTTTGAATTTGCAGGGGAGAGTCAAGATTTCAAGGCCATGGTGATGGGTAGAGGGGCAGGGACCTGATAACATGGTCAGGAATCTCTTGGAGCTGGACTGTGGCTGCCTTGTGATAGTATCAGCCTTGGGAAAAGCAAGCCTTTTTTACTTAGTGCCTCAGATTCATTCCCCATCTGTCAAATGGAGTTAATAGTAGTGTTTAATCTCCATGCAGTTGGCATTCCCTGAAAGCCTATTGAAGGGGCTTAGTGAGTACTTGGTACACCTTTTAAAGAAATAGGAAAGAAAAGACCACTGTCAGTCAACATCATCATTCAACATATTCAACATTTTATCGTCGTCAGTAGGTAGCCACAGTGCATGCAGAGTCATGGGTTCAGCCTGGGAGTCTGCCAGCCCCAGCTAGAGGTATGCACAGAGCAGCACCCGTGGTCAGTTATAATGATAAAGCCAAGAAAAGAATTCTCATCTTCCTCACTAGATTCTCAGCATGGTCCTGAAGCTGTATTTTCCTCCCCAGACTTGGGAGATAGGATGTGTCCCTCCTTCAGCCTGATAGTGATGCTTTTCCAGATTGAAGTCTAGTTCTCATTTGTGAGAATATACTGGTCTGAGCTACAGCAGAGCAGAGGTGATGTGTTGGCACCATGTTGTTGCGTCCTGGCCACCGGCTCCTTCAACAGGTGTTAATAATGCCTATCCTGGGAATATGCCCATGTCCCGGTGGATGCCTTGAGATACCCACAGTTTGCCTTCACTGTGTGTTCTGCCATCCTGACTTACTCTATGCTGTTGGTCTATAAAGAAAAAAATGTCTTATAGTTGAGTGATCTCCGCAGTCCTGGATCAGTCATCTCAGGAGAGCCTCCTTGCTATACTGTAAGGTGATGGAGAACATCCCATGACATGGTTTGAGTGTGCAGCCACTCACGCCATCACAGGGCAGTACCTTCACAGCCTCAATGATCTCTGCTGCAGCTGCAAATACATAGGACATCTGAATTTGGGGTCACGTCTCCGGAATACTTTGCAGGAGATACCTTCATCCCTTAGCCGGGCTGAGGTTCATGTAGCCCCATCTCTCCCCAGCCTGGGGGAGGACATCGGGTTTTATCCTGAGAGCCACGCCAGGAAAAGCTGTTGAGCACAACCACTTCACATGAAAGGCTGTTAGATTCAGGTCACTGAGTTTGGACTCCTGCATTTTATGGCAGAGTCTGAAAATGCAGATTTGTAACAACGAACGTTAATGAATTCAGACTGTTTGAATTTCACGCTGAATAATGGCTGGGATTATCAGCCTACAGCTTTTGAGATCTGGGATCACGTAATCTTTTCTAAGATTAAATTGATAGAATGATGTAATATCATATTACTTTTATTAACAGTCCTGGCCATAAAAGAAGCATACCTATTAAGGGAGGAGAATTTAGTAAAAACACTAATAACAAGACAGTTTGGGATGCATAATATATTCAGTAAATTTCAAAATGTTGCATCTCATTTTAAATGCAATGTCGTGCCCATAGGTATTGAATTCTATACCTTTATACCCTGGGGCTTCCTCTTTTCCACATTAAAAATATTCTATTTAAATGCAGATTTTGATTTGCAGTCTAGGATGAGAATTCTAGAAGAATGGGGAAGGACAACTCTGCATGTATTAACTTAGTTTTGGTTTCATGGCTCACTCTTGTCTTCTGCCCTTCCCACCTCTCCTCCAGCAAAGCATCATGTCCATGCACTCAAGTAAGAGAAAACGCTTAAGGTTTCAGAGAATGATAATGCCATTATACCTTTGTCTGCCTTGGAATTATCCTCTGCCCCCCGCCCAGTCAAGTTGAAGAAACACAAAAGGCCCCAGATTTTCTCACATGACAGGAGCTGAGTATTTCTTTCTTTACACTGAGTTAATTCCCACAGTAGGAGATGGACACACTAGAACCCTGTTAATATTTACATTTATAGAGTATTAAAACTTTTTTTTTTGTCTTTTTGAATCAGGGTCTCCCTGTAGCCCCAGCTGTCCTGGAACTCACTCCGTAGACCAGGCTGTCCTTGAACTCACAGAGATCCGCCTGCCTCTGCCTCCCAAGTGCTGGGACTACAGGCGTGCACCACCACGCCCGGCTAGTATTAAAACTAATTTTAAGATTTGATGCTCTTGATTTTGTATGTGCACTTGTCTAACCTAAGCCCTCCCCTCCCATCCCATGTGTGTGTTGGGTGGGGTGAGGGTGTGTATATGTAACATTGGACAGTTTGCCTGTGTTGGTCCTCAGGGACCTTGTTTGGGGGTGGCTGGCCAGGGAGTTCCAGGAATCTTGTCTTTGCCACCCTGTAATTATGGACATGTGTACCATGCCCAGCAATTTGAACATGGGTTCTAGGGATTGAACTCAGGTTCTCATGCTACCCAGGTACACAGTTTACCAACTGAGGTATCTCCTCAACCCTCTGCCTTACTTTCCTGCTCACATTCCCAACAGTTTATCTGGAAAGCAAGTGGAATGGCCTTAGTGCAAATGTTAGGACTGTGTTGGGGCTCGCTTCAGAGAACTTCAAGTAGGCCACCCCTTCATGGAGCAGGAGTGACTTGTTTGATGTTGAGCTTCAGCTCCCAAAGAAATGCTTGTATAGCTTTTGACAGTCTACTCTTAGAATTAATGAGGGGCCTAATCCAGCTACAGCTAATCCAGCAAGAGATTTGCTATATACATTTGTCAGTTTCAAACTAAGCATTGTGTTTTGGCTTTTATGATCTGTCAAGGGAAAAAAGAAGCAAATTCTTCATAATATGCTAATTGATCTACTTGGGGATTTTAGAAACAGACAACATCTGTATGTGTCAGTAACACAGTTAATAGCCTCTGTTCTTCAACAGGCGTGGGTTGGGTGTGTTTACATGTGATCTCTGTGAGGCCTGCTGTGTCCTCCCAGGGCTTAGCCCTGTGGAAATTGAGGTCCTTTTTACTGTTGAGACCCAGGCTAGTGAGTCCTGTTTCAAGAGGTCACTGGCTTGAGTGGGGATATGTTGCTTCTAAGAAGAACATGGTATACTAAGTAGCTGAGACAGCCTGGCTATGGTTCTGGGTTCAGACTTGTCAGCCTCTGTCCCTGGGACACCCTCCCCCGCCAGGTACCACCCCCTCTGGTAGCTAGGAACCTTTGTGTTCTTCAACCAGGGATTTTGACAACTCAGAAGTTCCTACTTCATTAAAACCTGTTGATGACCCCCATGGGCAGTAAGGCTTTCCTTGTGGGAGATAAGGAGCCTCACCCATGAAAAGGAGCACTTCCCTCAATGGATTGGGGGGGGTGGTGGAGAGGAAGGGAATGTATGTGTGAAGAGCAGCCCAGTAGGAGTTGGGAGAGGTATATGTGGGGAAGCAGAGTGGGAAGAATTGCATTCACTGACCCAGGTGTGTGTTCTGTATTCTGCCTGTTCCGTGAATGCATGTGGTGTGGTCCTGCAAGGCTGGAGCTTACATCCTCATGCATTCCTATTAATTTAGCAGAATAGGGCAACATGTTATCTTGGTAGACATGTGGCAGCAGAGGTGGGATCTGAACCCAGCACGTTCTGCTCTGTTTACTTCCTCAGGTGGGACTGTATGCAGATGACCAACCGCATGTTCACATTTCTTACCTGCTTCCTACACCCCATGTTTCCCCAGTAGCCAGTGCTCACAGTCATGTGAGCCTGTGGATCTTAGGTGCATGGAGTTTGGAGCTTGTTCCTCACATACTCAGCCCTTTAGAGGTGACACCAAGCCAGAAGCAGCCTTGGACTTAATGCTGTTGCCCGAGTCCCCAGGTGGACCAGTGTAGGGGAGTAGCTTACATCATCCATCTCTTCCAACTGTCTGTTGTTTCACCCCAAGAGGATTCTGTAGGCATAAACTTCCTCAGAAGCCTGTGCCCTCCTCCAGGTCTTGGGTTTATAAGGACAACCTGTGGGTACAGGGAGGGTCGCCCATCCAGAATCTTGCTTTCCATCCCATGTATTCTATTCTCTCTCTTCACCAGCCACCAGCAAGAGGGCATTGTCATCTTCATTAGCATAGGAAGAGGTGGAGTACAGATTCCCCAGGCCCAGCAGCTTGTTCTTAGAACACAGCATAACTTTGGTTCACACCAGCCCAATTTCTGGCAGCCGTGTTAGTGTAGGATTTGGGGTCTGTTTAAGAGAGAGATGGGAGATTACTAGAGAGTGGCTCAGTGGGTTAGCATAAAGGCCTGGATTCAAATTCACAGCATCCAGGTAAAAAGTCAGACATGCTCTGTGTACCTGTAACCCCAGTGGTGGAGAGCAGAGGGCAGAGGATCCCTAGGTCTACTAGCCTAGCAAATCCAGCTCAGTAAGAGACCCTGTCTCAGCACTAGAGTAGAGACGGATAAAGGAACCCGTCCACTGTCCTGCTCTGCATGTGCATAGGCACATGCCGTACACTCACATTTATCCGTGTACCACACACATACCACACACATAACACACAAATAGATGTGTGGTAGCTGCTTCATGAATCGTCCTTATTAGCCCAAGACCAGTATCACCAGCCTTTTTATTTCTCCTTTTCTTTGCATCTGGGTCTTCCAACAAAAGGCAGTATGGAGAGGGCCTTGAACAAGCCAGGAGGTGCCAGTGTTTTGTTTGACCTATTCATTTCTGTCAGCTCCTGCAGGCACATTTAGGTGCAGTCATGTGCAGACACTTACACTCACGGGTGCATGCTCAAATGCCCACGAATTCACAGACTCAGACTCAAATATACATGCACACTTGGCACATACAAGCAGATGTGTCCATAAAACATGTGGACAACCCTCAAACACACCTGTGGTGTGGATGAATGGTCCTCTCCCAGGGCACTGTGTACCCGAGGTGCTCTCTACAGCTGGACAAAGCGAGCAGTTCCTCCCACCAGTATGCGCCTGGTGTTTGCCTTTGCTAGCCTCTGGGGCCTGGATCTGAGAAGCTAATCTTACCCTGCTTCTGTGCCAGAAAACTCAAGTCTTGGACAAACAACCATCCATCCCGACTGCTCACTGAGGTGCTTATTGAAATGGGTGTCGGGGATATTTCCACCTGGCCACTTGCTTCTCCTTTCGTCCCCCAGGTTGATGAGTAGGAGTGGTTTAATTTGAGGCCAGTAAATTTTATAATTGGATATAAACAAGTGAAGCACACAGGGCCCACTGTACACACCACCAGCAGTACTCGGGCTACGGGAGAGGCTCTCAGCCCATCCAGATCAGATTATTTTATTACACCAACGTGAACTTCAGGAGTACTCACATAATCAGGAAGTCAGCAGGTTCATACACTACTATCATTAAATTTTCAGGCAAAAGCTGCAAAAATTAATTGGAAGCATGTAATAGTTTAGAATGTGAGCCGGCTTATGCTGGTATAAATTATAGGAGGAGAAGACAGCTTTATATACTGAGCGAGGCAAAACTGGTTTACTTTAATGAGGAGAGATAGAAATGCAGGAGCTATTTTTTCATTACTGTTGTGCTCTAAAGTGTTTGGACTTAGCTGATGAATAGAGTTAATTCGCCACTATACTTCCAGTAATTCATGTTGTACAGTTTAATGACTTCTAGATAAAAACAGGATTGAAATGTTAATTTCTCTGAAGAAATCAGACACTTGTATATCAGTGCCCACCCCCTTCCCTGCTTTTAAGCCACTAATTTCACCAAACCCACCCTGGAGGTGCTTATGCTCAGGTATTGCTTACCTGAGTTTGCTGCTTTTTCTACACCTAAGTAATAATAGGATTGACGGTCTCAGCGGAGAATCTGCCAGGTGGCCCAACTCTGCCCACCAGTGACCACAGGTGGCCCCCTCCATTCCAGGGACAGAGAACTTGGTTTTAGACATGATTTGGCTGAAGTTAAGCACAGGTTTGATCACGATGATCCATTGTCCCTACTGGGAAATAAGAGCTAATGATCGGTTGATTTTGGACCTTTTGTGGTTTGACCTCAAAGTGTGACGAAATGTATCATTTTTTGCATTCATTGAATTATTTTGGGGGGGGGCACTTGAGTCATGGCTTGTGTATAGATGTCAGAAAATAATTTGTGGATGTTGGTTCTCCTACCAGTGTGTTCCAGGGATCAAACTCGGGTCATGAGGCTTAGCAGCAAGTACTTTATCCCCCTGAACCGGCTCACCAGCCTGCATGCAGAAATTTTATCACTGTTGCTATATTATTTTTTAACTGTTTTATTTATTTATTTGTGTATTGACTGCATGTATGTAAGTGCATCCATGTCATGCAAGTCAGAAGACCCCCTGGAATAGAGTTACAGATGGTTGTCAACTGCTGTGTGGGTGCTGGGAATCAAACCGTGGTCCTCTTGCAAGAGCAGTCAGTGTTCTTAACCACTGAGCCATCTCTCCAGCCCACTGTTGCTCTATTATAAATATGTTTTCTCTTCCACTTTTCAGAAGACAAGATTGAAATACTAACTGGAGTAGCATTAATCTGATATAGGGATAGTCGTGCTTAATAGAATTTCAGATTATTTTTTGGTCTTTTTGAGACAGGGTTTCTCTGTAGCCCCAGCTGGCCTGGAACTTGCTGTGTAGACCAGGCTGGCCTTTATCTCACAGAGATCTGCCTGCCTCCTAGGTGCTGGGATCAAAGGCATGTGCTACCATGCCCAGGTTTTATTTTCTATTTTGAGACAGGGTCTCATGTATTCCAGAATGACCTCAGATTCATTATGTAGCAGAACTCCTGATGCTCCTGCCTCCTCCACCTCACCAGGGATATTTTACACTCCGTTGATTCTGTCCTTTTGTTTCATCCCCCCCTTTTTTTTTCTTCATCGGTCGCCTTGGAGTCAATCTCTGATGTCCTAGTTGGTGAAAAATTAACTTGGCTGTAATCAGCCCCATCTATTTCCTAGTTCCTGGTTCCTTTGAAACTTCAGGTGTTTGAGTTCATGATCCCTTTAAGGCACTCTTTCTCTACTTTGACCCTGTTGACATTTTGGGGCAGACACTTACTGGATGTGGGCCTGTCCTGTCCTGGGCATTGTAGGGTACTTAGACCCACCTTGGAGTCTTCTGCAGACTTTCATTGCCCAGGGTCCCCCCTTGAGCACCTCTGGTTTAAGAAATGTTGAGTCTATTTTGGGCCCATTTTGTGTTTTCCTAGAACCTCTTGCAGTGCGGTCTCCACATACAAACCGGCTCCCAGCTTTACCAGGGTGGTTGAGTACTGTGGTTGGAGGCAGTGCTCCTGCATCACTGGCTAACCTCACTCCTGTGTGCTTTCACATGGTCTCTTTCCTTATCCCTCCCTGCCAGAGGCTAGGCCTGTGAGGAAGGGCGCCACTGAGACAGAAGGAAGGAGCCCCTCCCCTGACATCGCCTGGCTCCTGAAACCTCACTAGACTGTTCATGGCAGTGCCTTTGACAGACAGATTTATTTGTCACCTTGTCATGGTGACATGTTAGGATGGCTTCACTGCTCACGTGCCACTGACACTTGGCTGTCTGAAATCAGGACAGCTTCTCTTAGACTGAGCCGAGGAGGCTTATCAGCACCCGGCATAACTTACCGCCTGCCTTCCCGTTTCTTTAACTTTTAATTGAAACCGTTTAGTTACCACCCCTGCTGTTCGGAATCTGGGGACAATTAGGAAAGTCCCATCTGTCCTTTGAACCACATTATATTGCCGCCACCCCCCCCCCCCCCCCTATCTTGAGAAGATGGTGTATTTTAGCAGGAATATCTTCGCATGGTCCTTTCTCTTCCCACTGGCTGGGTTTTTATCTCTCTTGAATGAGTTATGGCAACTCTTTAATTCAATTATTTTCTCCAGCATGAGCTTGGAGATGATTTAGTCGAATCAGATGCCGTGCTTTCCCATTGCAAAGCAGTGACTCCCCACAAGGCTAGAGGTGGATTTTTAAAATTTTCACCTCCAGCTACTGTTGAATGCATTTGTGTGGCGCACCCCCTGCTTCTCGGCACGAGCTCCCAGTTACTCTTCCCAAGCATAGATTGGAAATGGCAGATGCCACGGGCTTTGCCAGTCTTTCCCCAAGGCAAGGAATTATCTGTCCAGTGATATTAGGTCAGTGAATTCCCACCCAGCTGTGTGTGAAAGGAAGGAGGGGCAGGGCAGCCTGGGTGACCAGAACGGCCATTTATAAACCTAAATGTGGCAAACAGGCTTTACTGCTTTGATATTTGACTTTGAATTAAACGAAGTGTGGTGGGGTGGGAATATATTGCCTAACCACCTTAACCTTTGTGCCTTCTAATGTGGAAAGTCTGCCCAAAATAGAACCCACCGCAGTGGGTCTCGTATAAGGGAAGGCGGTAAAATGGTTTCCCAGGCAGCAGGCAGCAAGAGAAGGGACGTTTGGGTTGTAGCATTCTTCAGCGGAAATTGTGTTGCTTAGCCAAGCCTGTCTGTTGCTTTCCTGATGGGCCCCTCGGCTGTGGCTACCAGGACCCTCAAGTGGCAGGACATAGCAGAGATGGGTTTAAGCCAGTGGTGGAGATCCACATATGCTTGTTGAGAGAGAAAGTGAGGGAGGCCACAGGCTTACCCATCAGGTATGGAGCCTCCAGTGAGCCTTTAACAGCTGTGGGCGAAGGACCCTTGATGGCAGTTTCGGTGCTCATTTGGCTGAGCTGCCAAGTACTGGGCCCCATTCAAAGCCTCTGTGTGTGTGTGTGTGTGTGTGTGTGTGTGTGTGTGTGTGTGTATAGGCAGGCTGGGGTTGCTCCCTATTCAAAGCGTGTGTGTGTGTGTGTGTAGGCAGGCTGGGGTTGCTCCCTAGGGTGAGTTGTAAGACTTGAGGACCAGGTGGTGCTTCGTGGGGAGCAAGCCAACATGTCAGGCTGGGGTTGCTCCCTATTCAAAGCGTGTGTGTGTGTGTGTGTGTGTGTAGGCAGGCTGGGGTTGCTCCCTAGGGTGGGTTGTAAGACTTGAGGACCAGGTGGTGCTTCGTGGGGAGCAAGCCAACATGTTCTGCCACTCTACGTTTTTTTGGGTGTCATTGGTGCTATGTGTTCTGTGATTGTTGGTCACTAGTGTATAAAGATACGTGTCAGGCAAGTGTTCTGGCTCCTAAGCATATGTCCGTGGCACTTGGCAGAAGAAACCTCATCTATCCACTGTTCCATCCACTGGCTTATCCAGATGTAGGTGCCAGCCACAAAGTGATGACTCTACTTCATGGCCATTCCGGGCCTGATCTGTACTTACTAGAACTAAACTAGACCCAGTGAGACCAGACTGCACGTGTCTGCCTGTGTCTGGATCTACAGTACTTGTTAGAGGCAGGTAAGAAAAAGGTTAAGATACTGTGGATGAAGAAATCCACTAGAAGCCAGTGTCTGTTTTCCGAGAAAGTACTTGGACAATCCCAGAATTTTGTCATAGTGCTTTTTGATGGCAGAAGGACAGGTGTGGATCTAGGGACCAATTTCAGTTGCGGAGACCTTGCCTAGCATATACTCATCCCTGGGTTTGATTCTCCAGTACCACATAAACCAGGGGTGGTAGGGCACACCTCTGATCCCAGCACTCAGCGGGAGGGGGAAGGGGGAGACTCTTAGAGTCCAAAGTTATCCTTGGCTCCATAGGGAATTGAAGGCCAGCCTGCGCTATAGGAGACCCTGCTCAATAATAAAACATTGGTCAAGCACCCACAGTTTAAATTACAGTAATAGAGTGATTGCCTTAAAGAGAACAGATACAGTGTTGTGAAGGTACATTTGAAAACAGAACCTTAAGTAACCATGCAGACGTCTCATGGTAAATAATTTATATTGTTTATTTTTTTCTTGGTAGAGTTTGCAGTGATTTTTAGTCATTAGTGTGGTGTTTGGTTTGGTTTGGTTTTTTGAGACAGGGTCTCCTTGTAGCTTCAGCTGGCCTGGAACATACACATGATCCATAGCCAAGATGTGATCAGCTCAACACATAGAGGACAGGCTGAGTTCACTCTCCTGTGTGCCCATCTGTGACAGTAGGTGGTGGGTAGAGACAGCTACAGGTTGTACTGTGTTCTTGTTTCCCTCTGTGGCCTTTGGGCATGTATGTGAACTCAGGATTTCTCGGCAGTGGGATCTGTATTTGCTGTGGTTTTGGTGTGTATATGATCTTGTTTTTCATGACCTGGCAGAATGGTGTTTACTTATATGCAGCCTCATGGGCTCTGCTGTTCGATAGCTCTCCAACCTTGGGAAGATGACTGCCCTTTTTTTTGGCTAGTGGGTGTAATTCAATGACAAAACACTGCCTGTCATGTGTAAGGCCCCAGGCTTGATCTTTGCTACCCTAAGCGCCAGCCCATAACCCTTGAAATGAAAGCAAGAAATATTTTAAAGGAGAAACCTAGTAAGCACATTGGTGCTTGTGACTGGTATCATTATTGCTGTTTTTCCTTTCACTAAATGGTCATCATTACTGCATACTTTTACAAGCTGTGCTTCCTGTCCCCTCTGTAGATGTGCTCAAGATGTTAGCTGCCTGTTGCAAGCTTGCTTTGCTATTGTACCATATCTGCCCTTGGGGCACTCAGTCCTGAAGCTGTTTGGCCCCTGGGGCCCCCACAGCAGCTCCTCTGCAGACAAGCCTGCATGGAAGCCATCAGTATGATGCCAGGAGCAGCTGGTGAGCACCGAGTCAGCAGGGACAGGACTGTCATCCTCTTGCCACATTGTCCCTCTCATTGTGGTCTTCCCTTAAATGGCTAGATAACAAGGAGTGGTCTCTTTGATTTGAGTGGGCATTTATTAAGCACCTGCTCTATGCCAGAAGAAGCTGATCCCCTGGAATTGCAGTTTTGAAGTTGTTAGCTGCCATGTGGGTGCTGGGCACCAACCCCAGGTCCTCTGTAAGAGTAGTCAGTGCTCTTAACTGCTGAACCATCAGCAGCCCCTAATTTGAAAATTTCCTATCAACAACTTCTGGTGCCTTTGAGTCTCCAGATATTTATAAGAAGCATTGTATTACTTGTGTTTTCATTTTTGATCCTATGTGAAAAACCATTTTTTTATTCTTGTGGAAAATTTGTTGTCAAGAGCAGTTCTATTAAAATAAGTATTTCAGTATATTATCAGGCACTGAGATAGTCTGTAGGTCTGAGGTTGTTTCATGGCATAAATGATAAACGAGTTCTGTGAGGGCTGAGTTTGAGGGAGAAGTTGGAACACAATTTGTGTCTCTGAGGCCGATTTCTTTATATTGCAACAACTGGATGGCGACACACGACCAGAGCACAAGGCGTATTTGATGGGTCAGGAAAGTGAAAAGTTTCAAGTCAGCATTTTATCATCCTTTGACTTGTGATAAACAGGCTCTAGTGGGGAGGAGAGGGCTCAGAAGGGTACCCCCCGCCACCCCGGGCCTCCCTGTTGGACACCTTGGTTCAGGCGGCTGGCTCACATAGAACAGTGGTAAAAAGTGGGAATTCTGGAAGATGTTATTAGTTCCCTGATTTTATGTGTGCATGTATTTGCATGTTTGTGGGTACATATGTGTGGGCAAGTAGGTGTACATACACACACACACAAGTGGGGGGTTATAGGTAGCTGTTCTCCGCCTCATATATTAAGACAGGCTCTTACTTGAACCCAGCACTTGCTGATTCCAGTAGTCTGGCTTGCCAGCTTGGGAATCTCTGGGATTCTCTCCACCTCTCGCCTGCTGGGCATCCAATCCAACTCCGGCTTGTGTAGCAACTGTTTTACCCACATTTTACAGCCGCATTTTTATTTTAGTAGATGTGTGGTGAGGTCTTAGGCAGGGCTGTCGACCTCTAGCACCTGGAAACACTAAGTAATTTCCAGGAGAGACAGTGGCGACTCATCTCATGAAGCTTGGAGATGACGGGCAGTTACTGGTCATTGGAGTGACTCGGGTGGGTGTTCCCAATGGATTGCTTAGTAACTAACAGAATTCGCTGTGATTGTGTGATATCAGTATCAGAGGAGCTTTCAAGTGGAAAGAAGGTTCCAGAAGGACCTTCACTGATGCATCCAAGCTGCATGTTTCTAACTCCTCTTGGTCGTGGTTTATAACTTGCCCCTTCCTGTTCAGTCCTCTGCTCCCCTGTTTTTCATAACTAGTAGTAGTCCGTGTCTCCAGCCGCTCCACATCTTAGTTGCTGTATCTTGGCTCTTGCTCCTTTTATCAACTAGCTGCTGCCATACTGCGTGCTGCATCTTTGACACATATTAGGCCTGATTATCTTTGTCTCAGTGGCACCCTAGCTCATGTGTATGTCTCCCACAAGTGGAAGCATCTGGTGCAAAAGAACTCTGAATATCCTCTTAGAGAGCTGCAGTGCTGTGTGGATCCCAGGCCCCCGGTATCTGCAGCACCCGGACCCATGCGGAGCTCCTGGAGGGAGTTGGGGACAAGGATCCCAGAGGAAAGAACACCTATCCTCAGGCAACTTTACTATCGAGGGGCCTGCAAGAATGTTGATTTCTGAGGTAAGACACAGAGCCTCACTAGCTTTCCAACACAGTGACCCAGCCTCCTTGTGAATTGCCTAACAGGCCCCGAGGCCTCTTCCAAAGGGAACAGTGCATATCCTGGAAGTTTGAGTTGAGTTTGTGTCAGTTGTCTGACACATTTCCAGTTGGGGCCCCTTCGTGTGAGCCTTGAGGAGAAAATGCTTACACGTGGGGGTGCCGAGACAGTGGAATGACCCTAGTAGAAAGAAGGCTCAGGGTGTTGAGACAAATGGTTCCACAGCAGGTGGTCCAAGTGGGACAGCTCCCACTCCCATTCCCACTGGTGCCATCTTTTGTGACAGCCTGTTCAGGACCAGCCTGGTACCTGGTGATCACCAGCCCTCACAGCTGCCCACACAGATTGATCTCGTCATGGCTGATTTTGGAGTTCAAAGATTAAGCTGCCCTGTTCTCACCGTCTATAGACTCATTCATTCATTAATTCAGAAATTGTGTCCATGCGTGCACATGCATGTCAGGCAGTTCTTCAAGCTCTGCAGCGGCACTGGATTATGTTCTGGAGGCAAAGTTCGCCTCCCAGGTGGAATGTTTTCTGTTGGCTTGGTGTCAAGTTGAATGCATTTGCTTCCGTCTGAGTTATTATAAGAGTCATAATCAGATGCCTTATCAATGACAAAAACCTGTTATTCAATGCTTTCGATACCTGGAAGTCCAAGATCAAGGCCAGCAGAAGCAGACTTGGTGGCACAGGTTTGTGATCCAAGCCCCTGAGTGGCTAAGGCAAGAGAATTAGAGCAGTTAAGGACAGTTACTAAAACACAGTCTGAAAATAAAAAGTAGAAATATGGGCTGGGGAAATAGTTCAGTAGTAGTATACCATCTGACTAGAACACATAAGGCCCTGGGTTCGAGCCTCAGTACTGCTAAATAAATAATGAACTAAACAGATTCAGTGTCTGCCGAAAGCCCCTTTCTGGGCTCATAGGTGCCTCTTGCTGTGTGCTCCCATGGAAGGAAGGGCAAGGAGTTCTCTGGGGCTCTGCTAGAAGCCCCTCTTCCACTTTGGGTAATCGACAGTGGCCAAAGGCCTACCTGGGGTTGAGCCTTTCTCCATAGTAACTCGAGAAGGTACCCAAGCATTCACACCAGGGCATGCACCTTGACCTAGAAGCCACATTGGTAGCCTCTAGATAGTAGGTAGTTCTAGATATCTAGATAGATAGGTAGTTCTAGATAATAGGCTCCAAAGAGGCTGCTACGATTGGGCTGAAAAAAGAAACCTTGTTGAAGAGATCTGGGGAAGGAGCCTCTCTGAGCAGAGCAGAGGGCGCATCCTCATGCAGGAAGTCGTGAGCATATGCCAGCCAACATGCAGAATCCTGACCGAGACTATCAAGAAGTGGCGGTACACGCCTTTGATCCCAGCAGAGGCAGAGGCAGGTGGATCTCTGTGAGTTCAAGACCAGCCTGGTCTACAAAGTGAATTCCAGGCCAACTAGGGCTACAGGAATACCCTGTCTCAAAAAAGACAAAAAAAAAAAAAAAAAAAAAAAAAAAAAAGTGTTAGAGGATCAGGCTTGAGAGATGGCTCAGTGGTTAAGAGCCTCTGCTCTTGCAGAGGACCCAGGTTCTATTCCCAGCACCTACATGGTGGAGTTACGCCACCAGTAACTCCAGTTCCAGGGGATCTGCCACCATCTTCTGACCTCCCAGGGCATTGGATGACAAGGATGCACATACATACCTGTACATACCTGTAGGCAGTACGCTCATACACATTAAAATAAAATATTATTTTAAAAACTGAAAATGGGGCATCTTTAGTGAGTCACCAGGTCAGAGTGATGTTTTCAGATTTATGTCTTGGGGCAAAAAAATGCCTCCAACATATCTGGAAATGGTACGGAAAAGGGCAGGGGTAGAAGCAATTCCATGCCGAATTGGGCCTGTCTTTGTAACCCCCACACTCTGGGGGCAGAGCTTGACTTAAGACCAGCCTGGACCACACAGTGAGAGAGAGGGAAGGACACGGGGGACATGAATAAATGAGAAAGATAATACAGAATGCTCCAGCAGAGGCGACAACTTGGAATGGGAAGGACCAGACTGCACCTTGGACTGATGTCCCTGAGGCATGTGTCCCCTGGGCCAGGCTCTCTCCCAATACTGGCTGTCCAGGCTCTTTGCCCTGATTTCAGAAGTGAAGCCTCTAGGTCTCCCAGGAGTCAGAGATGGAAATTGTCTCCTTGTCTCCGGCTAATGGGATCTTTCCAACAGCTAAATCCTCCACTGAGCACTTTATGTAACTGCTGTTGCACCCAGGGTAGGTGCCCTTGCCATATGTCCTGGAAGCTCTCTTTCACTGTCGTTAAAGAGTCAGCCATGTGCATGGGAAGGAGATGGGATCCTGCTGTAATCACTTTGTCTACACCATCTTTTCTCAGCTGCTTAAATTGCTGTCAGTGCAGAGCAAGAATCTTGGAGGAGGGAGTTTTCTCTGATACAATTACGCTGTCAGTAAAAGTGTTGGTGGCTCTTCTCCACTTTTCCCTTAGCCACTAAAATAAAACTCTTGATCTCGGACTCAGCAGCTGTTTGCAATCGGCCTCCCTTTTCCTGCTGATGTATTAGTGTCAAGGCTTGGGTGATGGGTGGTGATGTGAGGGCCGAAGGTGCCTTCTGTCATTCTGAGCCAAGACTTGGGCAGTTGGAGCAGCTCCAGGTTGGGTCCGGGTCGTCCGTCCCTGTGTCATGCCTGGCGTTCCGTTGCTGAGAGCCTGGGGACCATTCAAGGGCAAAGATTTGCTGTTGTGGTGAAGGCAGAGCTCAGGGTCAGGCGTTGAGCACCAGGAATAACAGGTGGCGAGGTCAACACTCTCAAGACAGATTGGAGCAGCTCAGAGAGAGGACAAGTTACTGGGAATCACTAGGCACCTTGGTGGGAAAGAGAACCGAGCAAGTCAATAAAGCCAGGGTGAAGGAAGGGAGCCAAGGCAGGGCCAGGAGGTGACTGGCTTCCTGGGTGGGGTCAGGCCTGCCAAGTGAACACTAGATCCACCCTCCACCAGTCCAGGGAACAAAGGAAGGGTGGGGAGAACATTGGACATGCTTCTGAGACCCTTGCTGTCTCAGAAACTCCTTGAGTTGATAGAGGCAGCCATTGAGGTCTCAGAAACTCCTTGAGTTGATAGAGGCAGCCATTGAGGTCTCAGAAACGCCTTGAGTTGATAGAGGCAGCCATTGAGGTCTCTTGAAACTGAGGTTGTGGTGCTGGAGAGGTGCCTTCCAGAGTACCTTCTCCCAGTGGCCTCCCCAGACAGTAAGGCTGGGTTGGATGTGGGTGTTCCACCAAGAAGGTGGCCTCTGGAGCACCTCCCGCTGAGTCACACAGACTTATTCATTCAGTCACCTTTCTGTGGCTGCTCTGGGCTCAAAATAGCAGGATGACTGGGCCGGTCTGCCCAGCTGCATCGCTTCTGTGATGCTGGAGGTGCTCTGAGGAGGTGGCCTCACAGCTGTGCATGTTGGCAGGCTGTGGAGAATAAATGCAGCTATCAGATTTTTGAGTCCTGTTCAGAGCACAGCATTCTCATTCCAGCTTCTTGTTTAGATTTCACAGCCAGGGAACCTTGGAGCTGAGGAAACTGAGTCTGGGTAAGTCATATTCTTAAAGGACGAGGTCACGTGCACAACATAGCTCCACTCAGCGCTGGGCAGACCATCACTGGCTCATGCATGGTATAGCTGTTGGAGTGAGATGCCCTCAGCACTTGCTCCCCTCTCCCTCGCTCCCCATAAATGGGCCACTCCTGTTCACATGATGTGAAATACAGAGAACTGTTCTCAGTGAGTTGGCCCAGCTCTTTACCTCCGTTGGACAAGGGTGTTGAGACTATTGCTGTCCCTGGTTGCCTCATATGCATTTTTGGACTCAGATTTAAGCTTAGAACATTAAGGTAAAATATTAAACTAGTGTTGTTTAGTCCCAGGAGTGCTGAACATCAACCACCTAGATGGCAGAGGTGATTAGGGCAGCCCCCAGGCTGGCCCAGCACAAGAGGACGGCCTTACCTTAATCTTGCTTGGAGGAGCCCAAGCCACCCTCTCCTAGAGCATGGTCTCTGAGCTGAAGTTTGCACTGGAAGACCTAGGCACATGTCACAGACAGGGCTGGAACACCGGGATCATGGAGACAGTGTGCAAATGTGGCTTGAACAGCCAGCACAATCTGGTCACAAGGGATGGTCAAAATGGACTGAAAATGTTACCTGAGGCAAAGGGCATATGAAATTTTTATAAGGCTTGATTATAATGGGAAGGAAGGCAAAGTTAGTTACAGAAAAGGGAAGTTGTTTGGCAATGCTGTTGTTTCTCTGTTTCTGTCTGCCCCTGTGACCCGAGGGTTTGAGTTTTAACAGTGAGAAGACATGTATGTTTGCCGTCCTGCTGCTAAGGGGAGGAAGGCATAGGTGTGGAATGGTCAGCCCCCGGCCCACCGGGAACATGCTGAGCTGACTGTGGGAACACTTTGTCTGATTGTTGGTGTGGTTAACTTTGATCACATGGTAAAGATAGTGTTTCACTGTTTTCCTCCTTTGCAGTAAGGCTGTTGTGAGGATCTGCTGTGTGGTCATGTGGATACCTGCTGACCCTCAGACTCGCATTGATGGGTCACCCTCAGACATCTGATCTATAATTATGATTGCTAAGTTGGCGGTTCCGAGTCAGATGTTGCTGTTCCGTTGTGTTCCCTCTACTTGGACCTGCTCTTTGTAAGGACTCCTGGGTTCTCCATCCAGTGGGTTCTGTGTGGGTGCTGTTCTGTTTTGGTGTTCAGATTGCTTGAGATTTGGCCAATGCTCCCTAGAGATGGGCTACCTTATCTTGTGTCTCTTTGTGGCTCTCATTCTCTGTGACCAGAAAGCGCTCAGTATCCTTAACCTGGCATGGTCTGGCGCATCTTACACATTGTGTTTGGATATGGGGTGGAGGAGGCAGGGTTGAGCGTACCTTGCTGGGAGGTGATATGCCTGGGTTACCTGCTCTCAATGCTGACGGGGATCTGTAGTGTCCCATGACTTCAGAGGCTTTGGGCTTCTCAACTGGTGAAGCCCCTGCTGTCGACCTTTGGGGCACAGCATGAGGCCCACGTCGGCCCCTCCAGATGGGCTGTGGCTAAAGTTCTTTTATCCTGTAAATAATTTATGTCTCCAGCTGCTGTGGGCATGGATTTCTTCCGTCTTCTTTTTCCCTTTCTACATTACTCGTGTGCATCTGGGGACCTTTTGGCATTAGGGCATTGAGTTCACTTTAGGAGATATCCATGGGGGGGGGTCATGTTTCCAAGGGGGGATACTCAAGACAGTCCCAGATGTCAGCTCTGGGTGATGCTGAGATGTCTCCAAGCCCCAGCGATCAGATCCCCATCACTCCACAGTGACCAGAGGACAGTAACCGGATACACAGCGCAGGTGTACTGTGAAGACCCAGCCTGCCACCCCTGTACCCTGGCCCTGCTGGACTGCCAGCCCCTCTGTACTTAATAAGAAGACATGGCAAAAGCAAGACTCTTAGTGAATTGTGGCGCAAACGTGTATTTGCCCCCTAATCCAAAAAGACTGGTTGTATTTCTCCATAAATTTTGACTTCTCTTCCCTTAAGTAGAGTGCTAGAAGCCTGATTTACCTGCACCAAAAAATATGGGCCCCTTAGTGAACTTACGCAAAGTATAAAATGCCTTCACAGTGGTTAAATTTACACTCTGTTAAAATGATTTGTGCACTTTGCAGTAAGCTGTGATATTAGATGCATAAGAATTCAGCAGTGTTAACTTGGAGGAAAATTCTATTTGACAGGATCACAGCAAGTGCTGAGGCAAGGTTGGGAGCTGTTTAGCATGGTTACTAAATAAATGGATAGAGTTCAGGCTCGGCTTTAAAATCTGCCAAAAACTTTTGAAATCAAGAAGAAAGAATGTAAGTGCTTCTCCACTGGGCACTTCTTAGCGGAAATGGTTTTCAGTGCAGAACAGCCTGTGGATTATGTGTCAGTCTCTTTCATCTGAGAAAACCCTGGTTAATGAACTCACCACTGAGGTAGTCACTCTCTTGTCCTAAATTTGGAACCAATTCTATGCAGATGAGTAACCATGACAAATATTTTGGTCTGTCTTTTATCAATGGGCACATGCTGTTCTCTGGATATGGGCCATTTAATTCCTGTTGGATCATTTCAAGAGAATCAATAATTAATAGAATGCTGATTCCTTAATCCACCCTGGTGTTTACAGCCTAGTGTTGATTTGATTTTTGTAAACAGAATGGGCTGTTTCTAAATGGTCTTTCCTCATTGTTTCTTTATATCTTGAGGAAACCAAGCCAGTTTTTATGTCCGGACTTGTGTAAGGAGAACCCAAGGGCTTCCCCAGGACTGAGGGGCTGTAGTATTAGGTCAGGAAGTCACCCAGGTAGGTAATTGAGCACTTCAGAATGTTTTCAAGGACACCCCTTCTTCCCAACTTGGCGGGGTGTGCCCATAAGGTGCTGCTTTCTAAGTCCTCCATTTACTACAGAACAGGTGGCCAGAAGACTCAGGAACTCACTCACAGAGCCAGGCGACGTCATATCGGCCCCCGACAGTTCCCGAGGATGCTTGAGGAAACAGCTATCATGGGCAGGGCCTAGGCTGCGTTTCCTTTTTTTTTTTAAATGATCTGTCTACAAGATACATACTACCTGTGATCAGTGATTGGAAAACCGGTGGAGAGAGAAACACTGATCATTGGGCAGGGGAGAGTCGGCACTCTTGTAGAGGTGGCTAAAATCCTTAGGAGTGCAGCCATCTTTGTAGCATCCAGTGTGGGCCATGCAGCCTGGCCTTGACTGCCTGTGACATCAGACACCACGAAGTCAACTGTGGTAGAACTGACAGACACCGAAGATGTGTTTTGGGGCTTAAAAAGCCATGGAAGCTAGTATAGTCTAACAATCAGACCATAGTTCTGAGTAGTGGAGTGGCCATGTGAATGGAGTAGTTGAATTCAGCTGGAAATGATGTGTAAAATTGGTACTGGGGACTGGAGAGATGGCTGAGCAGTTAAGAACATCTGCTGCTCTTGCAGAGAACTAGTTTTATTCCCAGCACCCATTTGGCAGTTCACAAATACACTTAGCCCTCAAATGATAATTTCATGGGGTCCAACACCCTATTCTGGCCTCTCCAGGCACCCAACATATAAGTGTACACATAGACTAACAGACATATGCACATAGAAAATTTTAAAAATTGGTGCTTGGTGCTAAGACCTGATTTCCTGGAAGACTACAAACAGTAATCCTCTCAGACAATATTTGAAAAGCCTGTGTTCGAACAGGAAGTGCTTCCCAGAAGCTCCCTTGAATGTCAGTCTTGGCATGCAAGTCTGTGTGCTCCCCAAGAAGGGGTCCGCTTGTATTTGGGGGAGTTGTGATGACCAGATCAGAGCAAACTTTCAGTGTTGGGCTGGGAATCAATAGCAGTACAGTTGTCTTTCCTTCCCCACTAGTATCCATCCAGGGATATCACCTGTTTCCAAGGGCAGGCCTGGCTCCTGATGCCACAACCCAAGATGAATCTGATTCCTGGGGCAGGGTCCAAGTGGTGACCCTGTTTGGACTGACTACTTAGGACTGAGCTGAGGGCAAACCCAGGAGGCAAGCAGGTAAGTGAAACTATGGAACAGCTGGGTTGGACACTTGCCACAGCACCCCCACAGCCTTTTAATGGTAAATTTCATGAGCCACCTTGCATTTCTCTTCTTCGGGGCAACTTCCTGTTTGTCTGCCACAGAGAGAGCCCTTTTTGTCGAAGATCCCAAGCACAGAACTTTCCAGAATGTGCTTTTGGACACAGCCTTATTCTTTGATCCCTTTAGATTAAACTTACTGATTGGCATTGGCTGCCAATCAGGTGGAGGGGTAAGTAGCACTATTGTTTAAGCCCAGGCAGCTTGGAGCCTGGCTGTTGATCCTTCCGTCTGTCTTTAGTTCTGTCTGTCACTCTAGGAACACAGACAAGAGAAACACCTGTCCATGTGTGTTTTTTGTCACCCATAGGTCCCTCCACATCCCTCCACCTGCAGCTCTCCCCAGCTCATACGTGCTAGGAGCATACCACTGGGACTGTATGCCCATCTTTACGATACATCAGAAAGTGTGGCGTGTGCGTGTGCGTGTGTGTGTGTGTGTGTATGAGTGAACATCCATGCTCAGGTCCACATAATCATTGGCTTCTTTCCTCTACGCTGCCTGCATTTTGATAGTAGTGGTACCTCACCCGTGTCTGTGTGTGTGTGTGGGTGGGTGCATGTGAAAGCCAAAGGTTGATTCCAGATGTCTTCTGTCACCTTCCGTCATTCATTTGTGTGTTGTACGCACACATGGGAGGGGCACTCATGAAGGCCTAGAACAAGAGGAAAATACTGAGTGTCCTCCTCCATCACTCTGCCTTATTCCCTTGAGACTTTCTCACTGTCTAGGAGCTAGGATGGCAGCCAGCAGCCCCCAGTGATCCACCAGTCTCTGGCCTGCCACCCCCTCCCCCATGCTGTTTACATGCACCTGGAGGCCATAGAGAGCACTGAGAATTCAAACTCAGGCCTCATGCTTGTGCATCAAACACTTTTTCCTACCGAGCTATCTCCCCAGCCCTTTGAGTTTTTGTTTTGTTTTGTTTTTTGGTCTTTTTGAGACAGGGTCTCCCTGTAGCTCCAACTATCTTGGAACTCACTATGTAGACCAGGCTGGCCTCGAACTCACAGAGATCCACCTGCCTCTGCCTCCCAAGTGCTGGGATTAAAGGCGTGTGCCACCGCACCCGGCAAGACATATTTTTGAACTGAACTTATAACTCTGATTCAGCAAGACTAGCTGTCTATGGACCTCTAGGTATCTTCCTATCTCCACACCTGTCTGTGGACCTCTAGGCATCTTCCTATCTCCACACCTCCACACATCCTCCTGCCTCCCCAGCTCTGGACTTCCAGCTTCGTGCCACCACACCTGACCTTTAACATTTTACATGGATGATACTTAAGTAGCCTCATGTTTGTGCAAGCACTGTACTAAATGAGCCATCTCCATAGCCCCACTCATTTTCTTTGTAGCTTAGAAAACCTCTCTAAGCGTAAAAGCTTTCGTGGCTTATGAGAGCCATGATGTTGGTTTCTCTCTCAAATGGAGGCATCTGGACATGGTGGTGGCCCAACCTATTCATTCACTAGAGGAAGTAAAAGTTGGGATGACATCACTGTTATTTCTTGTTATTGTAATTAATGGGTCAGCAGGAAGTATAGGGCAGATGATTCTTCGCAGAACAGACCATTTATAGAGCAAGGCCAAGAAGGAGGTCTGGGAGCAGGCAGCCTTCTGCATATTCAGACTCTCCAGGGAAGACATCTGGAAGTCCACAGATACTCTTGAGAACAGAGCTGCCTCTCTCCAGCATGGCCATGGCAGTCTGAATCTTCCACCACCCCTGGTCATCCCAATCCTGTTCTGCCCTGAGTGGCATTGGGTTTCATGAGGTCTTTTGGTGCCTGTAACACTCTCACTCAGAGTGAGCTGTGCTGTAAGGACAGTCTCTGCCTTCTATCCTAGGTGCGGAGGATAAGGACACGGTAGAGAGGGCACCTCTGAAAGGAGCCAGTGAAGAAGGTACTCTGGGAGGAAAAGGCTGCTAGATCCGAGGAACTTTGATTGGCCTGTCTTTTAGGTCAAGCTGCATATGATGTGTGAGGCCCCCTGAGCTGACTGGGTCGAACTAGAACTTTGCTGCCCTTTCTGCCCTGTCAAGGGGATGATAATGGCTCTTGCTTCCGCAGAGTCGATGTGTGTTGTGTGTTATGGCTAGTGTGTGAAAGTACACTTGCTCAATGAATATGCTTGACTGGGGGAATGGACTGGCCAGGGTTGAATGGGTTGTGCCTCAAGTCATGGGCTAGTGTCCGGCTGGAACTTGAACAGAAAGGAGGGGGAGATAGGCTGAGGGCTATTTGCTTAAGAACGTACCCTGGCACATTACATATCGGCTCTGTTCTTGGGCACTGGGGGCTCCTTGCTTGGCACCATCAAGGATGTCACAGCAGTGGCCCTTGTTTGTTGCTTGATACAGATAGGAATAATTTTTTTGTTGCATTGACATTGGAGCACCAGTGCTCAGCTCTGGTGCAAACAGCCTCTGGCTTTCTAGAATTCTTAATGCAAATTTACACTCTTACTAACTACATATTGGCAAGAGGCTAAGTCAGAATTCCATAGCCTCCCTGGGTGTTAGCCCTTGGGTCCTTATTGGTGATTCAGGTGGATTTGTAGCAGCATTTGTGGGGTTTCCATTTGTATTTTCCTGATGCCCAAGATGTTAGGTCGCTGTTTATGGCTTAACTGGCCGTGTTGGCAATCTCCTGAGAAGTACCTGTTAAACCTTTAGTGTTATAAATTGGTTTGTTGAGCGGTTTTCCTTACTGTGTTGTATCATCATCTGTTTTACGTAGCTAAAATAGAATGACACAGGCCAGTTATTTATAGAGAACTTGTATTTCTGAAGGCTGAAAAGTCCAAGGTCAAGGTCTCAGGAGCCCTGTGCGATGCAGGCATTTGTGCTCGGTCATGTCAGAAGGATAACGGGAGGACGAGTAATGGGGGGATGGAGTTTGCCCATTTTTCACACCTATCTCGGCAGTTGGAGTTCAAGCCCTCCTCAGAATTCATTTCCTAGGCCAGGCCTCTCTTTGGACCCTCCTACCATTACTCATGCGTTTTGGGACCCAGTAAAACCATACTGCACTAGAACTGTAGAAATTCTTGGCTGACTTTGGGTGCAAGGCCTGTGCTGCCCGTCTGTATTTAAAACATCTTTTGCATTCTCACTGTCTCAGAATAGTTTTCTTTTTAATTATGTGTATGTGGGTGTGGGTATGTGCACATAAAATGCAGTGACCGTAGAGTCTAGAAGAGGGTGTCAGATCCCTCTGGAACTGGAGTTACAGGCGGTTATGAGACTTACAGTGTTGGTGCTGGGAACAGAGGTCGGATCCTGCAAGAGCAACGTGTGCTCTTAACTACAGAGCCATCTCTGTAGTTCGTTTTCGTTTTAAACCAAGTCCATTATCACATTTTGTTTAGTTCCTTATGTCTTGGTTCAGTAATGAACCTGCCTGAGATCCTTAGATGTTTTTGATTGCTTGTAGAGGTTTGATTGCTTCACCTTTCCTCCTCAGAATCCATTTCACGGTGAGAGGGGTCAAAGTTTGCACTCTTCAGTTGTTTCCTGGGCCCTACATGAGGGGGTCATGGTCAGTGCCAGGCTGTTCCTGCTGCCCTTAGAGCCCACATGCAAACAGTCTGGCACAAGCCCCTCATGTTGTCCCAGGTTCTCTCTGTGAATGGGCCAGAAAACCAGTAAGGATTTTGGGGAGAATGCCCAGGTATTGGAAGAGAGGGTAAAGTAGACACCGCCTCAGGGCAGCATCCCATCCCAGACAGTGGCTTATCCAGTCTGGCCCACTCTGGTTGTGTGGCCATGACATCTCAGACACTTAGACCTCCACCTCTCTTCTTTGTTGATCTTGCAGCTGTTGAGGAAAGACAGTCCCCAGGTGATAGGGAGATATTTGGTAGAAATGTCACAGTCATGGGAAATAGTGTAGAAGCTTCCTCAACGACAGCAAGAGCTTACTGGAGAGTGAGCATCGGTTCAATGCTATGCGTTTTGCAATGCATCCCTGGACCAGTTTCTTCAGTGTAGAACAGTGGTCACTGTAAAGGATGGCTCCCAGCGTGGTCTTCATGGCCTTACATTGTTAGAAAGATTACTGTGACGTTGTGTAGGGAATCCCTTGCCATCCTAAGCTGTTTGTTTGAAGTAGTTATGTAGCCAAGGATGACCTTGAACACGTGTTTTCACAAGTGTGTATCACTACTGGTAGTTTATGTGCAATCATTTCCAGAGAGGAGGCTGCTGCTGGCATCTAGGGTTTGTTAGCCAGGGATGCTTCCAAACCCAGCACAATGCATGAGGTAGTGGTACCCCCTCCCCCAAATAACTGTCCATCCCAACAAGACAGCAGAACTCATGCTCAGAGCCTTTGGTGCCCAAGGTGCTTAGAAAATTGTCAGCATCTCCTGGTAGCCAACCAGTTTGTGCATTGGACTGTAGAAGTCAGAGCAGAACTCCATGTATGTCATTGTGACATGGCTTCACACAGTACACAGCCCAGCCCCAGCTCCTGACCTAGTTATGCTTCTGTCTTGAGTCACTCACACCATAGCGTGTAGACCCTTTGACCTGGCAGCAACAGGGTCCATTTTATATGTAATGTCCTAAAAAAACATATATTCTATAAGAATCTTTTTTGTTTGGTTTGGTTTTGGTTTTTTGAGACAGGGTCTCCCTGTAGCCAGAGCTGTATGTAGACCAGGCTGGCTTTGATCTGCGAGATCCACCTGCCTTTACCTCCTGAGTGCTAGGATTAAAGGCAGGTGCCATCATGTCCTCAGCCCTATAAGAATCTTTTGGACAAAATCTGTCAAGTCTTTATCTTATGTTTGTTTTGCTACATAAAAAGCGTTTGCTGGAGTGGAGAGATGGCTCAGTAGATAAAAGTGCTTGCCACACAAGGACCTGAGTTGGAATCCCCAGAACCCACCCAAAATTCCATATCTCTAATCTCAGTGCTCCAACAGTGAGATAGGAGGTAGAGTAGGAGGATTTCTGAATGATCAGGGGCCAGTCAAGCGAGCCTGACAAGGTGGAAAGCAAGAATTGACACTGTCTTCTGACTGCCACACACTTGCCTGCCTGCCTGCCT